>NW_005871154.1:1380197-1490623 GCF_000147115.1 Myotis lucifugus
CTCGATTTTACATGGAAATTATTAGAATCGTATGAAAACCTTTGAAATGCAAGTAAATACAGCCATACTTTCATTAAGGCCTTGTTCAAACACGGAGATTAGAGGTATAAAGCTGTGAAATGACCAGATTTCCGATAATGTTACAATTCTGGCTAACTGACTTGGCGTTTTTCTGAAAAAAGGTCTTTCAAACATGAAGAATTGCCATTTATAGAGATCAGAATATGTGTATGAAACCTTTAAATAAAGAAAATACTTTTCCTGTTTACTATTTTGGCTGAATTGGCTGGAGGTTTTTGAATGAAGCAGTTTAAATCCTGAAGATTCATGTATATATTTCTAAGAAAACTGTCTCATGTTGGTTAAACTCTTAAAATACACAATGATTGTACATGGAAATGATTAGAAACGTGTGAAACCCTTGAAATACAAGAAAATAAAGCTATACTTTCCTTAAGGCCCTGTTCAAACACCAAGATTAGAGGTATAAAGCTGTGAAATGACAAGATTTCTGATAATGTTACAATTCTGGCTAACTGACTTGGTGTTTTTCTGAGGAAAGTTCTTTCAAACATGAAGAATTGCCATTTATAGAGCTCAGAATTTGTGTATGAAGCCTTTAAATAAAGAGAATACTTTTGATATGACCATGTGGTTTTTTTCTTTCAATTTGTTTATGTGATGTATCACATTTATTGATTTACGGATGTTGTACCATCCTTGCATCTCTGGGATAAATCCTACTTGGTCATGGTGTATGATCCTTCTGATGTACTGCTGGATCCGATTTGCTAAGATTTTGTTGAGGATTTTGGCATCTATGTTCATGAGGGATATTGGCCTGTAATTCTCTTTCATTGTGATGTCTTTACCTGGTTTTGGTATTAGGGTGATGCTGGCTTCATAGAATGAGCTTGGAAGTGTTCCTTCCTCTTGAATTTTTTGTAGTAGTCTGAGGAGGGTAGGTTTTAGTTCTTCCTTGAATGTTTGGTAGAACTCCCCTGTGAAGCCGTCTGGCCCTGGACTTTTGTTTGCTGGAAGCTTTCTGATAACTGCTTCAATTTCTTCCATAGTTATTGGCCTATTGAGGTTTTTAGATTCTTCCTGATTGAGTTTTGGAATGTTGTATTTTTCTAGGAATTTGTCCATTTCCTCCAGGTTGTCTAGTTTGTTGGAGTAGAGTTGCCCGTAGTATTGTTTAACAATCATTTGTATTTCTGTGGGGTCTGTTGTTATTTCGCCTCTATCATTTCTGATTTGGTTTATTTGGGACCTTTCTCTTTGCTTCTTGGTGAGCCTGGCGAGTGGTTTGTCAATCTTGTTTATCCTTTCAAAGAACCAGCTCTTGGTTTCATTGATTTTCTGTATTGTTTTTTTGGTCTCTATGTCATTGATTTCTGCTCTAATCTTTATTATCTCCTTCCTTCTGCTCACTCTGGGGTTTTCTTGTTGCTCTCTTTCTAATTCTTTGAGCTGTAGATTTAGATGATTTACTACCATTTTTTCTTGTTTGTTGAGGTAGGCCTGTAGAGCTATAAACTTCCCTCTCAGGACTGCTTTCATTGTGTCCCAAAGGTTTTGGATTGATGTGTTTTCATTGTCATTAGTGTCCAGGATGTTTTTAATTTCTTCTTTGATCTCATTGGTAACCCAATCAATATTTAATAACATGCTATTCAGTTTCCAAGTGTTTGAGTATTTCGGGGGTTTTTTATTGTAGTTTATTTCTAATATTATGCCTTTGTGGTCTGAGAAGATGCTTTTTATGATTTCAATCTTCTTGAATTTGGGGAGACTTTGTTTGTGACCCAATATGTGGTCTATTTTTGAATATGTCCCATGAGCACTTGAGAAGAACGTATATTTCGTGGCTTTGGGGTGAAGTGTTCTGTAGATGTCTATTAAGTCCATCTGATCTAGTGAGTCATTTAGGATTGCTGTTTCTTTGCTGAGTTTTTGTCTGGCGGATTTATCCAGTGATGTCAGTGGTGTATTAAAGTCCCCTACTATGATTGTATTGTTGTCGATCTCTCTCTTGATATCTTCCAGGAGTTTTCTTATGTATGTGGGTGCTCCTGCATTGGGTGCATATATGTTTATCAGGGTTATATCTTCTTGTTGTATTGATCCCTTTAGTATTATGAAGTGGCCTTCCTTATCTCTTGTTATGGCCTTCACTTTGAGGTCTATTTTGTCCGATATAAGTATTGCTACCCCAGCTTTCTTTTCCTTTCCATTTGCCTGAAAGATATTTTTCCATCCCTTAACTGTCAGTCTGTGTGAGTCCCTTCTAGTGAGGTGGGTCTCTTGTAGACAGCAAATGTATGGGTCATGTTTTTTTATCCATTCAGCCACTTGATGTCTTTTGATTGGGCCATTTAGCCCATTAACGTTTAAAGTTATTATTGAAAGGTATTTGTTTGTAACCATTTCTATTTTTTTGTGGCTGTTTTCTTTCTGGGCTTTTTATTTCTTCTTTTTACACCAGTCCCTTCATCATTTCTTGCATTGCTGGCTTGGTGGTGATAAACTCCCTTAGCCTTTTTTTGTCTGTGAAGCTTCTTATTTCCCCTTCAATTTTGAATGATAGCCTTGCTGGGTAGAGTATTCTTGGATTCAGTCCTTTGCTTTGCATCACTTTGTAAATTTCTGTCCATTCTTTTCTGGCCTGATGTGTTTCTGTTGAGAAATCGTTTGATAATCTGATGGGGGATCCTTTGTAGGTAACTCTCTGTTTCTCTCTTGCAGCCTTTAAGATTCTCTCTTTGTCTTGTACATTTGCCATCGTTATTATGACGTGTCTTGGTGTGGGTCTTTTGGGGTTCATCTTGCCTGGGACTCTCTGTACTTGTGTAACTTTTTTCTTCCCCATATCTGGGAAGTTTTCTGTCATTATTTCTTCAAATAGATTTTCTAATCCTTGCTGTTCTTCTTGTCCTTCTTGCAGCCCTATTATGCGTATGTTACTTCGTTTCATGTTGTCCTGAAGCTCCCTTAGGCTCTCCTCCCTGTTTTTTAATTTTTTTTCTCCAGTTGCTGGTTCAGAATTGGGCTTGTTTTTTCTACCTTATCTTCTAACTCACTGATTCGGTCTTCTGCTTCTTTTAGTCTGCTGTTGAAACTTTCCATGGTGTTTTTGATTGTAGCTATATCACTTTTCATTTCTTCCTGATTCTTGCATAGGTTGTTGATTTTCTCATCCATCCGGTGAATGAATTGTACAACCATTATTCTGAATTCTTTTTCTGTCATGTTGCATGCTTCAACTTCATTAATTTCCTTTCTTTGTGATTCTTCATTGTCTTTCCTCTGGGTGTTGTGTCGTTTCTTCATTCTGATTATCTCCCGATGGTTCAAAGGTCGAGTTGCGTGGGCCTGGGCTGTGTGCAGTGGGAGCCTCCCACCACCCTAGTGTCGCTGAAGAGCTCTGATACTAAGCTGTGTGGTTGTTGTTGGTTGGTGGGAACCAGGCTCGCTCTGAGTCAGTGTTGCCAGCGCTCAATGTGGCCTCGTATGTGCCCTTAGAATCAGGGACCCTGCCTGCACCGTGTTGAAAACCAGAGCCCCCTAGCATGCGCCAGGAGTCAGTGTTCCCCAAGAGACCAGTATCAGAGTCTCTGCTGCTTTGCGCGACCTCGCCTTGAGATTCCGGGTCCCTGTGTGCCCTTGCACCAGGAAATGGATTCACTGGCTCTTGGTATGAATGCACAGGGTATCAGGATCTCAGGCGCAGGTGATAAGAAACACAGTCAAGTCACTGGTGCTTGGTGCTGGCTCCTGCCCCGAGAAATGGGGTCCCTGGGACTGTGTTACGCGGACAAATTCCCGTTCGCGCGTTTGCTCCCAGCCCAGGGCTCGGCAGCCCGCAGTGGGTGTAGGTTCAGTTCCCGGAGCTCGCGCGCGTTTGCTCCCAGCCCAGGGCTCGGCAGCCCGCAGTGGGCGTAGGTTCAGTTCCCGGAGCTCGCGCGTTTGGTTTGCTCCCAGCCCAGGGCTCGGCAGCCCGCAGTGGGCTTAGGTTCAGTTCCCGGAGCTCGCGCGTTTGGTTTGCTCCCAGCCCAGGGCTCGGCAGCCCGCAGTGGGCTTAGGTTCAGTTCCCGGAGCTCGCGCGTTTGGTTTGCTCCCAGCCCAGGGCTCGGCAGCCCGCAGTGCACAAAGAATCAGTTCCAGGGTACTCGCGCATTTCCAGGCCAAAGTTCTGCAACCCTGAGGCCCCGGCAAGGGGAGGGTCTAACAGTTAGTTACCCAGGCGCTGCCCGCGAGCCTGCGGGAAGGGGGGATGGGCTCTGTTACTCACGGATCTGCAGCGGGGATCTCTGAACTTTTGATGTCCGCAGATCTGTAGCTGTGGTCACAGGTCTCTGTCCCCAGTGGCTGCAGGGTCCTGGTATGCGTCTGCGATCAGACTGGGTGGTGCTGAGGCCAGGATCCTAGTCTCAAGCAGCTCTGTTTCCAAAGATGGCGTGGTCGCTGTGCCTGTGCTGGCCGCCCAGGAGTGTCCGCGCCGGGAGCAGCGGGACTCCGCCGTCTAAGACTGCCGGGTTTAGCAGCCCCTTAGAAGACCTGCAGAATCTAACTGTCCCTAGCTCATACATACACACCACACACGTCCACACACTCCTCTATCACTTCCTTGCGCTCTCACACTCTCTCCCTCCCTACCTTCCTGCTGGTCGCCATTTTTTTTCGAGATGTGTTGAAGATTTTTAAGAAAGAAAATGATCTAAAAAATCACATTTAAAAAGGTTAATCTGACCGTATCCTTCAGAGTTTATTGGCTGAAGGAGAGATTAGTATTTTATTTTATGAAGCCCCTAGAATTTAGGGTGTTATAGCAGCTCTTGTTGGATAAACTTGGAAGAGTGGCATAAACTTGGTGACTCCTGAGGTGGAAGGGATGGGAGGAGTCATGGGTGACTTCAAGGTTTCACTTATAGATTATTGTGAAAACTTTGTTAATAGAAAAATAGAGAAAATTGAAAAGGGGAATAAATTGGATAGAGAAGATGAGTTTCACTTAAAATATTTCAAGTATTAAATTATGCAGGTAGAAATACAAAGAGATGATTAGAAGTGGGACTGCTACTTTAACAATATGCAGTGGTAATGAAGACCCCCCCTCCCTGCCCCTGTGCAAAATTACTAACCAGTAAGTACATTACTAGAAGCCTAGATGGAGGCATGAAGAACTCAAAGCGAGGCTAATGAAAAGTGTCCTTGTGTCCGTCCTTGAGACAGTAACTTCAGGAAGAGCAGGAACCATTTGACCAAATAAAGTACCATAAAGAAATATGAGATAAACTCATATATTAGTAAATGTCACAAATCTGATTATATTGACTTATGAGTGGTGGTTTTAAATAAATAAGAAGTTATACACACCGGAGACATGATAGTATAGTGGTTAAGTGCAAGCTATGCCATTTGACAGGCTAGATTTATACCCTGTATCTGCCACTTAATAGCTCTGTGACACTGAACATTTTACTTAAACTCCGATGTAAATTTGGGATGATCTTAAATGCTTACCTGATAGAGATCTTATGAAAAGAATGTGGACTAGTACCAATGAAGCACTTAATGCAGTCTCTTAGCTCAGGCTACCATAACAAAATACTATAGATTGGGATGTTTGAGTAACAGAAATGTATTCTCTCACTGTTCTGGAGGCTAGACTGTGCTCGAGTGCCAATATGGTTGGGTTCTGTGGAGAACCCCTTCCTAGCTTGCACACAGCTGCCTCCTTACATGGCAGAGAGTAAGAGAATAATCTCATTGGTGTCTCTTCTTATAAGGACCCTAACCCATCATGAGGGCCTCACCCTGATGATCTCATAGGTCCCATCCCAAATACCCCATCTCCCAAAGATCATCACATTTGCACTTTAGACTTTAACATAATTTTGAGGGGACACAATTCAGTCCAGAGCACATGGTCTCTGGCATTTAGTAAAATTCAATAAATTGTATCATTATTAGTATTTTGCTTCTGTACAATATTTTTCTCTAGAAATTTCACAGAGCTAAGAATCTCAACACTTCAGAACGAATAAAAGAACGTGATTCTAAGAAAAAAAATTCATCCAAAAATTGCATTGTCTGAAAATGTAGCTCAAATAAATCTCTCCAGGTCACAGTAGAGAAAAACATAGGTTAGTGCACTGGTAAAGTATGTGTAAATTCTTGCTTCCTTGAATGTTCCAGGTTAACATGTTTCCCATATCCTGCTTGAATTGGCATTTGTTGCATCTGGGAAATTCTAGAAAAATATTAAAACAGTATTTAAGGGTGTTGAATGGTTCTAGAACACTGCATTTGATATACTGTAAATTTCTTTAAATGGGGACATATTTTAAATTCTGGATAACTAGCTGTTACTGGACATCATGCAGAAGGTTCGGAAAATAAAATTGGTGTTTCAACTCACCCTCAGAAGCACATGGCAAGTTTTCTTTAGTAGGAGTCACCTTGATGCCTGAAAGTGTCAGTTTCTTATCCCATTCTCTCTGTTGCCATTTTTCCTTCCTCCCATATTTCCCCATTTCTTTGGAGGAGGTGAAAAAGCAGGCATGGGCAAGGTTTCCTTTTATGCTCTAAGGTAATATTTAATTAAGTCTCAATCAGTGACGAGAGAGAAGACAATTTTTCTGGTGATTCTTTTTCTAAACTGAATTAGCTGATTCAAATAGTCACAGGCAATTGGCGAGAGCTCTCCCTCATGAAATCAGCATGCAAGGCATCTGCTATCCCATGCGTGAGAAAGCAGCGGGGTGAATTGAATTGGATGTCTGTATCCTTTTCATCAAAGAATTCAGCTCAGGAAATCTTTTGGTCCGGGGTTCTATTTTAGTATGAAATTAAATAATTTCCCTTTGTCGTACTGAAGGTACCTGTATAACCCATGGAATACTGGATAGAACCACACCAATAATTATTATAAAAATGAACAGTTGAATTGAAATGTAAATAATTAGTAAGTAGTTGTCTAGTTGATAATAGGTTTCTTTTCCAAAAAACAATTTGACTCATGTTAGGGGTTTTGGTTGTAAGCACTGGAAACTAATTTTATCTTGGCTCTCTTAAGTAAAATAAATCATAAATATAAATAAGTACTGTTATTTGGAAGAATAGTGAGGCCTCCCCGCACCTATTTGTAGGTGGGAGACCAAGTCTGAAAACTGGGACCACTTCTCTAGGCCATGAAACAAGAAGCTCAGCTTTCAGCAGTTTGGCCGGAATAGAACTGCGTATGAGCCCTACCACTCGCTTCCTTGTAAATAAATATGGGCCATCCTTTTGCTTTAAGTCACTTTCTCCAGATTCCTGGGAAGGTGCTTCCAATGGGTTGCATTCCCATTACCTCGCAACCAAGGCATGGAGAACGCAGGACAAGGCTACTTCATCTTCCCTAGAATCTAGGTGCAATGAGGAGCTCATCAAAACCAGGAAGGGGATTTGGATCCTATGCACCCAAATAATGAAGATTACTACAGCTTAATTCAGTAATTGGGAATGATATAAGTGGTCTCATTACCACCGTCATTATCATAATTAACATTAATAAGCTGTTACTTGCTTGCTAGGCTCTATTCTTACCCCCACTTTCCCAGCACTAGCTCATTGTATGCTACCATCAATCTTATGAAACCACTACTATCCTTTTTATTTTAAAAAAAATGAAGGAAAAAATGCTTAGTGAGGTTAAATAACTTGCTCAAGATTACACAGCTAGTAAGTGACCAAGCAGTCTCAAACCTCAGGCCGTACAATTCAAATAAGCTAAGCTAACCATGTGTACACACATGAGACTGACTTCTGTGCTGCCATTAGGCAGTTTTATAGATTATTAAATACACTAGGTGCTTAACAAATATTGGCTCAAAACTCTGCCTAGAATAGCTCCGGCATATAATTGGTGCTCAATAAAAATTTGTTTCATGAATAAAGGAATGTATATTATGTTTACTAAAAAGGCCAGTTGTCCAGTGACAGGTGTCCCAACCCCTCTGTAGTCCCCCCTGACCCCCACTACCCCGAATGTAGCTCTGAGCCTGTGCTGAGTTGGTGATCCCAGGAATCAAAGGGATCCAATTCCAGGTTATAATAAAATCAATGCACATTCACAATGGTAAGGTGAACTGAGTATTCAAGTAGTTTCTTGTCTTTTTTTACTTCTTTTTAAACTTGATATTTTAGAAAGTGTTTTTAAATGAGAGATTGTACACAAATCTCTCTGTCTTTGTGAATCATTTCATTTTTTAACTCCGTGGCTTTCCTCTGTGATTAAAAAAAGTGAATCAATCCTGGAGACTATGCAGGGAAGGGAAGTATTTCAGACTCAGGACAGAAACATCTACAGATGGGGCCATAGTTAATATAACCAAGGGCAGGTCCCACCTTGACTTACAGCAACAATTAGACGTAAGAAGTGGGAATTTTTTTCAAAGGACATGAATGTCTCAGTTCTGAATTGCTTCATTCTAGAATGAAGATGAACTGGCTCACAGATTTCTTTAGAAAACTGGTATAACCTTCTCTAAACTCTATAGATTATAAAATAACAGTATTAATTTGTTATAATTATCAATGGTTCAAGGTTTCCTCTTGCTCTTTCACTCACTTGCTCTCTCTTGATCCTCAGATATGATTATAGCTGTTATTTTACAGCTAAGCAAACTAAGGCTTCAATGAGATTCACTGGGTTTCCCAGCCAAGGACATGTAAATGCCAAATAAAGAGCAAAAATTTGAATCTAAGACTCTAAAATTATCTTTTTTATTATATTGTGCTGCCTTCTTTAAATGCAAAACAAATACATGGAACAGTAGATAAAACCAAACCAGTAGATTTTTAATAAAAAAATAATAGTTGAATTGGAGCTCAAATAATTAGTAAGTTGTCCAGCTGATAACATTGAGCCGCCATTGAACCCAATATGGAACTTTGCAGGAAAAATCAATCCCTCACTGAGTAGTCTCAAGGAGATTTAGTTTAGTTTCCATGCTATTGGATATTGACTTTAACACAGGTATTAAATACCAGTGCACGAGAAAAGACCTTGGTTGTGTTGTGTGGTGCTTAGGTGATTGAAGTTAAGTTGGGACTGAGCCTACAAGGTAAGAAAGTTAATGTTTCATAGAATGGTTTCTTCTGTTATTCCTCCCAAGATTCTCTGTGTTAATACAGTGCCAGAGTGTTGAGAAGTGTTCCGCCCAGAAACTAGTGATGCTTTACAATTTGATGTGTTTTCGATCTATTTGTCCTTAGAAAAGTTGCCTAATACCTCAGTTTCCTTATATAAAAAATGAGGTTGTCCTACCATTGTGGCTCAGTGGTTGAGCATAGACCTGAACCAGGAAATCACAGTTCTATTCCCAGTCAGGGCACATGCCCAGGATGCTGCTCAATCCCCAGTAGAGGGCGTACAGGAGGCAGCCTATCAATGATTCTCTCTCATCATTGATGTTTCTTTCTCTCCCTCTCCCTTCCTCTCTAAAATCAATAAAAATATAAATATATTTTAAAATGAGGTTCATGGTAGGGCTTTAATAATGACTAAATTAGGATAATAATAATTTCTCAGTAAATAGTACCCAGTACTATTAATTAAAATATTATATATATACATATATATATATATAATTTTCCCCTCAAGTGCTACTTTCAGAATTAATAGAGATGATTATTCTCAATTTCAAGTGACAGAAAATGACATTTGCAAAAGTGACTTTATGTTTATAAAAAGTTAGGGTAGATACAGGCACAGAAAGGTCAGTCTATAGAGCCACTTAAATTGAGTTTAAAATTCCACTTTACCACATTTTAACTTTATGTCATTGGCATTTTATTTTAACTCTCTGAGCCCAAATTTTCTCATCTCAACAACGGCAGAATATAATGCTTAGTTTATATGTTTGCCCTGAGGATTAAATGAGGCAATGAAAGTAAAGCACCCAGCATCTAGCATCTGTGGGGTTCTTCTTCTCCCATCTCTTATCCTTTAATGACTACTTTTAAAATATTTCAGAATAAAATAGTTTATAGAAAATAACCATTGTCATGGCTGCAAGTGGTATTATTGTGATTTTAAAGTAATATCTATAATAAAGAAGCCAGTACTAATGAGGCAGTAACTAGCATCCTCGGAAGTGGACTTTTTTAATAAAAATGACCCAGTGGATAACATTTTGCACAACTATCTCTACCCTAATCAAATCTCTTGTATTACACGTGATAATTAATCTTCCATGTGTACAATTTGTGAACTCTGCATTTTGTGCTTTAATTCTTCACAGAAAATTTATAGGCCACAATGTAATTCATTTTCTCAATTTTCTACTTCATTTCAATTATGGTGCTTATTATACAAGATGGGTTTTTCATTTATCATGCTTGTAATTTTTAATTAGAAGTTAAGTTTTTAGCATCCCTTATTTTCAGAAGCAAAAACTCTGGGACATTACGTGAGTAAAAAAGCAGAGTAGTTCTCAAATGTTCACAGGTGGGGACAAAACTTTATAAACATATTAGACTCATCTAGTGACCTCTTGTACATAAATTGTACTAGGTGTACAACCACAGCAGCACAAGTCTCTAGTTACTTAGTACCTGTTTCAGGGTCTTGACTTCTGTATGTATTATCTCTAAATCTCACAACTCTCCAAACAGGTATTAATTGCCTTGTTTTCCAAATAAGGAAGCCCTGAAAAGAAGAATTACTCAATCCTACCTGGGAAACTATAGTGCAACTTCACAGTAATGTGACCATTAAACTGTGAGGAAACTCACCAGATAAAGATGGGAAAGCCACATCTTCAGGAAACACTATGAAACACAGTTAAAATGAAAAAGAATAATGACGACAAAGATGGACAGACAGACAGAGCCATGCAGGAAAGTTCTGGTCTAAGAATCTGGTCTGAGTTTAAAAATGAGAATGAAATGCTATGGCTTTTTGCCATTTACTCTTTTGAATAATAGCATAACCACCAGCCTTCATATCCCTGTGGAATTCTTCCTTCATTTACACACCATATGGAAGTTCCTCAAAATACTGTAATGTGAATGAATGAGATATGCTAGCTGAAATAACATCCATCAGAGGACTGCCAACCAGCAGTTAATGGTGAATCATTTAAATTTAAAATTTGGCGATCTGCACATAGAAGTGTAGGATCCCTGTTGAGTTTCTGTAGCTCCCTGAAGATGTCTTCTTTCCACAGCTACTGCGATCATTTGCATTTTAATATCAGCATTTAGAGGTCAACTGCCTGTATTTCAGGCACAGTTATAAATTGGAGTCACTGCAGAAAATCTAAACTGGTGTATCTGTAGGGGACCGGGTACAACTCTAGGTTCCCAGTGTTTCCATGTTTCCTGATGCACAATACGCACAGTGTTAGGAAAGGGAATGGATGATTTATGTAATGTCATTAGTTACTTCAACCCTCGCATACACTAACCTTTCCTTTATGACATCACTGGTTTCTGACTAAGCCCTAGACCAGGGGTGGGCAACCTTTTTGTGAGTGCATGCCAAAACCAGCAAAATCTCTGACTCAAAATTCTTCTGCGTGCCAACCCTAATTTTTGAGAACATGTTACGCCTACTTGATATCTCTTAAGGTGTACGTATGTGAAGAAACTTGAAGAAATAATAATATTCATTCAAGCGACAAAAACACAGTATATGATGATGAAAAATACATTTATTTTTCATAGTCCGACAGAAAACTTTATGACTCTGTTTGATATTATCAGTGGGACTTTTGCTGCTGCATCACTGATGACAGAGATTTTACATCAGGTTTATATTTTGTGACCTTCAGAGATATGCACGAGCTACTACTGTCATCCGTCAGGCTACTCCTATTTCGAGACTTAACAAAATTCATCACTGAGAACAAAGATTCACAAGCGTTTGTGGATGAAACCAAAACATTGGTCAGATCTAGGAAGGCAGGGAGAGTTAAGGCAGAGGCATAGAAATTGCTCTTCCCCTCTCTCATCAATCCATGTTTATGGTCTTTAAGATAACTTGTTATGTAAAATTATTTATCTAAGATGCGCCTACACTGAATTTATCTGAAAAATAAAAAAGTCGATATTAAGAAAAAAATTGTAAATGGAAGATTATAAGAGAGGGTTTCGCGTGCCAGCAAATGTTACTGGCGTGCCATGTTTGGCACGCACGCCAGGGGTTGCCCACCGCTGCCCTAGACCATATAAATAACTAGTCCTTTTTTATTATTAATCTTAACATATGCTCCCAAGAAAATACTTGCATCTTCATTATATTATTAGTTTCTCTCTCTGGCCCACTACATTACCCATCATTCATTATGACCTGCCAATGTATTCATGACAATGTTAACCACTATTCTGGGTGCTGAAAATACAATAATAAGCAAGATCAATGTGGGCTTGGTCTTCATAGAGCTGACTGTCTATTCTGAGCTAACCTCTGAATCTCCTGGTATATTTAGAGGCTTTTGTTTAATAAATGTTAAATGAAAGAATTAATTGCACACTCTATACCACAGTGTTAGAACTGTGGGAGATACAATATAAACAAGACAGTTTTAGCCTTCAGGATGCTCGTACTCTGTGGTGGGCACAGACAAGCACATAGGTGATGCTAATGCATGGCAGAAAGCATTATGTGTTGTAATGGAGGTATAAACACATTTCTGTGGGAGCAGGTAATGGCCAAAGATTAATTCTGGCTTGGGGGATGCTCTGCCCTGCTGTCACAGCAGGAAACAAATTATGGTGTCATCCACTGAGCATAACTGGAATCCATTTGCCAGAGGCATGAGGAATGAGTAGATCCGGAAAATAAATGAGAGTTGGGAGAATTTGTTTCACAGCAATTCTTTTTCATTACAGCGTTACAGTATGTTATCCAATGGCATCTTCCAGATTGATAATCTCCTTCCTAGAAAATATTTGAATCCCTTTCCGTAGAGCCTGCTTTTCTTTACTATTCTTCCCCAACTGGTAGGTGGAGAGGAAATAACGAGGGCCATCTGAATGCATTTTCGTAGTTAGCATAAAGACTAACACAAAGAACTAACAAGATTTTTGAAAAAGAAAACCATTGCCAATTTCATTACTCTATAGTCATGAGTTAGCTTGCTGAAAACAATATTCAATCATGGGGTTTTTTTGCCTCCCATATGAAAATAGCACTAACCCAAGAGTTTGGACACAAGGGTAGCGGGCCAGCTACCATCAAAGGTATGACTTTAGGGAAATCCTTTTCCTTCTATTGGCCTTATTTCCATCATCTATAAAATGAGTATATTGGACCAGATTAGGCAGTCCCAATCTCAGATGCCTAGAGGAGCCAAAGAGATAAGAAATAGAAGCAGGTCAGCATTTGCCAGGTGAGAATGTGAAGCCAGTATTGTGACATCTGAGTTTGTCAAGAGTCTACAAAGCTGGATTCATATGTGAAATTTCCACAAAATAGCATTTAGGCCGAAGAGGAATAAAGGAGTTCAGCCCAAGGGCTTCCTTTTTGCAGCTTCTAACCTAGATGCTTCCCCAAATCTCTCGCATCTCAGACATCCTTTGATTCCACATTGTTAAGCCGGTCTGATTTCCCTTTGTCTAACGGCTATTAAGCTTCAAAGTTCCGGTTCCCCAGATGAATGAAAGAGCATGTTTTGAACACTATAAAATTAAATTGTCATCACAGATTGGAGGATTCAGTTTCTGCCCATCCTTGTGGGGCCTTCTGATTTGATGAAACAATAGCAAAATTAGGATTGAATGTTCAGTGTTCTAAATTAGAAATCCAGTTTTGAAGAAACAAAGAGAAAACAGCCGCCCTCCCTCTCCCATTTCCTCAGTGCAGGCTGCTGTGCGACAGATCCGGCCCGAGAGCAGTTGGCAAGTTTGAGTTGGCACACCTCCTCCTGCCTACACTCGGCCGGCCCAGAGCAGACCCTACAAACTAATCCCTAAACAGGAAATACTGCTGGATGAGGTCCAGTTCTTTCAGGCATTCACATGCCAAGTCAGTAACACGTCCTCTCTTTCCTCCTATTGAATAAGAAAAGAAATCTGGAGAAAATGAGCCCTTTTATGACAGACACTTGGGACTTTAAAATCTGCCCTAAGAAGGTGAAACTCTTTATACCCTCACAAACTTCTATCACTGAGCCCCTGCCTGCCTTACACGCTAAGGTTTTTGAGGAAAGAGATATTATTTACTCACGTTTATATCACCAGCATCCAGCACAGTGTCTGACATACAATAAGGACTCAGTAAATGTCTGTTTAATCAATAACTTAATCTCTGAATGTGCCAGCAAATAAATTAACTAATGAGCCAGAATTTCTCTCTAGGGTCTGACTAGCAAGAACAAAGGAAGTGAATATAACTGAGTTTATGAAGACATCTATAGAAAGATTGTGTCAACCAAAGGAGAGCAGGATGCTTGGGAATGGAGACAGAAGATCAGTAAAGGGTGGTGGGACCCTTACAGCACTCCCAGTGGCCGTAGACAGTCCCCTTCCTTCAGGGATCATCTCATGATTCTGGACATTTCAGACATAATGTTATCTTATGTCGAATATTTATTTTAAAAATACAGGAAATTGATCTGGTTATCTTCAGGTTATAAGCTTGCACCCACCGTCTGTGGCCTGAGAGCCCATGATCAGGGCAGTTGTCCAGGCCTTGGCAGTGCTATCGGTATTTACTTTGCATGTGCCTCCTTGAGGGGCCAGTCTTGGGCCGAGGCAGTGTTGAATCCCATAGTTCACTTCTCAAAACTTTGGTATGCTGACAGGGGTCAAACCCATGCCTGCACAACTCAGAGGGGAGTCTAGGAGTTCATCTTCAATTTTGTGGGATCACTTTCTTGATCTCCTTCCTGCTCTATAGTCTCCCTGACACTCCAGGTCCCAGCCTCTCTCATTCCCCTCCTTGTCTCCTGTGTAGAAATTGGAGGCTTTAGTTCCTACCGGTGTCTCATACTTTCTGTTCCTTCAGCTAGATTATCATGGGAGCCAAGTGGGGAGAGGGCTAGAGAAAGGAACAAAGCAAGGGGCGGGGCGGGGGGGGGGTCTCCATACTCGTGGGACACAGTTCCTTTGGTTACAGAGAAGGGTCCCCACCCTACGTTACAGGTGTTTGCCCAGCCACATTTGTCTTTGCTGCTCCCCTCTGCAGAGATGCCAGGGACTTGCATAGGAAAACAAACAAATAAACACAAAAAAATGGCTTTTCTCCCACTCTCTCTGCCTTGTAGGGTGCCCTTTCCACTCTTAAGACCAGTAATAGAGAGCTCCTCTTGGTGCTCTTGGTGCCTGCACTGGAATCTGGTGCACAGCCCATGTTTGGGGTTGCCTTTGAGTCCAGGCCAGGAGGTACTGGAGGAAAGAGATCCAAGAATCTCATGCATGGTTCAGTGGCATTACGAATCCTGGTTTTCTTCCCTCGTTCTCCTGTTACCTTTACTTGTCAGGACAGAAAGTCATTCCACCCAGGGTTCTTGGCTGCATTCAGTGGGAAAAACAGGACTCGGGGTGCTTTCTCCATATGGACTGGGCCTGGATTTTTGCCATGTAGTATTATTAGATGGTAAAATCACACTGATTACTTAATAGTATTGTCCGGTCTACCTGGCAGATCCTGTTGTAAGCTGGCATTGTTTAATTTTATTTAGTGTCTTTCTACAAAGGAAAAATTGCTTCAGTAAACTGACTTGACAATCTGAGTACCTTTGAGACACCAGTCCTCATTCATATATTTTATATACGTTACTCGTGCCAATGATGTGTCAGGTGTAGCACAAGGGCTACCTCTGTAAAGGACACAGAATCTTGGTCCCTAGGGAGTATGATAGATTGGAGTAGAGAGAGAAATTGAGGGCAGAATAAGAAAGGTCTTAATGGTCAGGAAAAGGTATTTGCAGTATAATTTGTTATCAACTGAATGGTTTTGATTGGGGGCTAACAAAATCAGTTTTGCACTTTAGAAAGACAACTCCCTATATATCTACATTGGAAATATAGAGGCTCAGGCAGGGCAAGATCAGAGGTAGTAAGATCTGTTAGGAGGCTGTTGTAGTAACCCAAGAAAGAAATTATGACAATCTGGAATTAGTCAAAATAAATCATGCTATATCCATACAAGGGAACACTATACAGCCAGTAAAAGAATCCAGCATCTGTATGTTAAAGAAATGATCAGAAAGAAAGGTGTCTACTCTCTGAGATGGGTCCAATAGATTATGATATTTCTCCAAGAAAAACACTCCAAAGCCTTACATTATACAACCCCTCAAAGAACACAGTTGGCACATTTGCCCTAGCTAAAGCCCCTGGTTGGCAATATACTTCTTCCAGATCTTTATAATTTGTTTGTGAAGAAATAAACCAGATCATTAATAACAGAACATGGGTCAGGAACCACGTAACATAAATCAATTTATTTCATCAAATGCTTTGTAAGTATAAACTTATTTCATACTTGTATAAAACTATTTTAGTTAAAATGAAGTATTTCCAAATAAAAAATAGTTAGACACTATTATTAAACCCATTTTCTTCAGGCACAGACTGGTTAATGTCCTTGGTCAAAGTCACACAGCCCAGCTGTGATTCTAACCTGCTGCCTAGTTCTAGAACCTGTTCTCCTGCCTCTATGCTCAGCTGCTCTGAGGAGCTGACATGCACTCTCTAACATAAAGTAAGACAACATCTTTTTTAAAAAGATATATTTTTTATTGATTTCAGAGAGGAAGGGAGAGAGAGAAAAAGAGATAGAAAGAAACATCAATGATGAGAATCATTGATCGGCTGCCTCCTGCATGCTCCCCGGGGATCAAGCCTGCAACCAGAATCAAACCCAGGACCTTTCAGTTTACAGGCTGAGGCTCTATCCACTGAGCCAAACTGGCTAGGGCTAAGATCACATCTCGAAGATTCACCCCCTTTAGAACTATGTGGAGTTAGGAAGGGGGTGGAGCTAGACAGAGGTCTAAACCTGAGGAAATAAGAGGCAGAAAAACTCTCTAATTAATCAGCTGACTCCCCACATCTACAAATATCTGTTGTATTGATTGCTTTTAATGTGGGTAGCACTCCCCCCTCTATACAAAAAGCTAAACTTGCCAGTTATTTACAGTCAGTCGTCTTGATTCCCTTCGTTTTTTCATCTATAGTGGAAAGCGCTCCAAGTTCACTGAGTTTGATGAAATTAAAGCATTTTGTAAAGAATTTATTTTGTTAGTACACATTTCAACACAGCTGTCAGCCCCCTGAAGGTGAGAGCTCAGCCATGAATTGCTTCTTCTAATTGAAGGAAAGAGTCTGGAAAGTAGGTGGAATGGTGTAGGCAGAATTCAAACTTGAATATCTCTAAATTGAACCCCTGCTGCAGCCTGAATGCTAAAACAGTTTAAAATATCTTCCTTTAAAAATACATGTATCAAAGTGAATTGAGAAATTACAAAGGCTAAAGTTCCATTAGTTTCTTCTAGCAAGTTTTTTTTTTTAATTTACAATCATATGAAATCTTTAGGTGACAAGAGGAAAGAGTCACCAGGAACTTCTATAAGACCCTAATGTTCCCCAAATAGGCCAGTTGGTCCTGGATACTCAATAGTAACAAACGATTCAACAGACTGTGCACAAACACATGTGTTCCTTGGTTTTCAAGCTCTTGCTGGTGGTCAGCTCTTTCTATATATTCCTGGGCCCACCAGTGGGCACTATTCAAGGGGACAGACACAAAGCATTTTCCAGGAAAGATCCAATATTATTGCTAGTTTATTCTCCCTAATTTTAGCACTTAATTAAAAATATTTTAATAGGGCAATACACTATATCAGCGGTTCTCAACCTGTGGGTGGTGACCCCTTTGGGGGTCGAATGACCCTTTCACAGGGGTCACCTAAGACCATCGGAAAACACATATATAATTACATATTGTTTTTGTGATTAATCACTATGCTTTAATTATGTTCAATTTGTAACAATGAAAATACAGATATTTACATTACGATTCATAACAGTAGCAAAATTACAGTTATGAAGTAGCAACGAAAATAATTTTATGGTTGGGGGTCACCACAACATGAGGAACTCTATTGAAGGGTCCCAGCATTAGGAAGGTTGGGAACCACTGCATTATATTGTTCAGGGAGTGCATATTTCCAGTGAAAAGCAATGTTATATAGCAAAAAAGATACTAATTTTAGCTCTAGAATTTCTTGTCTACTTACGATTTTGACTATCTGTGTGACCTCGAAAAATCTAATTAACCTGTCTCCACATCAGTTTCTTTATCTCTACAATTTGGACACAGTATTGATGCACATCACTGGTACACACAAAAAATTATTTTGACAACTGCCAAACAAATGCAAATTTTCATTCTTGCACCCATTCAACAAAGAATGCAGGAACCATGCCCTGAGCACTGTGATTTTATTTGCAAGTGAATAAGGTTCAAGTTTTGCCTTAGTGCCAGTTGCTGTCTCCTATAGACAAGGCATTAAAAAAATCAGAAGGAGAACCTGAAAGATGAGCACCTGAGAGCATCACATCAGAGGAGACCTTTGGCTTGCTTTTATTCTCCAGAGTCTTAACCATAAAACATAGTGACTAAAAGTTATTATGATTTACTAGTACATTTTGATATAGTTACTATTTATAAAGGACCTACCTTGTGCCAGGCCTTGTGTGAGGTACTTATGACTTTCCTATTTAATTCTCATATCACCCTTGCAAGGTGAAGGTCTTCATTTAACAAATGATTAAATTTAATCTTAGAAGAGTTAAGTAACTTTTCCAAGTCACAGAGCTAGGAAGACATAAAACAGGAATGTAAACCTAGATCTCTCAATTCTGCTAATAAGACAAAAAAATAAAAGAATGAGAATCAACTACCACATGTTTAATAGACATAAAAACACTCATTGCTGAATTCTGATAGTGAGTTTGGAGATGACCTCAAAGATGGCCTATTTTTAGTCAGTTTTCTGGAAGTAGTATCAATCAGGTGAGTAACTCTGCCTCTATTTAAAGATTTAAACAGAGGAAGGTAGGCAATTGACTAACTTGAGTTCAAATTCTCTGTCCCGTAAGTGTGCCTACATTGCTATAGTAAGGTATTCAGGGTGCCTGTGAGAGGAGTAGAGAAAGTAATAGAGAGTTTGGAAGGGCAAGTTTAATTTTAGGATCTGCAATCATGGTGGTCTTCATGAAGGAAGTGCTCTTGGAGCCTTTGAAAGTAGGTAGGATTAGTGTTAGTACATTCAAGGAGGAAAAGAAAATAGTAGTAATGATCTATTTAGAAGGGACAGTTCTTTAATTATTTCAACAAATATTTGTTGAGGACCCACTATGTGCCAGGCACTGTTCTAGGCACTGAGTAGTGAAAAGAACAGAAAAAAATCCCATATCTCATGAGTTTTCATTTCAGTGGGTAGATGAGACAGACCATAAATAAGACAGATATATAAAATACATAGCATTTTAGGTGGTGGTAAGGAGAAAAATAATATTGGGGGAGGAGATAGGGAAAGTGTGGAAAGAGAGGGGTGGAAATGCATTTTAGGCAGGATATCCAGAGGTGCTCTCACAGAGAGAACGATATTTGAGTCAAGACCTGAATTGGGGAAGGAATGCTCTGCAGATCTCTGAGGCAGCACATTCCAGGTAGAAGGAACAGTAAGTACAAGGTCCTTGAGGCAGAACCACACCTGGGCATATTTGAAGATCAGGGAGGAGATTAGAGTGCCTAGAGAGGAATAATTTAAGTGCAGAGGACCAGGAAGGAGTCAGAAGGGTAAGGGTGGAGCACCACGAGCTAAACTTCTGTATGACTTCTTGGGTCACTGTAAGGACTTGACTTTTTCTTTCAGTAATAAGGGAGCCACTGGTTAAGTTTGATGAAAGGAGTGTCATGATCTGACATATTTTAACAGAATTTTTCTGGCTATTTTGTTGAAAATTGGCTTGAGTAGAAGGAGGATGGGCAAAGGTAGAAAACAGACCAGTTAAAAGACTATTGCTGTAATCCAGGCAGGAAATGATATATCGTGAACCTGGCAGAGGTAGGTAGATCTAAATGAAATGGTTTAATTCTGATGTCTTTAGAAAATAGATCAAATAAGATTTGAGAAGTTAGGAAGGAAAGAGAGGAATTAAAAGTGCCCCCAATATATTTGACTTAGCACCTAGAGGAATTTCCAGCAGCAGATTGGGAAATGAGGAAGTATGAATATACTCAGTGTAGAGAAGGAAATTGTAAGATTTGGCTGGCAGCCTGGGGCCAGCTTCGAGTCTTGAAAAGGAAGCAGGCTTCCTCTTCTTACACTTGTCAGGATTAATTATGCTAGTTTTTCTAGTGATCCTCTGTATTAGTACTCAGGGAAATTTAAGAGTGTCAGCATTTTTTGCCAGCAATCAAGAACAGGATAATATGTCTCTATAGTTTGAAAACTCATCAAGAACCATGCTATCTTGAAAGAGTTCCTTTTTATCCCACTTAAAGAAAACTTTTCACCAAATGACAAACCTCTGATGTTTCTTTCATCTTCTTACCATGTTCTTCCTATATGTCTCATTCCTCTGCATTCTTCAGTCACTGGGCCTGGTAGTAAATTCTACCTCCTATGACCTATACACTCCTGCCCATAACCATGTCCTCTGCCCTAGACTAGGTCATTTTCAACTATCACTGGGATTGTTGCATTGCCTCCTGACTCCATTCCTACATCCCTTTAAATCTTTTCCACACTGTAGCCAGATTGGTCTTTCTAAAATAGAAATCCGATCAGTTTCCTTCCTACTTTAAATACTATAAAGGATCTCCATGTTCTTATAATAAAGTACAGCAAACTTAAAGTGACTTAATCAGTCCCATCTTCCTCTACTACTTCAGTTCTCCCCATTCTCCTACCTCCCATTCCATGTTCTGGCCATTTCAATCTTTGTAAAGTTTCCCAAACACAGTGTGCTCTAGCTCATCTGTGTACCTTCAGACATGTTTGGAACCCTCTTCCCTTCTACTCTTCATCCAGCTGATACTCAGCCATAATGCTCAGCTTCAGTGAGCTTCTGGGTCTGGTGCCCTTCCTGAATCAGTCCTACCTCAGCACTTGTCAAACCAGATGCTCATCTGCCCTCTAGACTCTAAGTAAACAAGAGCAAGGATCATGTCTCTCTTGTTCAACATTATGTCCCCCAATCTCAGCAAGTTTTGAGCAGTCACTCCATAACTGTTGAATTCAATAACCCGTATTGAACGTTAATTATTTAATGCCACTTTCCAAGAGCCCTTCATTGGAAGGGATCACCCCCTCTTTGGGCCTCTATGGATTTTAACTCCACTTACTTATATAACAGATTTACCACCTTATACCTTTCACTTTAGTTATGTAATTTATCTCTATTATTGAGCAAGTTTCTTCTTAAGTGCAGAATACATGTTCAATTCATCTTTGTAGTTTCTCTAGCTCATCTGCCACATAGCTTTATATATGTACAGACTCCAATAAAAGTTTATTGAATTAATGAATGAATGAATGGAACTTAAATGTTGTATTTAATAATTTCCAAATAGTCTAATTTATGGAGAGCATATGCTTTGAGGTTGGAATGGCAGGTGATAAATCTAAATAGGTAAGTTGAGGCAAGATAGTGGAGGATCTAGTTTACTCAGCTAAGTAAGAACTTAATAGTTTAGACACTGGAGATTTGTTGAGGATTTGTTGAGGTATGTGATCACAGCTGCGTTCAGGGAGATTAATCCATCCTTGAGATAACTTTTGTGGTAGATAAGTGTAGCGCTATCCTGCATCCATTCCCAGAGTTGGGTAAAGGGGTAAGTGAACCTTGGTGCTGTTAGGGATTCAGGTCCTTTGGGATTGTGATGGGGGTGGGGGGGAGGGGAAACACATACAGGAAGTAGAAGACAATTACTAGTCATAGTATGTTGGCTGTTGGGTCGTAGTTTTACCTCTGGTTCTAGCTATAATATCACTCCACTGCATTCTCTAATTATTCAAAATTATTCAGAGTCTTAGATGTACTTATAGTTGAATTAAATCTCAAAGTTAATTCTTAATTTGTTTCCCAACAGGTTCTCTGACTCTGAGAACACATCACGTTCAAGATTCCAAAATGGGATTTGTGATCAATGCGATCTACTCCATGGCCTATGGCCTTCACAATATGCAGATGTCCCTCTGCCCAGGCTACGCGGGCCTGTGCGATGCAATGAAGCCCATCGATGGACAGAAACTTTTGGACTCACTGATGAAAACCAATTTTACTGGAGTTTCCGGAGATATGATCTTATTCGATGAGAATGGAGACTCTCCAGGAAGGTATTGTTACAATTCCCCTCTAGACAATAGATCCTGAACAACAGCCATCTCTTGATCCTGAGGTGCCTGTTTATCTCCAGGCATCCTGGTCATGTTTGACTAGCTCCGACATCACAAAGTGAGAAGAGACAGAGAGGGAAAGCCCTATTTCCTGTGGCCAGGGAAACATATTGATGCTGATGTGCAAAACATGGTCTTGGAATCATCCCCATATTTCAGAGATGTAAACATAGAAGCAGGGGCCTCGCGTTATCATAGATCATCAAAAACAAGTTCTGTTTGCCATGTTATTCCCTGTATTCTGATCTCTTCTTGGGTCATGAAACTATTCTGAAACAGGAACAATTCAATCTCTGGTATTCCAGAAATAGGCATGAGGCACTGTTATGTTGTTTGCTGTACCTACAGAGAGTTACAAGTCATATTTTATTTTCTTATCCTCCAACTGGAGCACTTTCTCCCTTCTCAAGGACTAAATTGCCTTTTTCTCTGAAATTTCACCTTCCATTACTTATAGAGAGGAGCCTGAAAATATGAACTTACACATAATTACAGGTCAGCCTCCAGAGAAAGTCCTGAAGTGCCTAGAACTTATCAAAATTCACATCTATTTCATACTCCAAATTCTTAAGTGACTCTTCACATGGAACTTTTAATCCATGAGAGACGGTGTCATTGAAATGATATTCTGGGTTGTAGCAAGGCTGGGTCTTCACTCCGCCTTGCTGCAGAACAATTGGGGTCCTTTGGTCTCCCCCCTGTTAAATTCCAGGTACTCTTCCCATAGCAGATTATGTTTGACAGCTGCGCTTGCAGGGGGTGACCTTACACAGTGTTTGCAGTTGACTGTGCCAAAAGGTTTCAAGAGTCTCTCCAGGACTCATCACCTAGGTGCCTACACCTTGGGTTAGCTTGGCCCATATTCCCGAGGTAAGCTGGAGCTTGTCTCTGATGCAGCCCTTACCATTTCATACTAAACTGGACTTCTCAGTTACAGCTGGGGTCAAGTCATGCAGCCAAGAGGAAAGCTGGATATTTTCTCTATTCTAGAGATGTGAAGACTATTGCTCCAGACAGGCTGTTAGCTAAGATTAGCTGACTTTTCACATGTGGTTTTCTAATTTTTGGCTATTCAGTTTATCCATTACAGGAAGTGAAGGGTGCAGAGTGGGAGGGAGAGAGACAAGCATTTACCCAGGGTCAAAATTGGCATCTGCTGTAATGCTTCTTGGGGCAGGTAGACCAATGAGCTCAGTCTTTGGGCTTAGGTCAAGGCCTGTGCTCTGGTATCTACACATGGATTTAGCAGTCCTGTATGCATCCTCACCGTACTGACATCAGCTTGGGATTGTTCACAGATGTTGTGATTACAGCTTCACCATTCAGTTTTCATTTCATATATGCAAGCCAGTTCCACAAACCAGAGAGTGAATAAATGGTTCAGTTCTATTCCATTGGAAAATCGTAACGAGTCACTGTCTCATTTATAATCCTTCAAATATGCTGTAATGAGATACATTTCCGATGCTGGTTCTTAACCTTTCTTTGGAGCATGAATCTCTTTAAGACTCAGATAAAATTTCTAAATATTCTCTTAATAGTAATATACCTAACGTTTTACAAACAATTTCTGGGAATTCACAGTTGTTTAGAGATTTCCCATGCATTACTAAGGTTGGGTATTATATTAACTCATTAATAAATGATCAGAATTGGCTTCTGAGGGCATGAGCCAGACTTAGGAAAAAGTGGTTTGAAACTTTTTGTTTTTCCAACAAATCCAGTTATATTTACAAAATAAATAAAACTAACATTTATTGAGTGTGTGTTCTGGGTCAAACACTAAGCTAAATCCTCTACATTTGAATCCTATGGGATAAGTAATATTATTATTCTCTTTTCCAGATTAAGGTTTACAAACTGAGGCTCACAAAGGTTAAGTAACTCACCCAAAGACAGTCTAATAAATGGTAGTCAATATTCTTACTCAGCCTGCTGGGCTTCAACTCCTAACCATATACAACACCCTGCCAATTAATCACAATTTTAAAAAGCCATTGTTTTCTGATAAATGTATTTGAAGGCATTATGTTGTTAGTTCTGCGGATTAAAAGTTACAGCTTTGCTAGATCAAAGGCATTCCAAACCAGAGGAGCCTGGGGTGGTCAAGTGTTCCCTTAAAATGCCAGAGTCCCACAGCCAGAGCCTAAACAGAGGAAGCTGGGAGAGGTGGCAGCTCACTTAGGCACACACCCTTGTGGGTCATTGGAGAGTAAACTAGAATCATTGCTTTTCAACCTCACATCTAATTAGCGTCCTATCGGTTCACAATTCTTTAAGGAAAACCTTGGTGCCAGGTGTGTTACAGAATTCAAAATGTTTGAATGTACAAGAGGTTATAGTCCTCTAATGCCCCTGGCATGCTGTGGAGCAGCACTTCTTTATCAACACATTAATATTTCTGCAGCAAAACATGAATATTCACATGAAGTGTGATAAATAGACTGACTATCAATAGCCTCATGACAGTGTGGGCCAGGTTCTGTCACTAGGTAAGTTCAGATAGGCTTCTGTTATACTGCCAAGTAAAGGTAAAAGTAAAACAAAAAAAAAAACAAACAAAAAAAAGTGTGGTTTTCAGAGCTCTAAGGAATTCGGAATTACAGCTAAGAAATGTGGACCTTTACTATTTACCATCAACGGTATAGATTACAGGTCAGCAAACTATTGTCTGCAGGTCAATGAGAGTCTGCTCTCTTTATAAATAAGATTTTATTGGAACACATTTGCACTCATTTGTTTAGATACTGTTTTGTGGCTGCTTTCACATGACACTAGCAATGTAGAGAAGTTCCACAAACCAGAGGCAGTTTCGCATAGCCTGAAGTATTTACTGTCTGCCCCTTTACAACAAAAGTTTTTCAACCTCTGGTATAGAGTTCATTGAAAACTAAGATTTCAGAGGCATTGTCATGGTCTGGAACTGACCATAATTGGACAGAGGAAACATGGAGAGTCAATGTCAGACCAATGACTACTTAAAGCAAAAATTTTAACATTATATTGTGAGATAAGTGAATGTAAAATATGTGAATGTAAAATATTTGACAACATGAAGGAAGGGGATATACATGGGCAAGGTTCTTATATTTTACATTAAGTGGCACATTAACTTTAAGTAAAAAATAAGATAAATTAAGAATACATATTGTAATCCCATAAACACCCACTTAAATTTTAATACAAGAGGAATAGCTAAAAAGCCAATAGAGGAATTCTAAAACCCAAATTATCCCAAAAGAAGTCAGGAAATGAGGAACAGATGGACAAAATCAGAGTGACAAGTAGTAAACAAGGGTAGGACCCTAGAAATGTGCAGATACTGAGCTGGTTTGCACACTGATTCTTATTATGTGGCCCTGTTCATAGAAGGGTCATACAGATGATCTGTTTCAACATGCTAACTTCCATGGGAGAAAATTGAGTTTCAGAGAAAGGAAGAGGAACGGTCAAGGTTACATACTCAATTAGTAACAAGAAAATGAGACTATACAGACCGTAGGCATAACTTTTGGTCAAACGAACTCTGCGGTCTCCTTTACTCTGTGATTATACCACCCCAAAGGCATAGGTCATTATAATTACTTTGTTGTAGGGACCAGTGTTTGGAGAGCCCATTACATTGACTAACAGAATATTTACCACATTTTTAAGAATTAAACTTTTTTTAGACCTGGCTGGTTTGGGGTAATGGTTAGAGTGTCAGCCCACAGACGGAAGAGTTGTGGATTCAATTCTTGGTCAAGGGCACATACCTCAGTTACATGTTCTATCCCTGACCAGGTCGGGGAGAGTGAGGGAGGCAACCAATCAATGTGTCTCTCTCCCATCATTTTTTTTCTATCTCTCTCTCCCCTTTCTCCCTCTCTTACATTCTCTCTCTAAAAAATCAATGGAAAAATATTCCCCAGTAAGGATTTAAAACAAACTTTTTTTAAAAAAATCACCTTGGCATCAGAATTATAGACTGAGAGGACCCTAGTAGCCATATAAATCCCATGCTCTCTACAATGCCCTCCAGCAAATGATGTTTCAGTTCCTCTGACAACAATCTTGCTTCAGCCCATTGGGTAAGGAGAACCTCACTATTTCTGAGGAAGCCTGCTTTAATTTTCAGAAAGTTATAATCACTCAGTTATTTCTGTAACTGAGCCCTGCTTTCCTTTAGTTTCTGTTTATGCTTTAATAGAACACATTTTTTCCTTTTGGTTAAAATGTATTTTAGATTTTTTAGCCATGTAGACAATTAATATTTTAAAATCTTCGGGATATTTATCCTGAAATTATGGCCAGTTAAAGAAGTGGTAAAATTTTTTTCATGTTTATTTTTTGAAAACTAAATCCTTTCACTTTTCACTAATTCTCCTATAGAAAAAAAAGGCATGCTTATAGCAATAATAGCCTTAAAATGTAGAGTAGTTCAGATTTCTGCAATATCTAAACAATGGGAAATTGATTTCTTAGCTCTTCCGAATAGATTTCGATAATGGAGCCGAAAGGCTGAGGTTAGGTCTTGGCTCAGCTGCTGGCATGTTCTGCAATCAGGTCAGACTCACTACCTTACTGAGTTTCAGTTCCATTAGCTGTGGAATTAACAGTTTGGGCTAGATCTTTTCAGAGTTAAGAATTGGTAGAATTGGATTGATGGCTTATTTGGGGGTGAATAATGAAACCCTCAGATCTGTTCAAATCAATAGCAGCAAAGAGAGAAGCCTCCTGACACCTACATTTCTTTCCTCTTTCCAGCCTGGAATGTTCAAAAGTTACTGGCTCACAGAGTCACCTTTAGAAGAGCTAAAAGCCCAATATATTTGAAGTAGCCAATGACATCATATATATAAGTCCTTTTTACCTGTGTTCTATGTTCTAATATCTCAGCTTAGTAGCCATGGGGTAACTGGCAGAGTGGAAAGATGTAGGACTCAGTTTTGTATCCTATAGATTGGTGTGTTTTTTTGTTTTAGAAATGGAATTTGGACAGCTACTCAAAATTGTTACCAACTGCGAATAAAACACTGTAGAACTATCCTTTGGCCACTGAATAGCCAACAAAACTTAAGAATGAGTTAACGTTCTGAAAAAGATACTACAGTAAAACATGTGATCGGAAATTAAACCAGATTGGTATCATTTTACAATGAATGTCCAAACAGATTGATGTCAGATTTGTTCTTAGCATCTATGTGCCGAGTATTGGTCTGACTATGACAATCTGCAAATTGAACCCCAAAGCTAGAAAGTTTTCCATCCATGTCAATTTCCAGATAACTAAGTATGCTGAGCATGGACGGTTGCAGGAGGCATTCATAAGAGCCCATCTGCCAATCCTGTAAGTCCTGGGAGGGAGTATCAGACGGTACTATGTGAAAGCACTGTGCACCTAAGACATACCTACAGGTATGTCTATAGGAACTGACACAGTGATTCTACTACTCATCCAAGGTACCCAGATTGAAAAATTATTTCAGAAATGATTCTCTGGTAATGTTCTTAATATAAGAAAAATCACCTAAACATCAATTTTCCCTCTTTACATCGCTATCCCTATGCTCAAAATAAGAATAACAGCTAATCATTCACAGGGTGCTAGTATATCTGGGGATTTTTACATTACATGAGGTTCTTTAGAAGCTATTTTTAGGCTTATTTTAAATATCACTGCAGGTATCCTTATAGAATGACTTTTGCCATTGATAAAGGATAAAGTAAGAAAGGAAAACCAGGCCCTCTCCAAATTACCCCCACATTCCCTATAGCTGAAGATTAAAGATTTACCAAATTTCTCACTTGGTTAGAAAAGGGAAATTTTCTTTTACTTGAGTGGAGATGAAAACCTTTCTATCTTTTTTAGGAGCCTAAGAGCAGTACTTGTTTAAACTTCTTGAAGTTATTTCAAAACTTGTCTTTCATCCTGCTAAGGTCAGGTCACCTTCTCAGATGGGATTACTTTCTATTTCAGGTGTATGCTTGAATTAAAAAAAAAATAGTCTCTCTGAAGACAAAGTGAAAACGACAGGTTTTTTGTTGTTGTTAGTCTTAGTGTACTGTCATGGAAAATTCCAGTATCACTAATTTTTTACATTGTTTGGGAATGAAATCTTTCGATTTTTCATGGCTGAGATTTTATATTGTTAGATGAATAATTGTTACATTCTCATTTCTAAGGTATGAAATAATGAACTTCAAGGAAATGGGAAAAGATTATTTTGATTATATCAATGTTGGAAGCTGGGACAATGGAGAATTAAAAATGGATGATGATGAGGTATGGTCCAAGAAAAACACCATCATCAGATCCGTGTGCAGTGAACCATGTGAGAAAGGCCAGATAAAGGTAAAATGGAGTCCATGTTTCTTTAATGGTTGTGGTAAATTCAGAACCAGAAGTGTTCATTATCTTTGGCTGTTGTTTAAAATTTTAGATACCTGTTTTTTTATATTATAAGCTTTTAATGTCAGAAACTGTGTTGTTTACTTTTTTCTCATTGATTCCTCATGATATCTAGTATGACCCACAATAGGCTTAGTGCTTGAACTCACTGAACCAACTGATGAGCCATGCTTGCCCACACCCTTTCTATTCATGTAAGCCTTTAAAGACATACTTCCTGGGAAGAAATAGTTCACAGTTGGAGATTACATTAATTGGTAATTATCTTAACGAATATTTACCAAACTCCTACTAATGTAATGGTTTATATCAATGGTTAAAAAAAGTAAGTTAGATGCCTTTACTATCAGAAGAGTTATAATTTAGATGAGGAAAAACATCATGGGCACAGAAAACTAATATCATGTAAAATGGGATGACTTTATTAAGAAAGAAAAAAGGGGAGCTATATAAGTTCATACAAAATAAAGGGAGAAATTTCTTCTGAATAAAATGTCAGACATTGCCCCATGAACTAGAAGGTGAAGATTCAAGAGTAGAGTTCTGAAACATAAATAATGAACGAAGAGACAAGATAGAAGTACACTGTGGTGATGAGGGTCCTGAATTGTGGAAGAAACAGTGAGAATAGAAAGGGAGCAAGGGAGATGCTTGAGATGAACATTACAGGTAGACTCAACAAACCCTGGCTACCAATTGGATGTATGATTGGAGAAGAGAAAGAAGTTTGAGCCAATTGTGATTTTGACTCTTAGTAACTAGAAAGTACCATTGTCAGGAACAAAAACTGAAAATAGTTTTAGAGAAAAGGCAATGGGTTAATTTGGGGCTTGTTGGTTTTGAGATATCTAATCAGTGGTAGAAAATATTGATCTATAACAATGAAAAATAAGGCTGAGGATACAGACTTAGGAATTGAACATAGCTAAAGTTGAAACTGATTGAGGTGATAAGATCGCTGCACCTGAAAGTACAGAGAGAAGATAAATGTGTGCCAAAAATATAGAACTTGAAGAAGCTGCAGGAAGAAAAGGTATTCCTGGTTGGTATGGTTCAATTAGAGCAGTGATTCTCAACCTGTGCATCGCGACCCCTTTGGGGGTTGAATGACCCTTTCACAGGGGTCGCCTAAGACCATCGGAAAACACATATATAATTACATATTGTTTTTGTGATTAATCACTATGCTTTAATTATGTTCAATTTGTAATAATGAAAATACATACTGCATATCAGATATTTACATTACAATTCATAACAGTAGCAAAATTACAGTTATGAAGTAGCAACAAAAATAATTTTATGGTTGGGGGTCACCACAACATGAGGAACTGTATTAAAGGGTCGTGGCATTAGGAAGGTTGAGAACCACTGAGTTAGAGTGTCGACCCAAATGCCAAAAGATCAAGGCCTTGATTACTGGCACATGCCCAGGTTGTGGGTTCAATCCCCAGTTGGGGTGCTTGAGGGACAGGGTGAGGAACAAATAGAGAACCAGAGAGCATGGTGGCATGTAAGACAGTGGTCAATCTAAGCAAGATGTCAAGGAAGAGAAGGACTGAAGGGAAGACATGAGAATTGGGATTAGCCCTTCACTTGGATCCTTCTGGAAACAGGAGACTACTAAATTGAATAGAAGAGAATAACTGAGCAACACAAAATGTATGGTGAAAAGCAGGTAAGGGAATAGTCTGGCAGTTTGAGGACAATATAAAGCTACTTTTATACTAAACTAGAGGCCCAGTGCACAAAAATTTGTGCACTCGAGGGGAGGGTCCCTCAGCCCAGCCTGTGCCCTCTCGCAGTCTGGGACCCCTCGGGGGATGATCACCTGCTAGCTTAGGCCTGCTCCCTGGGGGATTGGGCCTAAGCTGGCAATCAGACATCCCTCTGGCAGCCTGGCAGCCCTCGGGGGATGTCCACTTGCCAGCAGGGAGCAGACCTAAGCTGCAGTTGGACATCCTTAGCGCTGCTGAGGAGGCAGGAGAGGCTCCCACCACCACCGCTGTACTGGCAGCCATCAGCCTGGCTTGTGGCTGAGCAGAGCTCCCCCATATGGGAGCGCACTGACCACCAGAGGGCAGCTCCTGCATTGAGCGTCTTCCCCCTGGTGGTCAGTGTGTGTCATAGTGACCAGTCATTCCCAGTCTTTCTGCTGTTAGGGTCAGTTTGCATATTACCTTTTTACTATATAAGATAGAGGCCTGGTGCACGGGTGGGGGCCCGCTGGGGTACCTGGCCAGCCTGGGTGAGGGGCTGATGGCTATTTTCAGGCTGGCCACACCCCCTTTAGGGTGGGGGTCCCCACTGGGGAGCCTGGCCAGCCTGGGTGAGGGGCTGAGGGCCATTTTCAGGCTGGCTGGTGACTGACGCTCCCAGCCTCTCCTTTTTTTCTTTTTTTCTTTTTATTCTGGGATTTATTTACCTTCTATAATTGATACTTTGTTGCCGTCTCTGGAGCTGAGAGCCACTCCTGCTCGCTGCAGCTCTGAGGCCACGGCCGGCTGAAAGCAGGTATCTGGGGTTTGTTTAGCTTCTATAATCGAAACTTTGTTGCTTTTGGAGCTCAGAGCAGGCGGGGAACCTTGGCTTCCTCCATCACCTGAGCAAGCAAGCCTCCTGCTCGCTTCAGCTGCGTGACTGCCGGCCGCCATCTTGGTTGGGTTAATTTGCATATCTTGCTGATTAGCCATTGGAAGGCATAGCGAAGGTATGGTTAATTACCATGTTTGTCTATTATTAGATAGGACTAGAGGCCCAGTGCACGAAATTCGTGCACTCGCGGGGGGGGAGTCCCTTAGCCCGGTCTGTGCCTTCTCACAGTCCGGAAGCCCTCAGGGGATGTATGACTGATGACTTGGGCCCATGGGGAGCGGGCCTAAGCTGTCAGACATACATCCTTAGAGCTGCCGTGGAGGCAAGAGAGGCTCCTGCCACCGCCGCTGCGCCTGCCCAGCTCAGGGCTTCTGGCTGAGTGGTGCTCCCCCTGTGGGAGCACACTGACCACCAAGGGGCAATTCCTGCCTTGAGCATCTGCCCCCTGGTGGTCAGTGTGAGTCATAGCGACCGGTCATTCTGCCATTCAGTTGATTTGCATATTAGCCTTTTATTATACAGGATGAGGTCTGGCTACACAGGAAATAATCCAGTGAAAGAAGGGGATAAAGGTATAATAAAAATTAAATGGGGCTTATTTGTTGGAATACAATGTCCTAGGGGAAGAAAGATCAATTATCAAAATACAGTATTAATCAAATAGTTATTTAAGTACTATAGGATGCTCCAGGCATTATACATACCTAAAGCAGCTGGCTTGCTCTTTTCAATCAACCACATCTTCACTCTGTTTAAAAGACATTTGAGGTATTTGTTCATTGAATATTTCAGTATCAATTATAAAGTCTTCAAAGGGTCATCATGAAGATTTAGTAAGCATAAGATCAGAAGAAAGAATGATAAGATAAGCGAAGATAAATATAAATTTATTAATATCTGCTAAATAGCTCAATGACTTATGCAGTATCTGAAAATTTCCTCGTGTTTTGTATATGAGGGTTGGTCAGCTATGTCTCACAGGCCAAATCTGACTTCCTGCCTGTTTTGTAAATAAAGTTTTATTGAAATACAGCAATGTTTATTTCTTTATGTATTGTTTATGACTGCTTTCACATTTGCTATTGTAAATAGAGTTGCATAGTTGGATTTCAGTAGCGACTGCATGGCCTACAAAGCCTAAACCATTTACTCTCTGGTCCTTTGCAGAAAGTTTGCTAACCTTTAACATAAAATGATAGTCTGCATCTTGGCCAATCATCTTTCAGTTAAACACTTCACGTGAAATTCTTTATGGACTCATTCAGAATATCGATTATTCACAATTTCCAGTTCTTCCTGTAGAAATATTATTCTGTGTAAATTACCTCTTGGACATTGTTTTAACCCTTCATAGCAATACAGTTTGAACATTTAACTTTAAAATACTGAATGGCTGATTTGAGAGATTCCTATATAATATGCATTGATCTATACCCTTTTATATAGAGGACTGGAGAGCATCCACAGATTTTGGTATCTTCTGGGAGTCCTGGAAACATTGCCCTACAGATACCAAGAGACAACTTAAGTTTCTGTGGAGTCAAAAATTATATGTGGTTTTCGGACTGTGCAGAGTGAGGGGAGATGGTGTTTGGCATCCCCAGCCCTTGCATTGTTCAAGGATTAACTGCATATACTTTTCTACCCCATTCTACTAAGATCAACTTACACAGTGGAAGAATTTGATTCCCTATTATAATATTTTAAATACTAGTTAACTTGTAATAATTTTTATGTAGTCTTTTTAATCCCAAATTCTATTTTCCTAACCAGATCTAATTTTCACTCTATTGAATATAAAATTGACAACATTTTCTTAATATGTTTTAAGGTTGTCACTTAGCAACTTCATTAATGATATCAACATCTTATGGCATTGTTCAGATTTACTAACTTAGTTGAGTCCATGAAAGGACATTAGTTTAGCAAAGATTCAAATATGTTACATATTGTTATTCATAAAGAAAGCAGCACTACTTCCAGGATGTTCAAAAAGAATGGGAATTACTATGAAAGAGAATTGTCACCATCTCTTGTATTCAAAATGAATGTGAACAGAACATATGTAACAAGTGAAATAAAGTAAAACAAATCAGTTTTGAATGATCAGAAGGAGACATATTACTTGTCACCACGGATTCAAAATAATATTGTAATATTTGAATTAATCTTGGAGAAGGGCATAAACTTATTCTGGTAAAAAAAATGAAATTCACAAACCAGTATGAATTGAACCACAGGAAGTCAGCATATTTCTAGAAGGAAAAATGCAACTGCTTTTGTTTGCCAGGCCCTGCTAAGAAAGAGAATTCTTCAGTATTTGAAATGTGTCTGATTGCATTACTAGTACTTGTCCAATGATAGTTTTACCATTTTTACCAGTGTGGTTGAAATTACCCCAAAAATGAAATTAATTTCTCTGGATGAATATTTATATGCACACTACTAGTAAAACAGTTAACATTTTTAGCATTCTACAGTTTACAAATCACTGTGGTATTTTTTAATCCTTAAATTCTGTTATTGGAACAAGATTCCTGAGTGTATTTTAGTAAAGAGAGACAAGTGCACAAATTACATACTATCCATCTAGGCAGGTTTTTTATTAAACTTTGCCGGATGGTAGAATAGTTCCATTTATAAAACTGTACATCAAAGGGTTTTGAATTTGACCAGGCTGTCCATTAATTGATCTCTGAAAAAGTTCAGTGGGCATTTAGTTTTAGCTACTGTATTTTACAACATTAAAAAGAAATCCTCAGGAAACCCTACAAAGGTAGGTGTATTTTAAAAGCAATGGTATTCGTTTGAAGAAATAGGATCAGCTGCAGGATGCATATCTACTTAGTGGGTATAAGTAAGACTAGAGCCATGGTACCTCTTGATTCCCAGGCCAGTACATCTTCCAAAATATCATGAACTCAATCTTTATATAGACCAAAAAGCCTCAGTGTTTAAGAACACGCGTCTTGAAGTCCAACAGCCACTGTTTGATTCTTCATTTACCCATATATGCTGTATGAGCTCACTATGCCTCCATTTCCTCCCTGGGGGGGGGGGGGGGAAAATGAGTAAAATAAAATCAGCTTTGTGATACAGAGATAACAGCATATGGAATTCACTAAATAGCCAGAAAATAGTCAATATCATTAGAGAGAATACTTTAGCTCGATTAAACAGGTCTAGTTAGCAATTTTGTCTCACTTCTCTGGTTATTATAAAGAAAGGACATTTTAACCTTTTTTGTCACCATTCCCTACTTCAAGCATGTCAAACTCATGGCCCGCGGGCTGCATGCCTTGCTTATTTGGCCCATGTTAGCCTTTGAGTTTGACATGCTTGCCCTACTTGTATCATTGCAGTGTGGAGAGCCAGCACAAGGGTGCTACAAAATAAGAAAGAGGTGCCACCTTACAACTGTATTTGGCTATAAATATCTAGACATTATTATTAGCAAAGATCCTTAATAGAGTCAGCAACTAAGACAAGAAATAGAGTGTAGTCATGGCTGTGTCTGGTTATTGCTGGTTATTAATCACAGTTTTAATTATTTATAGGAATGTTTAATGAATCTATCTCTATTCCACAGAGGCTATTCATGAACCAGGAGTGGGGTGGGAAAAGGCGTCCATTTCTAAAAAATAACATCTGAGACTCTTTCAACTGTCAAATTGCTTCAGTTCTTTTCTATTGCCTTAAAAAAATCAAATAGATGAAGAGGTATATAATAGTCTCAATGACCTTATCCCTATCCACCTTCATCCCAAGCAAATGAAAGCTACTAGAATAAGAAGGAATGGCTGAATTATTGAACCAGATTTTTAGTAGAAACAGATACCAAGTGATGAGCTCCCAAAAAGTTCAAATTCTCCCTCTTCATTCAATACAAATTCCTAAATATTTTTTTAACAATATGGATAGATTTTTTTTAACTTTAGCAGATGTACAATGTTTTTTGCTAAAATGTTTAGCTTTTGGAAGGAACCCAAGGTAACTATAGAGAGGAAAAAATCTTAATTTGAGGGAAAGAGAGGCACAGTCTCAAGAAAATTCAGTTACATACACATATATGTAGATGTATGTGTATTTATATGTGAACAAAACACAGGCACTTAATGAAATACAGGTATCTAAAGCTAATTATCCAAAGACTTACATTTAATTTAATTCTTGACCCTATCACCAGCAATGTTATGATACTGAACTGGTTACTTAACCTGTTTCTTTAATTATTTAATGAGAACATTAATACTTACACTGCCCATCTGGTAACATTTGAAATAGTTTATGTAAAGCCCTTTCTGCTGTACAAAGCAATACATTTGAATAAAAGATTTTGCTGGATTTTTATCTATGCAAAGAAATAATCAGAATTTTAAATATTTGCCTTAGGTGATCCGGAAGGGAGAAGTCAGCTGCTGTTGGACCTGTACACCATGTAAAGAGAACGAGTATGTCTCTGACGAGTACACCTGCAAGGCATGCCAACTGGGGTCCTGGCCCACTGATGACCTTACAGGTACTAGTACATGTATCACAATGTCAGCATAGGTGCAGCTCTCTCTTAAAAAAACAAAAACAAAAACAAAAAAACCCTGAAGAAGACACAAACATGGGAGGAGGGAGTCACATCAACAAGCATTTTTCATCTTGATGGCCTTGGTGTATGAATTTCCTTCAGAACAGAAACCTCCCAACACCTGGCTAATTGTGAAAATCTATAGATCTTACAGAGAGATTGGCTTATATTCCCACCCTTCCCACCAAACTAGATCAGAATCCCCAGGTTTTCATGCCATCCTGAGGATATTCTCAGAAATTTCTATGCAGGACCCCAGGTTACTGTCATTTGTGGAGGAAAGAGCTATTGGCCAGGAAGAAACTAGGATATGTCATGACATATCCAAGAGTAAAAAGGTTACACAGAATTGGGGAGATATTGATCTAAAACTCTTTGTTTCTCTTAGTGCTTTTCCTTAATCTAAACCAAGGACTTCCAACTAATGAGTTTTTAAATACTGTCAGCACAGGGCATGACTGATGTCTGATTGTTTTTTGTTTAGTTTTTCAGGGGGTGTGGTAGGGGGTGTTTGTTTTGTGTTATTTTGGTTTGGGTTTATTTTCTGCAAAAGATGTTAAGGAATGTGTCATTGTGTTCTAAAAATTATATTTCTAATTTTTACAATATAAAAACAGCATATGATAGCTTTCATCTTTCTTTATAATTTATTCAATGTATGTTATATGCCTGTTTGCCTCACTGAAATAAAGATACAACCTCTATCTTAACTTAATGAGGGAGGCAAAAAGATAAAAATATGATTCCAGTTAATTAACAGATTTGTGCAAATAGGAGTATGAGGAGTGGTCCTATGAGACTAATTTTTCAAAGAAAATAGAGAAAAAAACATCTCGATGCTTCATTTATGCTGGGAAAATATTTTTAAAATCCAAACTACAAGATGGGACTGTTGAAGTGGTCATAGATCTAGCTTAATTTTATAATTTTCATCCACAACCCTTATTAAAAACTATATAGATTGTGGTACAGACAAAATAAATTATTATCTACTTGGATATTTTTTTAAAATCTCAATAAGAGGGCCCACCACGTACTATGTCAGGTCATCATATGGTTTTGAAATTAAAATGGATTTAGCAGAGCTTTAGGCTAGAAGATTATAGCATCCTCAGTGTTAATCTCCATCCCTCACAGGACAAGAAACTATTCCTGGTAGTTATATTAGTTTATTCCAAAAGCCTGGTTCTCAAAGTCCTGAGATCCTGGGCCTTTTGAGACTAACTCACATTAAAGCTTTGTTTTCAGTGATTGGTATTTAAACAGAAAATGTTCCTTTTCTTAAAAAATAAAAAAAATCTGATTTAATGCAATATCTAAGTGCTGTGTATTAGCATTTGAATCCTATTTTTTAAAATATATTTTATTGATTTTTTACAGAGAGGAAGGGAGAGAGATAGAGAGTTAGAAACATCAATGAGAGAGAAACATCGATCAGCTGCCTCTTGCACACCTCCCACTGGGGATGTGCCCACAACCCAGGTACATGCCCTTGACCGGAATCGAACCTGGGACCTTTCAGTCTGCAGGCCAGCGCTCTATCCACTGAGCCAAACCGGTTTCGGCTTGAATCCTATTTTTACTATAGGACAATGAGCTTTCTGATACTCTTTTTTAAAAATATATTTTATTAATTTTTTACAGAGAGAAAGGGAGTGTGATAGAGAGTTGGAAACATCAATGAGAGAGAAATATCAATTCAGCTGCCTCCTGCACATCTCCTACTGGGGATGTGCCCACAACTAAGGCACATGCCCTTGACTGGAATCGAACCTGGGACCGTTCAGTCCACAGGCCAACGCTCTATCCACTGAGCCAAACCAGTCAGGGCCTGATACTCTTATATATCCCAAAACCAACTCAGTGCTGAACACATAGCCTTCAATAAATTTATTTGAATAGATGAACTATAGCCCACTTGCATACACACACAGTAACATGTCAGAAAGAAAAATGAACATGATTGGTTTTTGTGGGAGGGAAGTGAGAAGCAGTATTGTGGTCTTTACTTTTCTACTATTTCTTTACTTTTTTCAAATTTCTAATTTCAACATGTATTCTTATTAAATTGAACAACTATCTTGCCGATTCAACTATCTGCATGGTTAAGCACCTTGAAAGTGAGTATAATATTTCTTGTCCTACATTTTGTAAAACTATTCTGCTGACAGTGGACATGGTCTACTTCCATATTCATTCAGCAGAAAAAATATTTCTCCTTCTTATTTGCATTATAAAATACATGGTAGAGAAACTGAGATTGAAAACCAGATGTGATTATTTTTTTAATAAATCTTTATTGTTCAGATTATTACAGTTGTTCCTCTTTCTTCCCCCCATAGCTCCCCTCCACCCAGTTCCCACCCCACCCTCTACCCTTACCCCCCACTGTCCTCATCCATAGGTGTATGATTTTCGTCTAGTCTCTTCCCACACCCCCACATCCCTTCCCCCACCCCGAGAATTGTCAGTTCTATTTATTCACCAGTTTACTCTATTCATCAGATTTTTTTATTCACTTGATTTTTAGATTCACTTATTGATAGATATGTATTTGTTAGAGAAACTGAGATTGAAAACCAGATGTGGTTCTTATATATATTATCATCTTATTAGAAGAGAAACATTAATTTCCTCCGCTCTTGCTCTCTCTGTCACACACAGAGACATACATAAACACACACATATGTATAGAAAATTGTTTAAGTAATATAAAGTAAAAGAACGAGATATTTTAAATGACAATATTAGGAAAGACATAATTTAAATGTATGGCTACACAAGATCTCTCTGAAGGAGTGAAAATTAACTGAGACTTAAATGTTAAATAGAAATAGCTAGCAAAAAGAATCATGAGAAGAGCCTTTCTGGCTAAGGAAGAAGCGCATGTGAAGGTCTACATATGGGGAAGCAAATGGGAAAATGGTGTCAGAAGAGATCAGAAAGGCCTCAGGGGCTAGGACAGATAGAGCCTTGTAGAATATGCCCAGGATATAAGTATTTATTATTAAATACAAGGAGAAACACATGATTGCATGTATACCTTTAAAATAGTATTCTAATTTCCATGCGGGAGAATAATTTGGAGAGGGATAGAAAGTGGGATCAGGGAGACCAGTTGGGTGATTACCGCAGGTTGGCACTGCATGCAAGATTTCTTAGTGTCCTTGCCTGAACTGTGGATTGGAAAATTTGAAATAGACTTTGGAGTAGAATCAAGAGGATATACAGATGAATTGGCTGGAGTAAATATTAAGTAAGGCTACCAAATAATCTGCCTTGAAGGCTGGAGAAATAAATGCATTCTTTCATAAAAATAGTTTGATTTTAAGCAAGATCACTTTGAGATATCTTTGAGCTTTACAAGAGTGAATTAATTAATTTAACAAATTAAGGCCTTACAGTTTGTTCCAGAAAATGTAATAGGAACTGGAAATATAAAACGTAAAATACAGTCTATGTTTTCAAAAAACTTATAATCTAGTGGGAGAAAAGCATCTACACTGGTAATATAGTATATTAAAGGCAATAGGTAAAAATGAACAAAGTGGCCCTGACTGGTTTGGCTCAGTGGATAGAGCGTCGGCCTGCGGACCAAAGGGTCCCGGGTTCGATTCCAGTCAAGGGCATGTACCTTGGTTGCGGGCACATCCCCAGTAGGGAGTGTGCAGGAGGCAGCTGATCGATGTTTCTCTCTCATCGATGTTTCTAACTCTCTATCCCTCTCCCTTCCTCTCTGTAAAAAATCAATAAAACATATTTTTTTAAAAAATGAACAAAGTAGTATGAAAAAATAGAGGAGGGCCTACCTAACCCTGAAGAATTTTGGCAAATTTACTCTTGAGGCATAATCTTGGAGCTCACGTAATACAAAAGTGCAGAACATCTTAGAAAGTGGGTAAGCATCAAGGCTATTAATGGACCATTCTTCTCCTAGTTGCCCCAACCAAAAATCATTGACTCTTCCCTATTCCTGAGCACCTTGTCTAGTCACGATCACACCTGGCAGTTTGAATTGCTAAATCTTCTTACTCCCTCTGCTCCCTCCATCTGTACACCGCTTCCCGTGAGCATGTTCTCCTCCTCTCACAGTTGGCTATTAACAGTAATTTCCTAGTTTATTTCCCTACTCCAAAATTTATACCACATGCCTCTAAGTCTACTATTCATCTTGCTACTAGATAATGTATCCAAAATACAGAGTTATCCCTTTTATTTCATTGCTCAGCACTTACCAGCATTTTCATATCTCTATAGATATACTCCAGGTATTTCAACATGGCACACAAAATTCCCTCTCTCCCATTCCTCCTATGACCTTTCCAGTGTCAATCACCACCACTTTATAACTTTCATTTTCATTCTAGTGTAAAGGGCTGCTTGTAATTGTCATCTACACACAGTGCTTTGTGGTTCTTCCACATCCATACATGTGTTTTCTTTTCTGTCCACAATGTACTTACTCCCTGGCACAGAGGTAGCACTTAGTCAGTGCGTGTCAACCCTCAGTAAAATGATGGGGAGGGTACAAATGAAGACAAAAGTAGGAATTAGGACCATCCAATGATTCTAGCCTTTGTCCTATAGACAGTGTGGGGCCAGCAGAGGTTTTTCAGCAGAAGAAGAAAATGATTCCTCTAGCTACGTGTGTATTTGTGAGTGTGTGTATGTATGTGGGGAGTGGGAATAAGTGCAAACATGGGGAGATCTCCCCATTGGTATTATGTGAACTTTAACATTTAAGTGAGATCTACAGCACTTGTCCAAAGAGCCTATGGCTGTTTGCAATCCTATCTCAGTGACTCTGATGCAACCTAACAGGTCACTTGGAGCTGCTAGCCAGAGACTGCTCTGATGGCTGCAGCTATCCTAAAAGCCGCCACAGAGATGCCTGGGCTAGCTAGCTTCAGTAAGCTTTTCTTCTACCCACTTGGCTTATAGTTACCTCATTTCAGCCTACAACATGAGAGTTCAGGTCACCTTTGGGTCAGTGCCCTCATTGTGGTAATAGTAACTAAGTCATAGATTATGCTTCCTGTGTGCCAAGAACTGCTTAAGTATCTTACAAATGTTAGTTAAATTAATCCCAACAAAACTGTATAAGATTGTTAGCACAGTTAAGAGATCTGAACCCACTTAGAATGGAGTAATTATTTAGAAAAACAACTAGGAGTAGCAATCAACTGACATTACTGTCTTTATATTTATCTATAGACTTATATAAGTTCATAGGAAGATGTCTGAAATACCCTAACCAGTTTGGCTCAGTTGATATAGGGTCAGCCTGCGACTGAAGGGTCCTGGGTTCGATTCTGATCAAGGGCATTTACCTTGGTTGTGGGCTTGTTCCCCAATAAGGAGCGTGCAAGAGGCAGCTGTTATATGTTTCTAACTCTATCTCTCTCCGTTCCTCTCTGTAAAAATCCATAAAATATTTTTTTAAGAAGAGAAAAATGTCTGAAATGAAGGTTACCTACTGATAAGAAAAGATGTTTATGAGTGGTGGGATTGTGGGTTACTTTTTCATACACATATATGTGTGTGTAAACATATATGCATATAATTTTGCATTATATTTTAAGGATGTGTTTTCATCAATAAAGCCATTAATATAAATTTTAAGCTAGCCATATTCTTAAAATCCATCATAAACTATAAGGAAGCAGGGACTCAGAGTTGAGTTAGAAAGAGAAAGGAAGAGAATCTGGCATGAAAACTAGAAAGAAAAGAAAGAAAGAAGATTATAAAAGGACAATGAAAGCAAAATAGAAAATGTCACAACTACTTCACCTTATTTTCATTGAGGACATCAAGTAGCTATTACTTATTTAACAATCATCAGATATTTATGTTAACAGTGAATAGGGAACAGGATCTGTGCCCTCAAATAAATCATCCTCCTAAATATTAATAAATGATAAGATATTGAGTGTTAACAGCAGAGAAGAACAGAATGGTGCCGGAGCACCATTATATCAGTGGAAGCTACTTAAATAGGGTTTAAAGTTGTCTCTTCAATTAATTGCATACATGCAAGCATTAAAGTAAAATGGCAGTTGATCGAACTAACATGTCAGAGAAGAATGTTTTGGACATAGAGTAAAGAACTGAATATGTGGGGCATAGGGGAGGAAGGTGATACAGGTAAGCTAGGAAAAGGCCAACAAATATAGATCTAACTGTTGAAAATATTTCTATGTCCAAAGCATAAAATTCTCTGCCCCCCTGATGTTTACATTCTAGTGGAGAGCATCATTTTAAATGAGGCAATTATTATCTCCAGGAATATCCAAAAACTGAATAAGAGAGGAAGTACAATCAAGGGGGACTACTGTATAAATATATTTATATAGTCACAATGTAAAGAGTGAGTATTGTTTAAAAAATGAACAGGGAGGATACTGATTCAGAATAGTGGTTTCATCTGGAAATAGAGCATGGGTTCAGATGTGAGTTACAAAAGTGATTTCAATTATTTCTGTAAGCTGTGTGTGTGTGTGTGTGTGTAATTTGAAACAAATGACAAAATATTAACATTTGTTAAAACTGAATTTTTGTTTGTTCTATACTTCCCTGCATGTTTAAAATAGTTTTATTTAAAATATTTCATAGTATTTGAGCTATGTAAGTATTAAATGCTAAAAGGTAAAATTTAAAAATAAAGGCTAAATTGGGGATTTTATTTATTTTCTTTGTTTTTAATATATTTTTATTGATTTCAAAGAGGAAGGGAGGAGAGAAAGATAGAAACATCAATGATGAGAATCATTGATCGGCTGCCTGAAGGGTCACAACCTGGGCATGTGCCCTGACCGGGAATCAAACTGTGACCTCCTGGTTCATAGGTCGATGTTCAACCATTGAGCCACTCTGGCTGGGCTAAATTGGGGATTTTAAAAGGAGGATAGTAGCTTGGCTGGTGTTGCTCAGTGGATTGAGCACTGTCCCATGCATCAAGAGGTTACCAGATCCCCAGTGGGGGGCGTGCAGGAGGTGGCCTATCAATGTTTCTTTCTCTCTCTCTCTTTTTCCCTTCCTCTCTCTCTCAAAATCAATAAAAAGATATTTTTAAAGGATAGTAGAAAACAACAGTAAAGAAATTTTGCAAATCACAATGTGAATCTCTTTGTGATTTGGAGTATGATAATGCAGTGGGAATAAAGAGAAATGAAAATACCTTATTAGGAAATCAAATCAACAGAGGGACATAATTGTTTCCCTGAGAGAAAAGGGAGGATGAAGTAGTGGATGGCAACAATTTAGGCTAGGCACTCAGAAATTCCCTAAAAGCTTTTGCCAAGATAAGTTTTCCATTGCACACCATTCCTCACCAGATACTGGCAAAAGTTGTCCTAGAAAGAATCTTTCATTTGTTTTCTCTCAAAGAATTTAGGATAGAATATAAGTAGTAGATCTTTAGCTCCCTAGACCAATGCCAAAGGCATGGAAACACTTCCAGGTGGGTTTGCCAACTCCGGCCACCTTCCAACAAACCCAAGCAAAAAGGAAAAAGCAAAAACAAGGTGGCTTTCGAAAAATAACTTGATGGTGGAAAGCTTCTTGAAAGGAAGTTAGAATGATTTCTTGATTTTTCATCCATAAAGAAATGTATCTTAATTATTTTATGTGCAAAGCTGTAAAATGGAAGGGAGGCATTGCATATCAACATTTTAATGTCAATAGGAACATTCTCTAAAAAGTTCCTTGGTTCCCTAAATTATCTGATTGCTTTGGGGGTGGGAACCTTTGTATCTTCCCTTAAGAGGGTGGGGGGGGGAGAACAGAGCTAAACTAAAGGGAGTTGGTGGGAACCTGGGAGGGAGTGGGAGATGAACTGGGTGTGGTGGGAGGGAGGTAACACTACCCATTGACAGTTTTATTGCTCCAGCTTTTGCATTACTCTCTTCTAAAAAATGTTTGCTTCATTTGTGATCCTCACAGTTGTCCCACTAATCTTGAAATTCTTTCTTTTTACCTTTTAACAAATTAGTACATTAAATAAAAACATGGAAGGATTGCTTTTCATTACCAATAATTGTAACTATCTTAAGCATTATTCTTTTGAATCTTATGAGGTAAATATTACAATTTTATAGTTAAACCAAAACACAGGAAGATTCTGTATATTGCTCAAGATCATAAAACTAGTGGAAAATCAAGCCCAGGGGCTGTGATTTCACTATTTTATGCTTACCTGCCTATCTGCACAATAACATTTGGAGGCCCTGTAGTTTCAGGAAATTATAGGAAGAGAAAAAATTCAGCTTTCAAATGGTCAAAAGTTACTTATCGCCAGGTTGCTCTGATATTTTTTATTTCAAATGTGCTTAAAATGAACTGCCTATTTGATTATTATAATTAAATTTGAACAAGCATAGGGGTTAAAGATATTCTTCCCATTTATTTAGTATTATGTATTTCTGATACTTTAGGGGAGTTTGGATAAGAAATGTGTTTATTTCTATTAAAATAATTGTAATAAATAGTTCCTATTAATATTAAAAATTGAACAGGCTTTCAGAATGTTGACATGTTATTTCTTGGCTTCTAGGTTAGGTAATAATCTGAATAGAAACATCCTACATAGTTGTTCATTCAGCAAATATTCTTTCATCAAGTCTCTGCACTGTTTTCAGCACTGTGCTAGTTTCTAGAGATAGAAATACAAAAGGAAGGTATATGACCTTCAATTTATATGGAATCAAATGTCCTTAGTGGAATAAAGTTGACTTAAATAAGTTAGTATAATGAATGAATAAAAGAGAAGGAAAGAATGAAGGAACAAACTAACAAACAGGAAGGAAGAAAGGAATGAGGAAGGAAAGTGCTAAGACAAGAGTAAACATTGATCACTATAGGAACATCGAGGAGAGAATATTAACCTGGTCTTGAAAGTTTAGTGATGCCTTCTGGGAGGAAATGGAATCAATGCATGTGAAAATTAGTTAATCAGGTAAAAGGGAGAGAAATGTTCAAGCATGAAGGAAAGACCCTGAAGACCCATGTCCCATTTAAGAAATGTGTATTTTTTACAATATCACAAAGCAAGTGGATCACTATTTCACATTCATCTTTATACCAAAGTCTATTCTATGGGAGCCACCCTTTTCTACAGAACAAACATCATAATTATGACCAGTTGTAAAAAAAAAAAAAAAAAAGTGACCACTTTGTCTAACTATAAAATTCCCAGGTCCCTAAGTACTTCCTAGATTTTCCTTGTTAATTTTGCTACATAAACATTCAGCAATACAATCTAAGGAGAGAGGATTTATGACAAATAAATTATCTCCAATAATTAATCTTTATTATCTTCCAATAGCACAGTGGTTTAAATCAAAAGGCTTTGGAATCAGACATATCCATGTTGAAGTCCACATTCTATCACTGACTCATTGTTATGAGTTTAAGCAAATAAATTTCCTTCTCTGAGCTTCAACTTCTTCTTCCATAAAATGGAGATAATAGTAGTAACGAATGCATAGATTTATTGGGTAGATAAAATAGCATACACAAGTTAAGTATCTTTCAGCAGTTCGATTATATTAACTGCTATCTCTCCAGTGTTAAAAATGTTTTCAAAACTATAGTGATAAATGAACATAGAGATGGATGGATTAATTTAAGAATAAATGAATGAGAGGTAAATACAGTACTTGCACCCTCCCACAACCACATAAAAAATACAGCTAACTTACAGATAAACCATCATTCAGAACCACCTGGAATCTAGCTGAATGAAAGTCCTACAACTAAGGATACAAAAAAGAAGCCACATCAAGACTGGTAGGAATAGCCCTGACCAGTTTGGCTCAGTGGATATGGTAGATAAAAATCAAGAAGGAGGGGTCCCGGGTTTGATTCCAGTCGAGGGCATGAACCTTGATTGCAGGCACATCCCCAGTAGGGGGTGTGCAGGGAGGCAGCTGATCCATGTTTCTCTCTCATTGTTGTTTCTGGCTCTCTATCCCTCTCCCTTCCTCTCTGTAAAAATCAATAAATATATTTTTTTAAAAAAGACTGGTAGGAATGGCAAAATTGGGACAGGCTGATCCCACATGGTAGATAAAAATCAGGAATGATATCTTGGCTGCGGGGGTCCTCCCTGAGGAGTGAGAGTCCCAGCCCCACACCAGTTCCCCCAGTTGGGAGGAGAAGTCCCTATAACTTCTGGCTGTAAAAACTAGCGGGGATTGTGGCTGAGTAAAATGGAGGGCTGCTGGAGTCTCAGGCAGTTCCTCATAAAGGGCCCAAACACAGACTTCCTTGGACTCACTTCCTCTGAACTCCAATGGGGGAGCAGCTCAAAAGCCACCAGGGATATATGGGGAGGCACTGAAGTGGCTGGCATCAGGGTGAGAGCTGGAGAGGCAGCTTTCTCCTAGACAAGTGCTGGCAGAGGCCATATAGTCTCCATCAACCTGGTAACACTGTTAGCTTGGTCCTGGTGATTCCCTGAGACACCACCCCACCAACTTGTGGGCCCTGACAAGCTGTTTCCAGTGGCTTTTCCATACAAATTGTCTGTCTTGGCTCATGCTTCAGACTTACCTAAAACCTCTCAAATAAGCAGTATCTGGCCTTGATGTGCCCCATATCTCTTGCTAAGTGGCCCCAGTCCCAGCACTAGTGTCAGCCAGTCTTGGTTTACAGTGTGGCCTCTCCAGATACCTCCAAGCTCAGTACAAGAATCAGCCATCTGCAGATTGCTTTGTAGCTCATGTCAGGTGGTGCCAGACAGAACACAATATTGGCTGATCTTGACCTGCACCTACTAGAAGGCCCCAGAGCCAGTGCACACAATGGATAGCTTCGGACCACATCAAAGCACCACCATCCAAACACCTCCACAGGTGACACACTCAAGGGGTGGATTCACAGGCACCAGAGCCCCACTGAAATACATTCTGGTCTGTGGGTGGGCCCCTGTACAACTGATCCTCCACGGTGGTTGCAGTCAGTCCTTTCAGCCAATGGAACTTGGGGTAAATCCCTCCCATTAATGTGCCAATAGCAATCGATGCTCAGCTACAAGAAGAGGCTATATACAGCCCACACAGGGCAGGGGATGCACCTGGAGTGCCCAGCGTGGGTGAACATGGAAGCTGTGCCACTGGACCCTACAGGACACCTACTACATTGAGCAACTCTACTAAGTCTGAGGACATAGTAGCTCTCGCTAATACCTGAAAACAAACACAGGGAGACTGCAAAAATGAGGAGACAAACATTTTCCAATCTCATATTATTAATTATTATCCGTACACTGAAAATTTCTGAGTTTAAACATATAGCCTAGTCTCCTCATCTAATCTCCAGACTTGAATACTCAACTGTCTACTTGACATATTTATTAAAATGTCTAATAGATATTGCAAATCATACATTTCCAAAGCTGAAACCTAGGTCTCTACCCTCCTGATTCCCAAGGCTGCTTGCTCCATCCTTAACATTCTATATTTCTCCTGATGGCAAATCCATTCTTTCATTAGCTCAGGCCAATACCTTTGGAATCATATTTTAACCTCTCTCATATCCTTTAGTCCAGTGGTTGGCAAACTGCATCTCACGAGCCACATGTGGCTCTTTGGCCCCTTGAGTGTGGCTCTTCCACAAAATACCGACTTCTGCGCATGGGCCACGAAGTTTCAATTGCACTGTACATGCACGCCCGCACATGGTATTTTGTGGAAGAGCCACACTCAAGGGGCCAAAGAGCCGCATGTGGCTCGTGAGCTGCAGTTTGCCGACCACTGCTTTAGTCAATTCATAGAGAAACTCCATTGACTCTCCTTCAAATATAGAATTTTACCATTACCTCCACTGTAAAATCCCTGGTCTTAGTCAGCAATCAACATTAATCACCTTTACTGCTGAAATAACCTTCTAACTGGTCTTCTTGATTCTACCCTTGTCCCCACCTAGAGCTACTTCTCAGGACCCCAGGCAGAGATACCTTTTTAGAAAGCAAGCCAGACCATGTTTCTCCATTGCCTAAGAACCTACAATGATTTCCTATTTTATTCAAAGTCAAAGTCCTTACAAATTGTTATCTGGCCCCCTTGTTACAGCTCCGGGCTACTTTCCTTTTCACTTCATCTCCCTCTTACCCCAACACATAGGTCCTTTTGTTCTTTAAAATATCTGCAAGTTTCTTATCCTGGGATCATTGGCCCCAGCTGTTTTCTGCCTGGAATATTCTACCCCAGATACCATAGGGCTCCTATCCTTCCCTCCTGCAAGTCCTCGTTGAAATGTCTACCCTGACCAACATGTTTAATATTACAAATTGTCCCCCTTGCCCTCTTCTCTCATTTTCTCCATTTAATATATAAACTTTTACTCTGTCATATTGTTTATGTATTAATTTATTTTGTTGATCATATATTGTCAGTCTCTCCAGCTAAAGAGGAGGGTTTGTTTTATTGTTTTGAGGTTTGTTTGGGGGGGGGGTTGGCATGTTTTGTTCACTTTGGAATATCAAGGTCCCCAAATACAGTAGACACTTAATAAATATTTGCTGAAGAAATAAATTACAGAATGGAAGAAAGGAAACAAAGCGAGTGTCTATCATTCATTACATTAGGAACTTTGTTTTCTGCCAGCTAATCCTTGTCTGAATTATCTTCATTTTACAAAAAACTAAGGTTGAAAATGTAAAATATCTGTGCCGTGTTTACACAGTAAGTAGCAAAAGGCTCAAGCCTCACTGTAAAAGTAAATAGAAAGTCTGTGAATCACTGAATTCTTTCTGAACAGACCTCTAAAGTCCTAGGAAAAATTTTGTGCAGCAATCCTTTAAAACAATGAGCCTGAGAAAATTGTTTCAGTTAATGCTGAAAATACAATGATTTTTTAAAAAGGAAATGCCAGGGCTCATATATTATCGGAAATTTGTAAAATGCCTTCTTACTCTTCCAATTTTTCAGTTCTCATTAACTTATACATTTGTTTATCATACCAGATGAGTCAAAAGGTGGCATATTAATAAATGCAACACCATCTGCTCCAGGAAAAAAAATTTCCAAAAGGCCCTCTCTTGATGGAAGTTTGCAAAATAGGTCCCCAAAGAGAACATAAAGCAGTCTTCCTCTTGCCAGAAACTAAGCAATGAAAAATGTACCCTGTGCTCTTCTCCACAATGATAAATTTGTGGTAATGCTAAAAACAATGTCATCATGGTCAGAAACCATTCTGATAGAGAAAACAATGTGGTTCCATTGATTTCAGTTTTTGATAAATATAGCTTACCCAAAATAAATGATCACCTTCTCCCCCAAGAACATAAAACATTATAGCACAGTGCTTACCACTGGTCTCTAACCCGCTTGGAAAGTGCTTCATAAAGTGCTGGTATATTATATGAGTAATATGAAACAGATAAATGTCTCCTATTTCACCACCTCTTAAAAGTCACATTAAGTTGAGTGAAAATTCAGAGACCATATGTGCTGCCTTGTACTTACAAACAATTTGAGATAATATAATACCATTTACTTGGGGCTGTGTGTATATAAACAGCTAGAAAGATAAAATCGGCCTGGCTTTTTCCCAGAAGAACATAGGACAATCTAATAAAACACTTTAGCAGATGTTGAGTCACTACTGTTTTATGTGCATACTTCTCTTTTTCCTCTTTTTATCACTTCATAATTATTAAGCCCCTGTTCAAGTCACATGTTATTTTATCTGGCGCTCACACTAATCCTTGAGATGTAGACTGGAAGATATTATTATCTTCCCTCCTACAGCTTTAACTGATTTCGCATCTGAACTCTCAGCAGTACTTCTCGGAGATGTTATAATTCTCCGATGACACTATATTACTATGCTGTAGAGGTATTATTCCTCCACGCCTCTGATTCCTGCATTCTGGCTGTTTCCTTTACGTTCCTTCTCCCCTCGTCCATGTCTGTACTTCTCATATAGTTCCTTTTCACCTGAAATGTTCTTCAGCCCCAACCCTACCTCAGTTACCTTAACTAAAAAGGAATGAGCCTGGCCAGTGTGGTTCAGTGGTGAGCATCAACCCAAGAACCCTGTCAGGGCACATGCCTGGGTTGCTGGCTCAATCCACAGTAGGGGGCATGCAGGAGGTAGCCGATCAATAATTCTCTCTCATCATGATGTTTCTATCTCTCCCTCACTCTCCCTTCCTTTCTATGAAATCAATTTAAAAAGAACACATATATTTAAAAAAATCTTGTTGCATTTCCTACTTGAGGTCCATAGGTTTAAAAAGGAATGAACTAGTGGTGCCTCCTTCATAGACTGTTGTGGGTATTAAGGGAAGTGGTGTATGTATAGTGCTCAGCGCGGTGCCTAGCAGAGTAGAATCACAGAGCATAACCCATGTACTCTTTTAAAGGAATAAACGCCTGCCTTTGTGTCACGATGGTGCGGGCCCAGTGGCGTGAATGGTGTAGCTGCTCGGTAATGAGCATTGAACTAGGAAGCGAGGGTAGTGCTCTAATTGTGCTAGGTGAACCATTTTCGATATCTTTAATGAGTAGGACAAGACATTACTCTTCCCTTTGTGCACTTTTCTTATATGTGTGGGGTTTGTTCCTATATTTTCTTTTTATAATAAAAGAGTATTTTATTTACTTAAATATATATCAGTAGCTTAATTGAGGAATATCTATAATACATAATGATACATAAAATTCAGGAGCTAGTAGGCGTGGGAAGAGAAGCAGGAGGGAAAATCCGTGGCAGAGTAATGCATACGATTTTGTAACCAGCCTTAGGAAAAGGTAAACCCGGGCCTTAGAACAGTCTGGTATGTTTCTAAAAGGGAGAAAAACTAAGGCTGTGTAACGAGTGCGATGGGAACACAGAAGGAATACTGTGGAGCTGAGAAAGTGGCTGCAAAAACTCTGAGTCGTATAAAAGAAAAGCTTTTGAAGATTCAGACGGAACAGCAGCACAGGAGGAAATGCCTGAGTAGGCTGATTATTTGCAAAAAAATATAATTTAAGAGTCTGACTAAACCAGAGGAAAGAGACTCTGAAAAGAGACTGGCAAGCCCGTTAATTAATAGAAATAAATAGAAATTAAATGTAAAACACTCAGTATAACTCATAACATATATGTAAAATTCATTGATAGTCTATTGGTTTTAAAGTGATGACTTTAATGTCTTATTCTAACAAAATACAAAAATAGTTTTAAGCATTTTATAGACTCAGTCCTGAAAAATTGCTTCACTGTTATTATGTGCATTTTTCTACAAGGATTTCTTCAGATTAAAGCCCTCATTATAGGGATGGAATTCTGCATTTATTCCATTTTACATATAGAAAAATCGAGATGCAAATAAATAATGCAACAGTCTCATACTTGTGGGAAATACTTGTGTGCAAGCTGAAAATGAAGCGCATGTATCCTTACTCTATTATCCTCTTCATTAATGAAATCAATCATTCATTCAACCCGTTTAACAGCCTGTGTGCGGGGTTCTGTGCTTGGGACAGGAAACAGCAAAAGCAAAGAAACAGTCTCCTGCTCTCAGATTGCTCACAGTCCACCACATGAAGCAGACAAGCAAACTCACTGTGAGCAGAACAGTTGTGCTGTTATGGGCAACAACAACAAAACAATGGTGTGCAAGGCTGTGATAGGCACAGGGCCAGGGCACTGTGTGACCACAGGGGAGGAACCTGTCATTCAGCCGCAGGGAATCAGGAAAGCCACACTGGAAGAGAATCTGGAAAATGAGAAACAAAAGAGGAGTTAACTAGTGTACAGGGTAGGGGCAAGGTGAAAGTGGAGCACATTGTATTATTTAGATTCATAAGCTGTGTTTTTCCTCTTCATCTGCAGTTTGACCGGAAGTCGTATTTTTCAAAGTTGTTCCCTACAAAGGTTCATCTGTGATAATCCTTCCCCCTGGCACTCTGCAGTACTAGTAAATCATCTTTATGCCTTAATTATTAAATGAATCTTTGAATACAGTTTCAAGCTCCCCTATAAAATGTAACCAATAACAAAGAACAAAAATAAAAACTAAATTAAAAATACTGCTCTGAATTGGCTCAACTCTCTGAGGGAATTTTATTTAGTGAATCTAAGCCAACAATCTATAATAATAAAAGCGTAATATGATAATTAGACCAGACATCCTTCCAGATGTCCTTCCTTTCAGACAAAGCCATAGCGGGTGGGGGCTGTGGCAGAGGCATCTGTCGCTACGGCGGGGGCCAAGGCCTTTGCACAAATTTCGTGCATTGGGCCTCTAGTCTGTAATAAACCTGGAAGGGCTGGGTCTAATGATAAATGGGTGGCTGTGAGTCCCCTCTGGACTAGTGTTAAGAATGCCCCATAGTCAATCCTTGTCCTCTTCTGGTGTGGGTATTTGCCCATTCAAAAAAATCTACACTAGAAAATTTCAGGGGCACGAACCCAACACTTGACCAATCAGAGTCTCTGACCAGAAACCCTCAAGACATATAGTCCAGGATGGCAAGTTTGCTGAAGAGTTTGAACCAATGTGATTTTTCAGAAGGGAGCATGGATTTAGGTCAGGGTAACAAATAGCAAATACTTATACTACCATTAACCGTGTCTTGCCCATGGCAGACACTGTTAATTACTCATGATTCTCTTTCCTAAGTAGCCTCAGGACTCCTTTCAGAGGGACACTTGACCAGTTGGCCTCCCTGATAGTAGCATCAAGCAAGCAAGCAAAAATCCCACAGGATTTTAATCTCAGCCACAACATGTTAGCTCATATTGCCCCTCTATAAAATAGAGTTGATAATTCCTACTTCACTTGTTTATTATAAAGATTAGCTAAGGTATCTAGGAGAGCATCTGACATATCATAGGCAATTATGCTCCTTTTTTAAAATGCTGGCATAAGTGCCCATCAGCAGATGAATGGATTAAAAAATGGTGGTACATCTACACGATGGAATACTCTGCTGCTGTAAAAAAGAAAGACCTCTTACCACTCACAACAGCATGGATGAACATGGAGAGCATTATGCTAAGCAAAATAGGCCAGTCAGAGAAATAAATATCACATGATCTCACTCATTTGTGGAATGTAATGAACAACATAAACTAATGAACAAAAATAGATCCAGAGACAGAGAAGCATCGAACAGACCATCAAACTTCAGAGGGAAGGCAGGGGAGGGGGGATAAGAGATCAACCAAAGGACTTGTATGTATGCATATAAGCATAACCAATGGACACAGACACTAGGGAGGTGAGGACATGTGCTGGGGGTGGCGGTGGCTAGGGAGAGCTCAATGGAGGGAAAAGGAGACATATGTAATACCATATGTAATACTTTAAACAATAAAGAATTTAAAATTTTAAAAAAGAAAAGTAAAGTAAAATGCGGGCATAAACAGAAATAAGGCAGCTTCCAATTGAAGCAATTTGCAATATAACTTAACTAACATTTGGATAGAAACTAAAATTTTTACTTGAGGCAGTGATCAAAGTATGTTTTCACACTAAGATAATGGTAAAAATCAATCAACTCTATCATATGCCTTCTCTGCAGAGGACATGGGGTATTTTTGTTTTTTTCTGGCTTAAACTAAAAAATGTTGCAATTAACAGCTTTCCTGGGAGCAGTGAATCTGAACTTTATAGTTAGATGGCACTGGTTTAAAATGACTTCTGTTTATTGCCTTCCTCATTCCTTTCCTCTACCCACACATCCCAGATTCAATGAATTATTCAGAATTAGGTTAATCAGTCAATCATAAAACACTTATCAATACATAATCAATACCAGGAATATTTCTAATGTGAAACATGTCACACTGCTAGGTAGTAAGTGTTTAAAGTGCTTACTTCGTTTTGTCCTTTCTTAATTAGTAGAATTTGACTAAAATTTAGATGTAATGCACTGAATTTAGCCTTCTGTCTATAACAGTACATAACAGTTCTGTAATTTGGAACTTCTTATAGGAAACAAAAAATTTTGTTGAAAATGATTTGATCCATTTGCCAGATGATAATTATACACTTTGGTTATATAGTAAATACATTAATTTGTAAATTGCTATGTTAACCGTATGAGTGAGACACTATGATCAGTACTGGGGATCCATTTGTGAGCAAAAGAGACAAAGTCCTTTACATCAGGGTGCTTATAGTCAAGCAGGGAGGACAGAGGACAGACCTTAACAATATTCTCTCTCCCTCCCACCCTCCCTCCCTCCCTCTCTCTTTCTCTATCACTCACACATAATTCCAATTCTTCTGAACTATGGATGTTATGAAAACCTTTAGCTTAGCCTGAGTGAACAGATAGTATTACAAGATTGGGGATATGGACAATGCAGAAAAAATATGAGTCTGCATCCCTTTGCTATCTCAGACCAACACCTTAGAGATCCAAAGCCAGAGTGGTAAAGAGAGGAGGAAAGGCATTTAGGAGGTCTGCGATGGAACACATTTGAATGCAAGCCTGATGCTGTTAGTCACCGCTCAACACCTTGTACTCTGGGCAGAACTATTGTTCATGTATCAATGTAGTACACCTGAAGTGGCCTAACCAGCAGCTGAGGACACGTACATCTGATTCTCAGAGATTTTCAACAGTAACCTCCTTTCCTCAAAAATATACCAGGAATAATGAAGCTTGTTAAGGAGTTCCTGCCTAGCCTACTTACAGAATATCAGGCATCTGTCACAGGATCTTTGACTTCTCATTCTTACTGCCTGAACAGACACTTGGAATAGGGTTTGTAAATGCAATAGTCTAGGACTATTAATACAGTAATGTTAACCTGTAAGACTAATAAACAAACAGTAAGCGTGAGCACCAGTCATTACTGAGGGGTCGTATCATTTTAGGGGTTTCCAGGAAATCAGGGGCCCCTCCATTTGGTGTATCCAAACACACTGGCAGAATCACAAGATGAGCATAGATAATACCATTTTGGCAGTTCACTTTCCCTTTAAGAAAAAACAATTGCATTTTCAATATATATTTCACTTCAAGCTATGAAAGGATGGATTGTAGTAGAGAACCATAGAATATGGATCAAGCATGAAAGGGGATGGAAGTGAGAAGTGGATAGCTACTTAAATAGCTGTGATCAGAAAATGGGCCATGGTTTTCTAACCTATGGCTTTTTGGCAGTTCTAGAAACCAATGTGATGTGCATCTTCTGAGAAACATGTTTGCTATGAGGGAACTTCACTGACACGATCTAAGATTCTTTAATCTAAAATATGATGGCATATGCTAACTTGATTAAATTTATGATAAAACTATAAAATATATACATTATAGAGTCTTAGTAAAACTCTACATGCCCTGCTGGTATGTATAACTTACCAGTATACTAAGAGTACTTCCAGTAACTTACTATTGTACCAAGAATGCAACGGATAAAACAGAAAACTATTAAATAGAGAAAATGCCCAGAAAACCATTAAATAGAAGAAAATAAAGAAGAGAATTAGGTAGAATACTGGGGCATTCAGGTGTTTGTAGACCAATGCACATAGTAAAAATAGTAATCAATGAAAATTTAAATGTACATTGCACTAGGGTTAGCATTACCTCAAGATTCTGAGATTTGGTAGATCATGTTCCATGATAGGACTACAGCAATAGAAGGATATTACTCCTTGTACAAAACAGGTCTAATAGGAGTGTGTGGGTGGTGGTGGGGGGAGTTAGGAGGGGAAGCATAGAAGGAATATAAGAGAATGATATACCACCAGGATAAGTATCTGTAAACCTGAAGCTCAAAGCTCTTTGGGTAAGGATTTAAGAAAAACTAAAACTAAAGTGTTGTTTTTAGAGGAAGGTATGCTGGACCATCCAATTAACCACTTTGCTTTGGCTTCTGCCACACTTCGTTCCTTCTAGGACTTCCCTCTATCTTATGACTTCCCTCACATATCCTCTTCTCTGCCATTCCCTAAGGTTGGTATCACACAAGACCTCTAGGCTCTGCCCTCATCTACATCTATGAATTTCCTCATTGATTGCTTTCATTTCCACGTCTCTTACTTCCTCCTATAAACAGGTGATTCTTAAAGCTATAACTTCCGCCCTGATATCTCTTCTAAGCCTCTATTTCTTTCTTCTCAGTAGGTCATAGATACTTCAAGCACAACATTTCCAAACTGGAACTAGACACCATTCCCATAACATGTGACCCTTTACTTCCTACAGTCCTTATCTTAGTTAATAGCATTGCAACCAACTTGTTAGAAGCCTCTCTCCTGATTCTGTCTGTCTGCCTTATAATTTCTTTCAATCCTAGTTCTAAAATGTCTTTATTAGCTAACTGTTTTCTTTAGTACAATGACTTTAAGTTTTTTCTCTACCATCTCTTGACTTTCCTCTTGTGACAGCCTTTCTGACCAATTTATTTTCCTCTAGTCTCCACCTGCCTTCCTGACCTGCCTTTCTAATCCATCTTCCCCCACCACTAGTCCTGTCCATGAGATAATAGAAAGCTTTAGGTAGGATTAGGGTGATCACATCCTGAAATTATTATATAAGACATTTTCACGCTGGATGAGAAGTCAACCTCATAATCTCTAAGGCTGGGTTGCCAACCAAGGACCAATTATGTAGTCACTGAGCTTGCTTATTCAAACTAAGATTTCTTTATCTCATTCCCAAAGTATTGATTCAAAAATCTCCTGAGTTTAGACCCTCGAATTGTACTTTTGTAGGCTCTACAATAAGTGTGATGAACATCCATTTTTGGAAACTCAAGATCATATCCAATTATAAGTTCAGTGATTATAACACTCTAATCAGAATCCAATTTGCTATTCCAAGAAAATAGTTACCAAAGTCTTTGTGCAATGGCAGCATCATTAAACAAAACATAAAGCCTTCTGAGTGCACATTTAATGAAAAAAAGCATTCATTTGAATGTATAAGTTCTGGTAAATTTGTGAAAATTATCCTATCACATGAGAAGCATGCTTTATGCACATTTCTTCCTACACATATATCTAATGGGTTTTTTCTTTAGTTTCATAAATAATGTTAATTAGTTTCACATGAAGACTTGAAGTAAAAATAGTGGTGAATGTTATATGCAAAACATTTAGTAATTAGGGTGTTAATTTACATTTATATCAAAGCAATTAAAATTTAACAAAACAGCAGGAAAAAAGAAGAGAGTAAAATGAAAGTCCTTAATGTAAATATTTAGATTTTTCCAGTTGATTCTCTCTAGCTAATGAAAGGAGTTCTGCTTCAGGTATCATATAACGTTTCCTATATCAGTAAATTACTGGGACATTAGTAGCTCGTGACCAACAAGGAAACTGGTCCCTATAGAATTAACTACAGTAGGTAGTAAATTTCATTTTCATATCGGTGTTATAAATAAATTATTAGAAAAGAATAAAAATAAGAATGACTAATTCCTATTTTACTGTTGCAATTAGTTCCTACAATGAACAAATTTATAAATATGAAGCATAACCCTGTGTTACACTAAGGTCTCAGAGGTTGAATTCCTACATATAAGCACATATGTGAACACAGGTGCCTAAAAACATGGATGCAGGTATATTCATTAGCAATTATGTATACATTTATTTATAATTAACAACATTATGTAAAATAACTCTCTTATATTAATTTGGGCTACCCACAAACACTTTTTTAGGTTAAAAGCACTTTGTTTCAATATTAAATGTACACTTTTTAAAATAAAACATACATTTTCCTATGGAAACTATCTTGTAAAGTGTGCTGAGGATCCTCAGCTAACTCACAAATCCTATTAAACCCATAGTGATAGTGGGGTCAATTGGGGGAAAAGGAGCCTTATGTAAAACTTTAGATAATAATAAAAAAAAAACATAGTGAATTTAACTATAACACTAATGGGACTCTGAAACCTGAGATCTTGAAGAAAAAGACTGGCAAGCCAAAAATAATGAAAAAAAGAATGTTCCCTTTCCTTTTTACAACAGAGCTGCCTTAAAAATATTTTGAAAAATCCATTGCTTCTTTGCTACCATTACTTATTGTTACCTCCCTTAACTCCCAGTAACCGCTGATTTTTGTAGCCACTTCCTACAACACCCTTGATCATAAAATATGGGTAGTTAATAGGAAAACCCTACACCTATATCAATTAAGATTTGGTTTGGCTGCATATATCAGGGAAAAGAAAAAAACAAAACAAAACAGTAGTTTAAGCAAGGCAAATGTAACGTACATAGTCCAGAGTTAGTCAGTGGTTCTGTGGTTTTAGGGACTTGGGCATTCTCTCTCTATTTTCTTTTCCATAACCCAGAACATGTTTTCTGTCCTTAAAGTTATCTTACCTTCCAAGATAACTGCTGGAGCTCTAGCCAACATGTTTGTATTTCAGGCAGCAAAAGGAAAAAGCAGGGAAGGACAAAAAGGGTCTCACCAAGATGAGTCATTTCCTTTAAAAGAGTTCTCTGCTGGCATCTTATTGGCTAAAACCTAGTCACATGGAAAACCTGACTGCAAAGGCTGTTGGAAAATACGCTTTAGCGGCATCTTTTATCACGCCCAATGAAATTGGTCTGTTCCTGAGGATCAAGGGGAGAAAATATATTGGCAAGCAATTAGTAATCTCACATTCCTCAGATAGCCACTCCTCCAGATTACTCAACTCCTTTCTTACTCACAATAAAGCTATCTCAATTCTATTTTTTATATCTAATTCGCAGGAATGATCTTTCTAGATCAATGGTTCTCAACTTCAGCTGCAAATTTAGAAGCACTTAAAGTGCCTTTAAAAAATTCTGATGCCCAGGCCAATTAAACCAGAAACAATGTCAGTGAGACTCAGGCCACAGTGATTCATAACAATATCTCCTGGTGGTCCCATTGTTCAGCCAAGTTCAAGAACTACTGTCCCAAAGAAATTTTAAAAGAAGGCATGTAACCCAAATGATACCACATTTTGTCACTTTTTTCTGTTGTGTAAAAAAGTGACATTAAAAACAAACAAACAAACCCTGCAAGCCAAGAGTGGAGAATAATTTGGGGAGTGTTGGCACGTGCCATAGAGACCAACTGTTTGCCTTTGGAATCAGTTTTCCTCTACTACACGCTCCTTTTTTTAAACACTATCTTCTCTTCTATAACATTGGAATCATATGATTCTCTGAAAACCCTGATTTTTCTATATAGTAGATTCAAGGACAGCATAGATTGATCCAATGTTGGTCATCCTTGATGACTTTTCTCTCCTATATCCCCACATCAATTTAAATACTCTGTATTGCTTCAAATAACTCTCAAATCTGCCCACACCTTTATCTTATCCAAAATCCACACAGCAACCAAAGGCATGTTTAAAACACACACAAATCTGACTGTGTCGTTTCCTCTACATAGATCCCTCCAATGACTCCCCATTGATCTAGGACTGTGCCCTGCAAGATTCCCTCCCACCCACCTCCCAGCCTTATCTTAGGTCACTCCTCACACTCTTGTATGGTGACCTCCTTTCTTGCTTTCAGTGTTTCCTGGCTCTTTCCTTATAATCAATCTGTTTGCCAGGCCTACTGAATTCCCAAATGCAGCCAAACCAATACTTTCATTTGCTAATTCCTGTTGAGGGAAGACATTATTGCCCCCATAGACTGGGTCAAGATTCATACTATACTTCTTTTTTTAATATATTTTATTGATTTTTTTACAGAGAGGAAGGGAGAGGCATAGAGAGTTAGAAATATCGATGAGAGAGAAACATCGATCAGCTGCCTCCTGCACACCCCCTACTGGGGTTGTGCCCACAACCAAGGTACATGCCCTTGACGGGAATCGAACCTGGGACCCTTCAGTTCGCAGGCCGACGCTCTATCCACTGAGCCAAACTGGTCAGGGCTGATACTATACAGTGGGGCCTTGACTTACGAGTGTCCCGACTAACGAGTTTTTTGAGATACCAGCTGTCTCTCAGCCGATTTTTTGCATTGAGTTGATAGAGTATTTTGAGTTAACGAGCTCCTTAACGAGCTCTGTCTCGGAACGAATTAAACTCATAAGTCAAGGACCCACTGTACTTCTTCATGGCCCTTATTACAGTTGTAATTCTTCAGAAGCACCAACCTACCCCCTGATTATTTTTTATGAAGGCAGGAAACATGTTCATGTTCTTTACCATTTTGTTTTCAGATCCTAGAACAGCTCCTAGCGCAGAATATGTATTAATAATACGGAGATAAATATTTTAGAAGTGAATATAGGAAGAAACGAGTAGCATGGGATTCTGAGATTGGAATGGTAGATTGGAGACAACGTGAAAGGTTCCTAAGCAACGGCTTGTAACTTCGTCACAACTGGCCCGAGTAAACGTTTCTTCCTTCTGTTTCAATATGTGTCTGTGTCTCTGCAGGTTGTGAGTTGATCCCAGTACAGTACCTTCGCTGGGGTGACCCTGAGCCCATTGCAGCTGTGGTGTTTGCCTGCCTCGGCCTGCTGGCCACCCTGTTCGTCACGGCGGTCTTCATCATTTACCGCGACACCCCAGTAGTCAAGTCCTCCAGCAGGGAACTCTGCTACATTATCCTGGCTGGCATCTGCCTCGGCTACCTATGCACCTTCTGCCTCATTGCAAAGCCCAAACAGATCTACTGCTACCTTCAGAGAATCGGCATTGGTCTCTCCCCAGCCATGAGCTACTCAGCCCTGGTAACCAAGACCAACCGTATTGCCAGGATCCTGGCCGGCAGCAAGAAGAAGATCTGTACCAAAAAGCCCCGATTCATGAGTGCCTGTGCCCAGCTGGTGATTGCTTTCATTCTCATATGCATCCAGCTGGGCATCATCGTCGCCCTCTTTATAATGGAGCCTCCTGATATCATGCACGACTACCCAAGCATCCGGGAAGTCTACCTGATTTGTAATACCACCAACCTAGGAGTCGTCACTCCTCTCGGATACAATGGGTTGCTGATTTTGAGCTGCACCTTCTACGCTTTCAAGACCAGAAACGTCCCGGCTAACTTCAACGAGGCCAAGTATATCGCCTTCACCATGTACACCACCTGCATCATATGGCTGGCCTTCGTGCCCATCTACTTTGGCAGCAACTACAAAATCATCACCATGTGCTTCTCAGTCAGCCTCAGTGCCACCGTGGCGCTAGGCTGCATGTTTGTGCCGAAGGTGTACATCATCCTGGCCAAACCCGAGAGAAACGTGCGCAGCGCCTTCACCACGTCCACCGTGGTGCGCATGCACGTGGGGGATGGCAAGTCATCCTCGGCCGCCAGCAGGTCCAGCAGCCTCGTCAATCTGTGGAAGAGGAGAGGCTCCTCCGGGGAAACCCTAAGGTAAAAGCTGTGGGGACCCTGTGGGCGTGGGCCGCTATTGGCTGAAGCAGTGACATTTGCTTCCTGGGCCTTTTAAATGGAAAATACTTGAGTGAATGAAGCTCTAGGGAGCAGGGTGTTGGGAAAGGGGCTTTGGACATTTGAATAGTTTTTGTGGGGTTAATTGGATGTGGACCCAGTGACTCGGGCCAAGGCAGAAACATAGAAGCTGAGACCTCTGATAAAGCAAAGAGTTACCGCAAAAGGGGGTGAGGTCAAGAGGGCAGAGAGAGCACAGTTAAGTCATTGAGCCATGGCAAGGCCCTCCAGGTCCTGAGGGGACGGAGATACATTGTGCACTAAATTCTAGTTCACCAGAAAAGATTACAGAAAATTATTAACAAATAAGATGATGCTGAGAACAGAATACCAAGAGCCTCACACATCCAACTGCACTTGCACATGCCCAGCGCAGAGAGACATGAGAATATAGAATTGATATTCTAGTTCTTAATGGGAAACTTGAACTCTTTGAGAAATGTCTAAGTAAATGAAAGAGACAAGAGAACACAGTAGCTTTGAATATACTCTTTCTAAACAACCAGCCAGTCTCCCACTTTCTCTGTTGCCCACAGTCCCATCCCATCTACCCCACCAAGTTCAGTACCACAGGTTTTGTTACTGGGCAGTTGCCATCTGAAAAGAATCTGAAGTCAACAGTCAATGGTTTCCCCCCATGTGAGGGACTACCTTATATGATAAATGCCCCCTAAGGTACTTCAAAAGGCAATGAAAACACCTTATCAGTGGCTTGGGAACAAATTTGGAGGTGTTAAAAAGACTACATAAGTTATTTGGTTGGGAATAAGGATTTCTCTCTTTAAGAAGTACATAGTCTGATGGGAAAAATAAAATAAAAGGGGGGTGGTGAGGGGGAAGGCAGATGGAAAACATGCCAGCAGGTTTGAGATATGGAAGGCTTTCTGTGTATAGAACATGACATCTCCAGGATTTATTGAAGAAATAGAAGACATAGTTATCCCTGAGGTTTACAATTTAGTTGACTACCTTGCACCAGGTGCATGGAAAGATATGAGAGGCATACAGGAATTAGAAAAGAATTGAGTGGTAAGGATACATGTTAATAATGCATCATTTTGATGTACAAAAGAGCTACTCAGGAAATCATCTGCTAACTATACAGAGATTTGACAAGTTCCCTAAACTCTAGATAAATAAATGCAAGATAAATGGCTAAATAATATTGCTTGAACAATTCTTTTAACTATCATTTAGCCTACATAAAAAGTTCTATTTTCTATAAACTCTAATCCCTCAAAGCCTGAGTTGTGGTAATGGTAAAGATTCTGTGTCTGCTGAGGACGGAAAAGGACTCACAAGATACTTAGAGTTACCCACATGGCCCAATTCATTTGCATTTTTAACATGTATCCTTGCCACTTTCAATTCTTTTCTAATTCCTGTATGCCTCTCATATATTTTCATGCCACTTGTTCAAGGTAGTCAACAAAATTATAAACCTTGGGGAAAACTACGTCTTCTATTTCTTCAATAAATCCTGGAGATGTCATGTTCTATACACAGAAGCCCTTCCATATCTCAAACCTGCTGGCATGTTTTCCATCTACCTTCCTGACTTCTCTCTAAAACATTCATTTTCAGAAACTTCTGCAAGATCAGCCTTTTATGTTGTCTAAGAAAATTTATTTTGTCAAACAATTTATCAGCCTTTCTTTAAACTGAAATAAGTCTTCGTAAATAAGTCTTCGTTGGCATCTTGATAGAGGAAACAGTTTGCCACAGGGACAGAATTGTGAGTCTGTGCCTAAGTACCCCCCAAACTCTCTAGGGCGGGCTCCTTAGAGAGATAGCATGGAGCAGTGGTGAAGAGCACTGGCTTTGCAGCCAGGTTCTCCTGAGTTTGAGCTGAGACTTCATCTCTTCATGTTCCAAATTGAGGTTATAGCACCTACTTCATAAGATTGGAAAGAGAGAAAGGAATAATGTGTGTAAAGTCCAGGCACACAGTAGATATTCTACTAAAGGTAGCAGGATGCAGAACTAGACAGCACTGGGATTGGATCCTGGCAGCATCACTTGCTAGTTGTGTGATATAACTGTAGGCCAATCATTTAACTTCTCTGGGCCTGGGTTTCCTCCTCTTATAAATGGAGATGATGAAATACATACTTCATCCAGTGGTTGTGAGACTAAATGGGTTCATATGTGTCAAGTGGATGCCATACCTCCTCCCCCTTTTAAGCTACAACCTTAAGCAATAAATTAGTTCCAAACTAAAATTCCTTCCTCTATGCCTCACAGGAGCTCTCAAAGTAAGTATTTCTTCGTTGTGATCCAAACTCAGGTGTTCATAACACTAGCATAATAATTATCACATTGAAGAATATGACTGGTTATGCATGGATTTGCCTCCCTGTTTAGTTTATGGTTTTATAAAGGCCAGTGTGTATTGCATTGCCTATCACATTGGAGCTTAAATCATGGCAAACTAGTGAACTTGGGTACTTCTCATACTTTCACATTTTATTCTAAATTACCCCCATTACTTATGCTTCTCTGGCTTCAATTCTGCAATATGTCATGAGCCAATTTATCGGGACCCAGGGTACTATTTAAATTTGAACAAAGTACTTCAGTTCATTTCTTCCACTGTAAAATGGTAGATAAGTAATCCTGTTGTGAGGAGTAAATTAAGTGGTATGTGTTAAATTCTTAGTATCAGACATAAAAAGTACTCAATAAATGGCAGATAAACCTTTTAGAAATGTGTTCAGTTGCAGGAAAGATTAAGCCAGATTTTCAGAGGCCTATATGACTTGTTTGGTTTCATTTTCCTCATACCACAGGAAATATGCAGGTAAACTGTTCCTAGTATTCCTCCATAGCTCAGTGATTCCAGAGCTAACATCTCTGCTATTCTATACACCTTCTGCTAAAGGTTGCATGTTGACTGTCATGGTTCTATGCATTGCATCCCTTTGTTAGGGAAAAAAGTCTTCTTAGAGTCCCATAAAAATTACCTTTATGTTTCATGGACGAAGTCATCTCATATAGCTAACCCTAGCTGCATGAGTATAAGAAAGTGTGCATTTAGCTTTTATATCATCCATAATGGAAACGGAAGGGGAAAAGGGAATGGTGTCAAGTGCTATTGGATAAACCAGTAAGCAGTACATAATAGTAATAGTGGTAGTAGTAATAGAATTGTCTCATGGTCACAAAATACTGAAAGTAGAAGCAATAATCATTCCCATTTTTCAGATGAGGAGTTTGAGGTCCAGCATGGTTAGAAGACTTGCCCATAGACTAGTCCGTTATGAAGCTCTTTTTATATCAGGCCTCGCTTTTTGGCACTTGAGCTGAACATTTCCCGGAATGTATTCTTTGGAAAGCTATTCTCACAAACTGCTCCATAAAAAACTTATTTGGTTAAAAAATTAAAAAAAAACAACCTCTGACTACTCTACACTTTTATTAGAAGTAAACACTAAGAAGTCTTGTGGAACTAAGAAGTGTGGAAACTAATCAGTCATCTATTAATTTTTTTTCGATCTTTTCCCAAGCTTTGGAACACCGGACTGTTTTTTTCAAGTAACTCTATTAACATCCCAGAGAATCAATACTAAAAAGGAGACTCACTTGGAAGAAAATTCATCAGAGCCAAAAAAAGTAGACATGTTCCTGAGGCCTGACTTGTAAATCCAATCTGCTGTGAGGCTAGCAGAAAGAGCCAATTTCTACCTCCGGTCATGGAGATCACTTCTGTTTTCTGAACACCTAAGGGAAGAATAGAACTAATTCCAGCAGATCTAGCAGTTTACTGGGAAGTTAAATAGGTTCACCCTAGAACAGACAAAAGAAAAATATCCAGTCAGTCATTCAATTCACTGAAATAGCAAAGGGAGATTTTTATTTAAAAGGCAGTGAGTCATGAGAGATTTTTTTAATATAGAAACATACCATTTATGCCATCAATGTATAGAGGTCCCTGTGATTAACACTTTGGTTCTAGGCACTAATTTCCAGCACATGTGGTGCAGCATCAAATCATTGTCAAGCAGTTAATGCCAAGTTTCTACTTAAGGCCTTCACTTCGGCTGCAGATTGACAAACAAACACAAAACCAGTTCTGGCCTAAATAAAGCATTGAATTTGATGAGTTGAAAGTTCTGCTCTACAAGATTCAGAATTTCCAGGGCTGTGAGGCTGAGGTCCTCAGTGGGCCTTTCATAGCTAAATAATAACAGAGGCATATAACCCTGCATCAGAAATGTTCTCAGAAGGTAAAACCTGCCCCTAGGAATTCCAGTGGCAGAAACATTAGTATTGCCTCCACCTTAATTTTAGAAACTGCCATTTGCCACTTTTGTTTTAATTAACTAATTAACTTTGCTTTAATTAACATTGTCATGAGGGCCCTCTTAGGCTGTCTGCTCAAGCAACTGCTAGTCTTTCATATCCATAGCCCAGATTATAATTTGCCTGAAAAATTGTTTCTCTTGTGTGAATTCCAATATAACCCAACTATGATCAGAGCTTTGATGATTTCCAATTGCTTAGATTTCATTAAGGGGTTATTAGTCTGTGTGAAATTATGTTCCTGCCATTTCTCTCTCCTTGGAACCTTCTGCCTCTTCCTACTGTCTCTTCAGATCCTTTCTGTTTCCAAGGCCCAGGTTCCTAAACCCTGTCAGATTAGGCATCTCACCTACTTGCCCGCATCTGGACTCAGAACATGTATTATGTATGTCGTACATTTAGCACACATTCCTCACATCTTCTTCATCTATTATTTACTCACAAACATTCACTGAGAACTGCGCATTGCCAGGAACTGTGCTAAGCCCTGGGGATTTGGAGGTTGTTTTGGGTATACGCGCAGTATTTTCACAACTGTGTTTCATATCTCCCTTGGTGCCTAGCACAGTGCCTGACAGGTTGCATTGCTCAGTGGTAGATTATGAATCTGATGGGCAACACCTCTCAGGGATCACACCATCATCCCAGTGAGAAGACCACTCGCTTTGTTGACTTGAGTGTCCAGATTTCATATGACAATGCTTTGTTCTTAAAATATGAGAAGAAATGCATTTTTTCTAAAACCAAACTTTTTCTTTCATTGCAGTTTCCATTGAATGCCTGCTCTGTGCCAAGCACTGTTATAGGTTATGGGAATGCAGCGATAACTAAAAAAAATGGTCTTAGAGGAAACAGATAAGCTCAATAAAGTAATACAGTTATTTGATAGGAGTCTATGGGGGAACAAAGGGGCCAGAGCTAGAAGCAGTACATTCTACATGTTGGGAATTAGAAAAATCTTCCAAAGGAACCAATTTAAACAAGAGAAACTCTTCAAACATTTTAATCCCTGCTTAGACGTCTTCAAGGTTCTCCACTGGCTAAGAAAGAGTCAAGCTTCCTCTGCCTGGTGGTATGACTCCTTGTCCCCTGATCAGCCTGTCTGACTTTCCATACTGACCCATCACAATTTTCTTGCATTCAGGCCTCTTTTGAGGCATTGATAGAGGTATAATATACACCTGCTCCATCCACCCTCACGTCTCACATGGCCAACTCATAGTCACCTTCCATATCACTTCTCCTGGGAAGCCTGTCCTGCTCAGACTCCATTAGGTCCCCTTCCTTATGAGCCCTTATCATCCTGTGTTATAATTACCTGTTTACTTGTAAGGCTCCCTAACACACAGGTACATGTACTATGAATTTAGGAAGCACAAGACCACGTCTTATTCATTTTCTGTGCCACTGGCATCCAGCACAGTGCCAGGCACTGTGAACACTCAAAAATGTGGCTAAGTGACTGAATGGATGGATAAATAATGACATTTGAGCTATGCTGGCATTTACCAGTGAACAGTCAAGGGCTGAAGATGGTAAATAATTATATTTATTGAGCACTTGCTATAGGGCAGAGGTTCTCAACCTGTGGGTCGCGACCCCTTTGGCAGTCAAATGACCCTTTCACAGGGGTTGCCTAAGACCATCCTGCATATCAGATATTTACATTACAATTCATAACAGTAGCAACATTACAGTTATGAAGTAGCAAAGAAAATAATGTTATGGTTGGGTCACAACATGAGGAACTGTATTTAAAGGGCCAAAAAGTTAAGAACCACTGCTATAGGGCCAGGCACTGCTCTAAGCCCCTTACATGTATTAACTCTTTTAACACTCAAACAACTCTCATTTTACATATGAGGAAACTGAGGCAAGTGGAGGCTAATTAGTTTGTTCAAGCCCATACAGAGAATGAGTAGAAAAGGTAGCTGGCTTCAAAGCCCATGTAGGTTCCCCATTCCAGCTCCTAATACACTGTAGCCTGAACTGAGAAACACTGGGATTGAATGGGTGTGGAGTGCGATGCACCCCCGAGGAGTTTCCCTGAAAACTGCCCCTAGATCAGTGTTGCACTGTACTTTCTGATGTGGCCATTCCTTCCACTGAGCCTGACTGCATTTCCTTTTGTTGCTGCATGAATAAATATGCAGACACATCAGATATAAAATTTGAACTTCAAGGACTGCCTGAAATTTTTCCTGTTTAGTGATGATTTTTAAATGTCTATGTAGATTGTGTTTATGAGAAAAAATCTGACTCATTTTTACATCTTATGTATATTATAGTTATTATTATTATACTAGAGGCCCGGTGCACAAAAATTTGTGCACTCGGGGGGGTCCCTTAGCCCGGCCTGTGCCCTCTCGCAGTCTGGGACCTCTCGGGAAATGACCACCTACTGGCTTAGGCCCGCTCCCTGGGGGAATGGGCCTAAGCTGGCAGTCAGACATCCCTCTGGCAGCCCGGGAGCCCTCTGAGGATATCCACTTGCCAGCGAGGAGCAGGCCTAAGCTGCAGTCAGACATCCTTAGCGCTGCTGAGGAGGCGGGAGAGGCTCTCGCCACCACCGCTGTACTGGCAGCCATCAGCTTGGCTTGTGGCTGAGCAGAGCTCCCCCTGTGGGAGCGCACTGACCACCAGGGGGCAGCTCCTGCATTGAGCATCTGCCCACTGGTGTGCCTGGCCAGCCTGGGTGAGTGGCTGATGACTGTTTGCAGGCTGGCCACAGCCCCTTCAGGGTGGGGGTCCCTGCTGGGGTGCCTGGCCAGCCTGGGTGAGGGGCTGATGGCTGTTTTCAGGCTGGCCATAGCCCCCAGCCACCCAAGGCTAGCTGGACGCAGGTATCTGGGATTTTTTTATCTTCTATAATTGAAACTTTGTTGCCTTGAGGGGAGGCACAGCAGGCCAGGGAAAGCAGGAAGCTTGGCTTCCTCCATCGCCAGGGCAACCAAGCCTCATGCTTGCTCCAGTTCCTTGGCTGCCGGCCGCCATCTTGGTTGGGTTAATTTGCATATAGTCGCTCTGAGTGGCTTTGTGGGCGTGGCTTGTGGGCGTGGCTTGTGAGTGTAGCGGAGGTACGGTAAATTTGCATGTTCCTCTTTTATTAGATAAGATTATAACTAGGGATTATGAGGATTTGTATTACTTTCTTGACTAATTCTTATTTATTTATTTATTTATTTATTTATTTATTTATATGCCTGATGTCATATAAAAGCTCACAAAATAGGGCAAGGAATCCTGATGTTTCACCTTGGTCCAGTCTTTTTAGAGTAATAACAACATACCAGGTACAGTGCTGAATTCTAAGAATGTAGAAACAAACAAGACACAAACCCTACCCTGAGGAGCAACTCAGAGCAGAGACTAACCCATACAGAAATCATTGATAGAGGAGAAAATGCACCGGGAAAGTCAGAGGTCACCAATGGAGATCCTGGGAAGGTTTATCCAAAGGGTTGAACCCAAAGGACAATAAAGTGAAACCAGGGGATATGTGTTCTGGGGAACAGCATGAACAAGAGCCCAGTGGTATGGTGCGTGCAGGAAAATACAGCATGTACAGGGTGTCTACAGGTGACAGGAGACAGGCTGGAGAAGTTGATAGAGGAGAGGCTCAGCCTGAGGAGCCATCAGTCAACCACCTTCCATTCCAGTTCCCTTGATCTCTTTTTAGGGTTCTCTTCTCTCTGTTTAACCCACCACCCTGTCAGACATCCAATTACTCATAGCCATGGCCACCTCCCCACACCAACTTGATGCCTCCCCACCCACCCCAACCAAAACTCTGTGTCTTCTCCCTTTCTCTGTGCTAAAGAGAGAAAACAATTTGTGCTGTTACAATAATGGTTATTTGTGACTTGCTTCCTACATTATGCTGCAAACACTTATTGGGCAACTACTTTATTACAGAGACTGCGAGATTATATATATATTTGTTGTTGTTGTTGTTGTATCTTCACACAATATTTTATAACAGAAAACAGAACCTCCATCCATAGATAAGAAAAATAATAACTGAGACACTTGCTTTATTTGCTGCATATTTATTTGATAAATTCTAAAACCCCAGTTTAGGATTCAAACCCAAGTCCATATGTCTTCAAAGCTCTTCTTCATTCTAACATTGGCTTTCTGATTCATTGATTTTCTCAACCATGGATCCCACTTTGTTGTTGTTTTTCATAAACAAGTTCACTGTGAATGTATTTCTGTCTCATAAAATATTCATATTTTGATTCTGATTTTTACTCCCAGAGAAATGACCTTAAAGGTGACTTTTTTTATTTTTTTGCATAGAGGCAGATGAGTCAAAGTGACATCATGGAACAAGGTAGCCCATCAGCCCCTCTCATATTATGACCTGGCAGAAGTAGTGTGTGCCTTGTCAGCAAAGACATGGATTCCAATTTTGGCTCTGCCACTTACAAGCTGGGACCCTAACAAAAGCGCTTAACTCTCAGAGCCTTTCCAGTGGTTCTCAACCTTCTGGCCCTTTAAATACAGTTCCTCATGTTGTGACCCAACCATAAAATTATTTTCGTTGCTACTTCATAACTGTAATGTTGCTACTGTTATGAATCGTAATGTAAATATCTGATATGCAGGATGGTCTTAGGTGACAGCTGTGAAAGGGTCATTCTACCACCAAAGGGGTCATGACCCACAGGTTGAGAACCGCTGCTTTAGACAATGGGACGATACTATGCATTACAGCCTGTGTTATGTTCACGGGGTCACTGTGAGTATAACACAGAGTGCATCCCATAGTCCAGATCCATGAACTGGGAGTTTCCGATTTTCTAGTTATGGAGTCATCTCAGTACATGTCTACCCAAAGCACAGCTCCAGTGATATAATATGAAAGGTTCCATGACATCATTCTGCAGGAAAGCTACTGAGATGAAAATATCCTACTTTGGGAATCTGGCTTTAATTACTAGTCAATCATTGCCATATCTTGGGGATCCACTGCCTTCCAAATTCCCATTATATTTTTAGGTGGGAGGTTGAGAAGTTTCAGTTAAATGCTTTTTTTTAGAACGCAGGCTTTCCCAGAATTTAAGGATGACTTGGAGGTGTTGGCCATTTTTTCTCATTCCTCTTGCGATTTTGTCAGCCATTTATATATCTTCATGAAATAAAAAAAAAAATATTTTTGACCTGATGCAAAACATATGGATCCATTTTATCCAATGTTCAGAAATTAAGTAACAAATCACTGTGGTCAGTTTTATACATAATGTAATATGAAGCTCTCTTTGGTGAGGCGAGTATATACTACATTCACTTATGTTTAGCCAAGAAAAGGAAGCAATTGAAGCAATTGAAGGAAATCAGGAAATCGTCACTGCATCCTCCAAGCTTGCTGTCTGGCCTGTTCTCAGCCATCGTACAGACAAGCCACGTGGTAGGAGCTGCCAGAGAACGTGACTCCCCCTCTGCTGAGTTACAGCCAAAATCGCACACCAGTAATGCTGCTTCCTGTAGTTTGTTATCACATGGCTTTGTGATGAAAAGAGAAACCGTGACTTGGTAAACAAACATGAATGTGTCACTGACCTTGTTCCCCTAAAACAAATAATAACTAAAAAGAAATGTCTGGTGACCCTCACGAAGCTCCCAGTGAAGATGATGGTAATTACAATCAGTATTTGTTAAGCAAGTCCCAATCCTGTGTGAGACACTATATATATATATATATATATATATATATATATATATATATATATATATATATAATGCAAAGTGTCCCCTCAGGAGTTTGACCAACTGGGAGTTCAATCACTTGCTATGATGTGCACTGACCACCAGGGGGTGGTGCGGAATGAAGGGAGGCCCCAGCCAGCAGCCAGCAGCCGGGGAAGAGAGGCCCTGGCCAGCAGCTGGCAGCCGCTAGGGACTCTACCCGTGCATGAATTTTGTGCACTGGGCCTCTAGTATTATATGTTTTGCATATTAGCATCTTATGAAATAATGCTCTCTCCAATCCATCTGGACTCAGACACATAATCCTATCCTGACCGCCACATGCCCTGAAAGACATAGGCTGAGGGAGAGGAGATTTTGGTCTTCTCCATACAAAATGCCTATGAAGTTCCATGACATGGACTCTGGTCATCTGGTCATCTGTGACACACACACACACCCTACCGGAGATCACTGAGGGCAGAAGCATTTTTCTTATTCATCTCTAGAATGGCTTGGAGCAGGAGCTCCATAACCACTCTTGTAGTATTGCAGAAGGTAAAAAGGAGATGGAGCCCGAATGTGCCCTCCAACTTACACTCTTCAAAGGATAACAAGGTCTCGCTGTCCTACACTGTCCACCTTAACTTTCTCCAATGCTATGTCCTGGACATTTCAGTCTGGATCCCCCATGTTTTGGTCAGAAGCTGAGGAAAGCAGGACCCCTTGGGGAGAGCCAGGCACACCAGACGGTATGCTCTGACTCAGGCAGACACATTATGACATTGCAAAAATAAATTAAACATTTTTAAAGGCACAGCAAGAGCATCTGAGGGAAAAGAGGGAACTTGAGTTCAGAGTGAACTGTGGACACCTCTCTCGGGGACTTTCCAGCCACTGGGTACAGCCAACTGTGCAGCCCATCACTGAAGAATGGGTCAGGGCAAATGCAGGCCTCTCTCCTCCATGCACAGAGCTGATGTCTGCCAAGACCACAAAATGAGAACCAAATGTTCTAACCCAAATGGAGTAGCAAGCACGTTCTCCTTTCATTGGTTCACTAATAAAAATACAAGAAAAAAATGTATTTCGCTATCCACTCACAACAGCATTGTAACTTTAGGACTTGTTTTCATCCAAAGGGTGTTTGAAATGTCTGAGGATATTGAGAAAACTAAGCAAATTGGCTTCAGTGAGAACTTACAATGACACATTAGCAGGATGCGAATGTGCTGAATTGGAGCTGAGCAGCTGCAGACTTCTGATGTCCTGCCTGGTTTTTTCACTTTCCAACTCCAAATCCCTGCACCAAAGCACATGTTACCTTGTGTCCCCTTGGACATTCCCAGAGGCTGTCCTTTCATTGTATCCACGGTGCAGACACTGCTCTGTGGCTGCATCTCCAGGGAGAAAAGTGTCAGGCAGAGAGCAAGTTGCGGGCTGAAAGGCACAGATAGCCTTTAAACTGCAGGGCTTTTCTCATCATCCTAGTGATGGTCCTGAAGAACCAGGATGTGGGTGTCAACTGTTTACAGATTCTTCCTTTCTCCTTTCCTGGCCCCCACAACCATCGTTCCTACCCCCAATAGTCAGGGGACTAGGTTCCTCTCCTGGCCACTAGGTGGCAGGCTGTGTTCTCTGGGCAGCTCCAGTGGGAGAGCATTTCTGCTCAAGATGCACTCAGCTTGGGTTGCAATGATAGAGGACTGCCACTGTGGGCTTGTGTAGAGAGCTTGTTGCAAGCAGCCAGAGGCACACTTTTGCAGAAGTGGTGTTAGCGGTACACGTGCTGATTCCCAGATGTACCTATTGAAGCAGATTCCTAATACAAACTTGTTGGTTTTCTCGTCATGATTGATATCACGTTTCCATACCTATAAAAATAGTGTGACATATAAAAGCCAGGAAGATAATCAGCATTATGTCCTAGAACATTGAGGTTAGATTTTTTAAAGATACATTATTCTTACACACCACAGAAGAGCCTTGCCTAAATATTCTCCCACCACTCACTTTTACCACCAGGAATGCCTTTCAATTTGACAGGTCATGTTTCTAGTGTCTATTCTTCAGGAATCAAACCAAGTACTATTAAGATCTCCCATTTATTGGGGATGCACCATGTACCCATGCATACTACTTATTTAATCCAATGCATTTCTTACAATGACCCTCCGAAGGTTTGTTATGTCCATTATACTAATAAGGATGCTAAAGGTTACAGAGATAAAGTGTCTGCCAAGACTGCAAAATGAGAACCAAATGTTCTCACCCAAATGGTGTAGCGACACATTCCCCTTTAACTGCTTAACTAATAAAAATGGTGGTGAGTGGCTGAAAGAGGGTTTGAACTCAACTGTTGCAGTGAAGAAATTTAGCCCTGAACGTTAAGGCTTTCTTTAAAGCTTGACCTTCTGAATGAGAAGCCAATCTGCCCAGTCACACGTTTAGTCACACCATTTCTGGAGGAGAACCAAAGCATGGTGAAGGGACTGGGAGCCTTTACTTCAGTGGAAATGAATGAGTCAGAGTCTGCAGCATTTTATACCTGAGTGCTCAGTCCAAGTAGAACAAAGTCGGGATCTGCTGGTGGGAGGTGGTGAGAAAGGACACTGAAGTGGGGGCAGGCAGGCACTACTACTTGATTTAAAATCAAGCTTCCAGGCACTCCAGCCAAAAGCTGAAACAGGAAGAACCTACAGAAGAGCAGGTAGAGTGTAGGGTGTGGAGAGGATGATCAGAATGATGATGCTGATGATGACAGCTAACATTTATAATATGGCAAGCACTACCATCCATACCTCATAAACATTGAATCCTTAAGAATCCCCATGGTAGATATCCCCATTTTATAAATGAGAGAATTGAGACAGTGAGGTTAAGCAAACTGAGCAAGGAAAGATCGCTGGAAAGGGTTGGACCTTGAATTCTAATCCAAACAGTTTAGCTCTAGAGTCAGTGGTCTCAGCGGCCAGAAATTATAGGCACCAAGTCTGTATTTGAAAGGGTAATAAAGAGTATGAAGGAATCAGTGAAAGGTCAGGATTGAGAAAGACATTTGAAAAAGTGTCATCTTCACTGTAATTTGATTTAGGTTGGATATCCTCCTGTTTAATCTCCTTGGCAAACTAAAGATTTATCCATTGCCCATTTTCTTTTGTTAACCCCTTCCCTTACCACTTTCTCTTTCTGTGAGACTTAAAACCACTGTCTAGACCAGCGGTTCTCAACCTGTGGGTCGCGACCCCTTTGGCGGTCGAACGGCCCTTTCACAGGGGTCGCCTAAGACCATCCTGCATATCAGATATTTACATTACGATTCATAACAGTAGCAACATGACAGTTATGAAGTAGCAATGAAAATAATGTTATGGTTGGGTCACAACATGAGGAACTGTATTTAAAGGGCCAGAAGGTTGAGAACCACTGGTTTAGACTACTTTGCTGAGTTACAAGCCAGTTAAGGCACAAAGCCAAACTGCTTGGTCATCAAAGCAAGTGTGCACCAGAAAGACATTTCGGTTTCATGGTGGAAATGTCTGCGTGGCTCAGACAAGCACTGACTTGAACTAAATTGGTACAAGCAATGGGCTATGTTTCCTAAAGGCAGATTCAAATTAAGTACATGGCTTCACTTTCATCGGTTATGAATTTTATGGTTTATTTTTATTTCCCTTTTGCAAATGAAAACTTTCTAAAGTTGCTGATTTAAAATTTGTGAGATGGTGAAAGGTGTCTTTTAAAAGTGGTCAGGTACAGTTGAAATTTACCAGATATTTCTTAAGCACCTATTTCATGCAAATATTTAAGTCGACGTTTAGAATGAAGTGTATTTCGCATCCTGGATAATTTTAACATGTAGGACAGATCACTAGAGGAAACTATTATTTTAACCAAGAAATTAAATAATTATTTCAGCATCACTTCTCTAGACATTATCACGGATGGTTCTTCTTCCTCTTACACTTTCTCTCTGGATAAAAGCTACACGTTCAATCTAATTGCCCAATCTCCTGTTGTTCCTGACTCTTTACTTTCCTTGACATTTCATATCCAATCAAACATTTTCTCTGTGTATCTTGTTATCTTTTGCATTCTCACTGATGTCACCATTGATCAGGACCCCGTAACTTGCTGTTTGAACTACTGACATAATGTCCTCAATCTCTATTATTGACGCATCACCATGTCCCAACAGCTGCCAGAGTGATCTTCCTACAATGCAAATCGGATCTCATCACTCAACCTTCAAATTAGTAGGTATACATACATTACCAAATAAATATATAAAACTCTTTCACATGGCTCACAATGCCCTTAAAGACTTGTCCCCTGTAGACTTGACTTTCTCAACCTGAGATCCAGCCACAAACCTGCTCCACCAATTCCCCAATGTCCCCACCACCAGTGCTCATTCAAACACCTTATGTATCCCAACAGTACCAAACAGCATATAGTTCCCTAAAGAGGCCACACCTCAGCCACTTCTTTGTTTGGTATGCTCCTGACCATTCTATTATTTATGCCTCTACTAATACCCACCTTTATCTCCCTTCTGTTTACCTAGAAAACAACTTCTTACCCTTCATTCCTAACACAAACATCATTCCTCTTTTATAAACTGCATTTCCATGACTTTCTGGATCTCCTCATGTAGAAATCCTCAAGTTGTTTTGCATGGTTGGTTTATGTGTTTTTCTCCCTGCTAAACTATAAGTTTATTGTAGACGTTGCCTTCTATGTTTCCATCACCAGCAACTAACACAGTGCCTGTTTTAACAAGTTCTCTAAAAAATATGTTTTAAGTGAGTGACCAGCAAAATCCACTTCTCTGGTCTCTGATGAAGACCTAGCTGCTCCCCTAATGGTGACTCAGCACTGAAAAGTAGTTCACTTCCAAGAAAATAAGTCAATTTCAAGTCTTGCTCTACCACTGCCTGGTAATATACTTTTCTGTCTCTCACTGGACATGTAGAAAGTAAATGCTAAGAAGATTTAGATCTGGTAGGTCACAGTGTTATGAATGCTATGTTTCAGGTATTTCATTTGAAGGAGAGAAATGCTTTGAAATGATTAAATGAATTGGCTCTGCAATAACTGAAGTATATTTGCGGGGGGGAGACTATACTAGATTATTTTGATGAATTGCATCTAAAACGCTCCCTTTGTATAATGAATTTATATTCTTGAATGCTGTAATTACAGTGAATTTTAATTTGCATGTGATGTTAGTAATCTCATTTGTTACTACTTGAATTTGATTAAAATGTTTTTGATTAATTGATATAAATTGTTTGGGTGGTAGGATAAAGTAAGCTTTTTTTCCCAAGTTCTATATTTCTAATAATGCTTTTATTTGTATTACCCCTTAGAACTGATCTAGCTGGGGCATGCAAGTCATATGTCTTTCAGAACATAACATTTCATACCAGAAAAAAAGTTTGCCTCAAGGCATAATTCTATGAGTTAACAATTCATTTTCCTCCTTCAAGCTCCATTCCCTTGGTAGAGATGGAATTCTTGAGGAAGAAATAAACAATGGAAAAATAATATCCTTTTCTCTAGCTTCTTGGCTAAAATAAATTCTCTACCTTTTCTAAGTCACTTGGCCAACTATTTCTCTGGCATCCCTCCCAATTTTCCCCAACACATACACACCCATATGAAGCAGAGAACAAATATTTGTCAAGCTCCTTCAATGTGTTCTGTGCTATTATATACAATCTGTTATTTAATTTGTACAACCTTGCAAAGTAAAGATAAACCAATTTTTATAGCTGTGAAAACCGAGACTCGGAGAGTTGAAATAATCTTTCCAAGACTGTCCACTTAGCTTGTGATTGAGGTGATTTGAACCCATGCCTGCCGGGCTTCTCTTCAAGCTCTTTGTGCTGTCGTATTATATCCTCCATTACTCCTGAGCTGCAGAAAATAGTCCTGTTGGTATGAAAAGAGGAATCAGTTATAGAATTTCAACCCTCCGTAATATACTAAAGAAACTCACAGAGGAGGTAGACTTGAAAGGAAAGCTAAGTAAGAGTGTTTGATTTCTTGGGCAGGGAAATATAGAGCAAGTCATCGAGCAAGAGATAACTGCAGGCACAAAGGGACTGATGCAGGGCAACTTGGAGTCACCTCCAGTCTCCCAGCTGTAGGTGTTCTCTAAGGACAGTCCATGGCCTATGGCTTCTTCCTCCTGTGTTCTCTTCTTTGGAGAACTCAAGCATCATCGCACTTTCAATTCTCAAGTAGTCTTCCTTAATCTCTAAATGACAACTGGATAGTTCCATCTTAATACCTGGCATCACCTCAACCTCAACTCACTCATATCAAATAAATTCTCCTGTAATTTTTTTTATTTCTGTATTTCTGCTCTGTAACAAATGTTATTTCCCACCCTCAAAAAGTTAGTTGTGCTTAATTGGTCCTTGTCCTCAACTTAAACATATTAAGTCAGATATTACAAGTTATTAAACTATTAGATGCTACTTTAAATTGTATTTTTCAAACATTTGGGTTTTGTATACTCATTTTTATTTCCACAACTGTTATATAGATCCAATCTCAATCTCTGTACATCTGAATTACTGCAATAGTGATTAAACTCAATCAATTTGACCAACTCAAAAATAGGCAGTGCTTTCTCACGCCTTACATGTTGAAAAACACTCTGACAATTCAAGGCTCTTCACAATCTCAACTTATCTTTCTTACCTTTCCAACCTTACCTCACACTGTTCCTGAGCTTTAATCTTCTGTATAAGTCAAGCTGCCTCACCCATGGACCCCATACATTTCTGTACATTAATGCTTCGACAAAGCATTTACTGAGCATGAAATTCATTCCCACTCATCTTACTCAATCCAGCGCATGCCATTTATAAAGCCATTTTTCACTCTAGTCCACAGAAGTTCTAGACATATATATCCCATATCAATGATTTTATCATGTACTGTGGGGTATATATACACACACACATATGAGGGGGCCCTTTAAGTTATTATAATATGTGTGGTATCTTACCTCCGTAATAAATTTCTCTCATACCTTCAATTATTATGAATTCTCCATAATATATAAAAAATGTTCTTTCTTTAAAAAAATAAAACCTGCTGTAGATTTTTTACAGGACATCTTTCCAAAATGAGGAAAGCTTTATTTAATCAAATTACAACCAAACTTCATTAGGTTAATTATACTATTGCAACAAAAGTAGTAATACACAATAAATATTCACATAAATCTATAATAATAAAAGTGAAACATGCTAATTAGACCAGACATCCTTCCAGACAACCCTTCTGGACCAAGCTTGTGCTGCGAGGGAAGCCCAAGTCCCAGGTGCCAGAGGGAAGCCTGGGTCCTAGATGCCAGAGGGAAGTCGGGGCCAACAGCCAGGGGAAGGAAGGCCTACTCTTGCACAAATTTTATGCAGTGAGCCTCTAGTATATAAATATAGAGCTAGAGCTAGAGCTAGAGCTAGAGTGAGATAGAGATAGAGATAGAGATCGAGATAGAGATAGAGATAGAGATCGAGATAGAGATAGAGATAGAAAGATATAGGGTGTCCCAAAAATATATACACACATTTTGAATAATCATAAAGGCTGTATTTATTAAAAATATATTTCATTTTCAAAATTGAGCTATAAGCTATGAAAGAATATATACATTCTATACCCTGTAGATATAGATCAACCAATTGAAGATAAAGACAGAGGTCTTCTCCAGAAAGGGAGAGAATGGTAGATGGGTACTGGGGATCAGGTGAGGTGAGGTACAGATTTTGCATTCTGTCCTGAATTTGATAGGAAGCTTTGGAAGGTTTGAGAAGTTACATGATAATATTAATATATTAAAAATATCCCTGTTGTTTCTATAGATAGAATAAAATGTAGAATGTAAAGAAGAGAAGGGAGAAATCAGATATTAATTATGACAGGCTAAGTAAGAGATGATGATGGTTTAAAGTAGAAAGTAAGACTTAATGATTATTATGTTATATATAAAGGAAAAAATTAAAGATGAGTCCCAGGTTTTTTGATCCATGTAAATGGAAGGATTGGGGAGGACAGGTATGAAATGTAAAATCAAGTGTTAATTTTGGACATGTTAATATTATAACCTCTGCACTCAGAGGAGAAGTCCTATCTAGAGATTAAAATAAGGGTTTGGGGGAGTCATGCACATTTGATGATAGTAATAATAAATTAGAAACAAAAATTTTTAGGAAGGGGGGATGGTAAAGGAAAGGAAAGGAAATTGGAAGAAAGATGAGTTTGATTTTGGAATTTTTAGATTCAAGGTTCCTAAGAGACATATAAGTGAACAAGTTCAAGGACCTGCTCAAAAACTCGCCTGAAGATCAAGACAGTTTGGTATTTGAAATTTGGGAGAGCCAAGGGCAGAGCCCAGGGACCAAATAAATAAAGGGAAGTCTGAGAACTGGACCAAGAAGTCCTGACTGTTAGTATTAAGTACACCCAAGACCCAAATACAAGTGATACCATAAAAGAAACAAGGAATGATTAAAAAATGAAGGAGTGGTCAATGGGTCTGATGTTACAGAGAAGTAAAATCAGGTGGAGTTAAGAGTCTTCATCACTGGTATGGTAACCAGATGTTGGATTTGGACATTTTTCAAGAAGCAATTTCAGTCTCCATCTCTTTGAAGAAGTTTTTTATCTCCCAAAATGCCCAAGCAAAAATGGAAGTCAGTGTTCATTCATCAAGTAGAACTCTCATTAGTAGCTACTGGATTCCATAGAATTAACTTCGATAGAATGTGCAAACCACCAAGAGGCAGGTGGGACACCTGTGACCGAAGATCTTGTTGGTACCAAGAGCACTGAGACCCCATGGCAGTCTCTTCAAAGCCTCTACCTGTGATGGGTTTCAGTTCTTGAGATCCTCCTTGCTTGCTGCGGCCAAGTTTCACATTCCTAAACCCACTACATATACAGCCACAAGTTTGTAAACTGGGACTCCAGGATCAGGGAAACAGCACTCGGGTTTGGCAGCCCTGCCCTGAGCATGGCAATCCCACCCAAGGACTGTGCTGCCAAGTACAGGGCAAACTGGTCCTGAGAAATGTGATGAGCAAGGCCCCCTAGAGGGCAGCAGAGCCTCACAGGACCAGGAAGATATACTGCACCAAACAAGGGGTTGGTGGGCAGTTTCACTAAAGGAGACACAAGGGGGCAATATACACTTTTATGGAGATTGGAATTGAGATTAATTTTAGTGCATTAAAGGAAGCCAGTTATACAAGAGGTAGAATGCAACAAAAACAAATGGGCTAAAAGGAGAAGAGTTGGGCAGCCGTCAGTCATAGACCAGAAAGATTCTCTGCTTGGTGAATATTTAGTACCTAAACAATAATAATACGTAGGTACTATTTGCTGAAAACCTACCAGTCATGCTGTCTGCCTTGAGCTAGGTGGTATTTTAGGCACCAGAGAGATGTAAATGAATATCCCATAACTCCTCTCTTCACAGTAGAGCCAGAGATGTGAGCAGATGTCAATAGAGAATTGTAGGTGTTTTAAGTTTCTATAGGAGGCACTGCGAGTACACAAAGAGGAAGTAGTTATATGAGAGAGGACAGAAAGGATAACATGATGGTATTTATTCTGGTTGTGGTGGATTTCTTTTCTCTCCCCTGATTTCTCTAGGTCATTCCAGAAAGAATCCATCTTTTTTCTTCATTCATTCATTCTTTTATTCCATACATTTCTTTATTGAGCCCTACCAGGTTTCAGTCACTGTTGTGGACATTGGGGTACAGACGTGGTGTCTGACATGGCAATTATAGGCAAGGCAATGAGATTGCCCCTGTTGGTTTTCTTCCCCCTCCCTTCTCTGCACCAAGTCCTCTTTCTAGCAATGAAGGAGAAAACTAAGCCCTTCAGTTCTAATACATCTATGTGAGGCCGAGAGGTAACAGGAAAAGAACACCATGCCTTTTCACTTGACTGACTGTTCTTACCACTTATACATGCAACAAATAGTGACTGCACACGAGCCTAGCTTCTGCCTGTCATGCCAGGTTAAGTTCAAGGTCCACCATGACATTTTCCAGTTTAGTCCTAGGATCTTTCCATCTTTTAAATATCATCACTAACCTACTCCGGGTTTGTAAGGATATTTGAGACAATGTATAAAAACTCCTAACACAGTGCCTGGTTATGTTTGCTTTTCCTCCTTTTCTTCATGTTCTGTGGCTTCTCTTGGAGTTTAGGTGTTTTGTGTTTTTCTCTGAATTGGCTTTCTGTCCCTTTGGTAACTTTGATTATTTTCTTTCACCTCATGTTCTAGAGTATGAGCTTTAGACTTCAACAGCCCAGATATGTGCCCTGGCTTTGCCCTGACTGTGACTTTGAGCAGATTGCTTTACAACTCTTGCTTCGTTTCTCTATCTATAAAATGGGGATAATCACAGTACCTATCTCATAGTATCTTTGTGACATTTCATTATGTTAAAATCCATTTAAAACATCAATGCTGTGAGTTAGGTAGCATTCCTTCCATTACGCAAAGAGAAAATTTAAGAAAAGTTATATGAGTTACCCAAAATCATACAGCTAGAAGTAGTAGTGCTAAGAAATCAAAACCATATTAATTAATTCCAAAGCCAGTTCACTTAATTAACATGATTTGTTGCCTATCTCAAGTCAACTAAGGTGCAATCAGTTTAGAAAAATTTGAAGAACTTTCATGTATCTATATGGGTGTGCTTGTATGCTTATATAGAGATATGTGTGTGATTGTGTGTATGTATGTGTATACATATATGTGTACACATATAGCATATATGATGCTATATGGCTGCATACATTAATTTACTATATTCTGCTGATAAATTCCAGTATTTCCAGACCACCATCCAACTCCTAGTTCAGTATCTGATAATAATAAGTACATCAGAAACACTACCAAAGAAAAGGCCTTACAGAATAATTTGTAATGTTTTTTTATATCTCCATTATGAAATTAAAGCGATCTCACTTTTAATATATTGTGATAGACACTGAGCAATGTGGAATCTGCTTAGAAATGGTAAACTTAGTAAATCCCTCCATTAAAATTATATTTGATTACAAGAAATCACAATACATTATCTGAAATCAGGAGAAATATAATTCCCTTTATTAAAATGATACTACTAAAACAATGTGATGAATAGAAGTAGACAGGCAGTTTCCAGTCATAGACTTGTGATTTCATTATTTTGTCCAGTGTAGAGAAATGGAGATGATTCTTTTGGCTGTTTCCAAACCTTAGCTATTGTAAATTGTGGGGCTATGAACATAGGGGTGCATATATCCTTTCTGATTGGTGTTTCTGGTTTCTTGGGATATATTCCTAGAAGTGGGATTACTGGGTGAATTGGGAGTTCCATTCTCAACTTTTTGAGGAAACTCATACTGTCTTCCACAGTGGCTGCACCAGACTGCATTCCCACCAGCAGTGCAGGAGGGTTCCTTTTTCTCCACATCCTCGCCAGCACTTGTCGTTTGTTGATTTGTTTATGATAGCCATTCTGACATGATTCTTTTGAAAGCTAAAGTAAGAGCACAATTCAACAGACCCAAGACTTCACTCTCTGTGGGCGTCGTTCCACTCTCAGGTAGCTCTACCTCTCACAGGGAACATGTCCTCCCTTCACCTCACCCTCACATACATACAGAGAGCAAGAATACCCCAACCCCCGTCTGTAATCCTACTTCATCTTGGTCTTATCAAAATTCTTTGGCCAAATTTGAAAACACTTTTTATTTGTTCCTCAGTGATCAAGAGACAGAGGAATGGGAAAAAGAAGTAAGAGTCTGTTCATGAAGGTGGGATGGGAGCAACAAAGGTGAAGGAAGAAGACTACAGAAAGAAAGGAGGGTAGCAAACAGAATAGCTTTGGTGAGATAAGAATTCTGAATGAACATCTGTGTACAACAGAAGGGAAAAACTAGCCAGATGGAATGAGGCTTGGATAAACATTACCGCCTCACCTTTGATAAATATTGTTGCCATTACCTTTTCCACACCTGCATGCATGCAAAAAGCAACTACTATCTACTGGGCCCTGTGCTAGATGCTCATGAAAAAAAAACAGACATGCCCTTGCTCCCATAAGGCTTACAGTCTAGTGAGAAAGATAATAAACCAGTGAGCAAGTAATTGTAATGTGTAATGAGTGTTACGAAGAAAGAGAATATGTTTCTTCTAGAGATCAACAGGGGAGAAAGGCTGAGATGAAGTAAAGAGAAGAGCTTCATCTGTCTCCATCTTATTTTCAAATCCAGCCTAAACCACAGCAGCATAATTTAGGTTGTGGGAGCAGACAGATCATAAGAGCTAAGTCTAAATGGAAATAAAAAATTAAAGATTCATTAACCCACAAATTTAATGAAGATGATACAGGTCATGTCCCATAAGAGGATTCATGGTTTCATAAGTATTAGGGGACGTGTGGGGGGAAAACAAGACAACATATTTTGTATTAGAACTGTCTGAGAAAAAAAACCTGCCTGGTTATAGAAATTACTAAGAAGAAAAAAAATGACAGGCATGAAAGTAACATTATTATGCACCCTATTAAGATCAGGAATTTTACAAAAATTGTCTGACCTGATCCTCAACATTTTCATTTTGCCGATGGGGAAATTGTAGAAAGCATTAGCAAGTCTAGTAACATAACACAGCTAATTTATGATTTTCTTAGGGGAGAGGAGAGAAGCTGAGATACAGGAATAGAGACAAGTTTTGTGATACTTAAAGTTCATACAATGTGGTTGATAGTTACAAAACAGTCATGGGGATGTGAAGTACAGATAGGAAATATAGTCAATAAAATTGTAATAACAAGGTATGGTGTCAGGTACTGGGGGTATTACTTCATAAAGTATCAAAATGTCTAATCACTATGCTGTACACCTGAAACTGATATAATATCTAATGACAACTGTAATTATTTTTTTAAATTTAAAATATAGGAAAAATAAAGTTAAAACAATTGGGAAGGCTCCATTTAAAATGTGAATACAAAGATAGGAACAGAGACTTGCAAGGGACTGCTTTCAGGGAGGGGCTCTGACTCTCCATCAGTTGCAAAGTAAATCTGCTTCCATAGGAAGCACGGAGGTTTGGGCTCCAACAGACCCCAGGCTGATAAAATCAAGTTGCTGAGAGTAAACTGCAATCAGGGTCAATACCAAAGAGGAGTTGGGCTTCCTCTCTACTAGGGTAGAAAGGGTCAAAAAAGGGCAAAGGCAGGGGGGCTCAAGCCAGTAATCAGAAAAGACAGGAAAGAGTTTGAAAAATAGCATAGTTGCTTGTGTGCCTGAGGCCATTTAAAGAGGAACCAGGCCCAACTAATGACCCAGCTAGTGTCTATAACCAGCATCTTTAGTGAGAAACAACGTGCTCAGGTAACCTTGAGCAAGTTACTCAATCTCCCTGTGTCCTAGCTTTTCCTCATTTGTAAAATAAGGATAAAACCGTACATAATTCATAGGGATGTGGTAATAATTATATCAATAAATTTGGATACTTAGAACCTGTCTGGTATATTCCAAGTGCCCAGAAAACATTGATTCTTTCTGTCATCATTACCCAGCTTGATCCGACTCCAAAGCTCTTTCATTTGTTCACGCACAACATGTTAGGAGAAAATCCTGTTGGAAAACTACTCATCCGACTTTAGGAAGAATAATTATTTTGTCTGGAAATCCCTCGGTCCTAAGTAGAAGCCAGCAACTTTTAATTAATGCTTCACTACAATGTTTCTTTACGCTGATCCTGTCCTTGTATGGAGACCCTCCCCTCTGGTCAACATCGTGTTCCTCCCTGTAAAGTTTTCCCCATTGAGGATGTTGTGTAAGGCTGTGAAGCACCTTAGAATTAGTTTTAAAATCTGTCTCTTCCTGGGTTTCTATTGATTGTGAAACAGCAAAGCTGAAGGAAAGTACACAATGGAAAGGCAATGACTTAAGATGATTCATTTCTGAAAACAAGTTCTCATCATAAGTGGGATTAAAATACATGCTTTGGGAATTCTCTAGAAGCTAAATGAAAGGCTTTATTCAATACAAAATTTAACACATTTCCATAATATTGCTGTGCTGTAATTTATTAAACAATTCTCCAGTGGTTTGTTTGTTCTTGTTTTGTTAAGTTTTTTGGAGTTTTTTTTGCTATTTTCTATAACACTAAAGGGGAAAAACCTTTGTACAGAAGCTTTTGAGCTGCTGTTGAATTATTCCCTTAGAATAAATTTGTCTGAATAGAATTCCTGGGTCAATATAGCTGATTCTTTACATTTTAATTGCTTATTAGCTCTGCTTCCCCACCTGTCAACTTCTACCTTCCTTTTATTTTATAGAGGATGGAGCAATATGTTCCCTGGCAGCTTCTCAAATACTTTCAAAACTTATGTTCATTCCTGACACTACTTTCTGGGATCATTAATCAAGCTCAATTTTTGTCTGTAATCTGAAATCTTTGAGTGAATCAACTTGACATTTCAAGTCTGGGCAAAAGCTATTTTTCTGAGTGTAGAGACCACAAGACCTGCTGGAACACGTCGTAAACCATTCTAATATATTTCCTTATGAGTAGATACATGGAGGGCAAGAGGATGAGATGGAAATAAGGAATTACTTGGCAATATTACTCTGTGATATTGAACTAGAGTAGGTTACTCTTTCCCTCTAAACTGAAGATCCACAAGGACTTTCCTCTGTCTTCTTCTGGAATCCTCCTTTGGCCAACTGGGCTTGGAAGATTGACCTGGACTTTCTTTCAGCTCTTTTTGTAACACCTTAGGGTTGTTGAAATTTTCCAACACCTCATCCTGTCCATCTCCTGATATCACACAGTATCCCACATATAGACACTGACGGTCAGGTCTCAGCAATGCCACTTCAACAGCCTGCAGATTTCTGTGTGCTCCTGTGTAGGCGAGCTCCAGTCAGAGAATGGCAGTCTGTTGACCTGTTAGCAGGGTGCCTGGAGTTATTCCAGTTCCCCACAGTGTAGTCAAATTTGAGCTTTGAAAAAATAGGTTTATATTGTGTTCAAAGCCTAGCTCCACTAAGCGCACACTATTTCCTTCATGTGTGACCTTTTCGGTCTCTGAAATGGGTTATCAGATTATTTAGATAGGGGTTTGTTTGTTTTTTCCAGCATAAAAATGAATAAAAAGTGAGGTGTTAATAAAGAGCATGAGGTTTGGAAGTACAACATCTAGTTTCTAGCCCCATTTCTGTGACTTACCATTTAGGGAGCCTTGGCCAGACTATGAAGCTTTCTAAACCTCAGGTTCCTTATCTGAAGGCTGAGGATAATAATCACATCACTCAGTTTGTTGAGATAATTAAATGGTATTGGGAAAAGCTTCTATAATATTCTAAACGATACTCAAATGTATGTTTCAGTTTCTCTCCTTGCTTTATCACTGTTGGGATCCAAAATTAGGATAGTTAAAAAGGTAACATGGCAATAAATATGGGAAATAAAATGCATTGTGCTGCACTGGGCCTCACACATTTACTTATAAGTGCTCTGACTTCTGATAGTTCCTGCTAGCTAATCAATTTGAGAATGCAGAGCTAAACCCATAGAAACTGGTTATTTTGGGTTCCCAGAACCAATTATAATGTAGTTGGGGGAGGCTTCCCTATACCAACATGAAATTCTCCTGACACCAGCTTGTGTCCTATAATTCACCTCAATTCTGACACTATCTACCCAGACATAGCATCAGATCCCACAGGTTAATCAGTCCTAAATCCAAGTTACCATCTGTGCCTCTGGTTGACCAGCTATAGATTAGAGGTTCCAACGACCCCCTCCTGGGACTCTAGATGCCAGTACTTCTGACTGATTGGCTGTAAATCATACATTTCCACCACCCCTTCCCCCTTCTTCTCCAAACCCCCTTCCATCCATTTTTATTACTTTGCTAGAGTGGTTCACATAACTTTGAGAATTATTTTAGTTCTAGATCACCAGTTTATTATAAAAGGACATAACTCAGGAACAGCCATATGAGAGATGCATAGGACAAGGTGTGGGGAAAGGGCATGGAACTTCCATGCCTTCTCCATGTACCCTCAACAGCATTTCTATGCGTTCACCAACCCAGAAGACACCTTTATCACGCTCAACACTTGGGAAATTACAAGGGATTTTGGAAACTGTGAGCCAGGAGCCAAGGGCATCAGACTGACCAAATATATTTTTTTCTTATAATTCACAATATGGCACTGGTTATGACTATAATGATCATAGCTTCCAATAAGTGAACAGTGGTGTTTGTACCATGTGGGCCAATTGTTTAGGCATTCTCTAAATAGGGATTTTTTTTTTTTACCCAGGCTATCTACCCCCTTTTTTTCCTATACAAATCCAATTCTATGAAAATCCTAATAGTATGTATAAAAAGGAACAATACTTTAAAAAATAAAGCCACTAAATTAGGTAAGACTAAATTGTTTGTCAATAAGTTTCTTCTTTAGGGACTTCATAAATACACACACACACACACACACACACACACACACACACAACTTATAACTATCTAAACCTAAATAAATGCTATATATAATCTTAGAAATTTTTAGACTCATCCTTGACAGAAAAAGTAATGAAAGCAAAGTAGGAGGTAGGAAGATTTTGGCATCAAAGAACCTGAAACCTAATTCAAAGTGGCTTACATTATAAGGGAATTAATATCATATAAAAAGAAGTTCTAAGGTTAAAAAGGCTAATTCAGTGGTTCAGAAACATTGTCCAGAACCAACCTTTTTTTAATTTGTCATTTTTTTTGAATGTTGGATTAGCTTCTCTCATGCCTGCAACATGGTTGTAGCATTGTCGGGTAGCACATCCAGGCAGCTGTCCATAGCAAAAAGGGATCGTGTTTCCCAGCTAAGACCTAAAAAAGAAAATGTTCTTAGAAACCTCTAGAAGACCCTCTCTCATGATCATTGGCTGAAACTGATATGCAAAATGGGGTTATAATTACCATCTTAGTCTTATGGAAACCTATCTCCTGAAGGTAAGGATGAGACAGCTTGTTATGAAGAATGTGGCCATGTGATGGAGGGGCAAATGCTTTTTTTAAAATGATTATTTTTTATGTTAACTTCGTGGCTTCAGTGTATCACCCCCTGCCAATCATTTTCTCTATATTTTTGTTTATTCCATAAGCTTCCTGCTCAAAGTAGCATCCCTATCTGTCTTCCTCTACATATTTCTAACCGTGTTCTCAGAGAGTCTGCGATATCGATCAGAAAAATTCCTCTAAATAGGTCATAGTATGTCTACTCCAACAACATTTACATCATTAGCCTCCTCACTCAGGGAGGATGGAAAAATCTTCGTTCTTGACATTAAGGGAAAGTGAGAGAATTCACCAATGGAATCTTCCCAGCATCTCAGAAATAGTATCATGTTGGGAACTCCCACTTACACCCATTGTTCTTTGTTTCATTCACTGGATTTTCCCTTCAAACCATTTGAAGAATCTGTATGTAATCCTTGCTTGACCATACAGACCTTCCTTCATCTTCAACTCTTCACTAAACACTCCATTTACTGTTTTCTATTTAACTAAAACCAAAGTCTTCTCCTTTCCTTCCAGCTTCAGGTATCATCTCCCCAATTTCTGCTATTTCAGCTAATATATACATTATTATTAATCTTTCATCTCATTTTGGACTCACTTATTTATTCTGGAACACATAGCCTATATAGAAATTTCAGTAATCCAATTTTACCAGATATTGGTAGGGAAGGAGAAATGGGAGTGAAGAAATGGAATTTTTTATTTAAATCATTATGGAGAAATTACATTTTCGATCCAATCCTGATTCTTACCCCCACATCTTTTAAATTCACCAGATGAACATGGGCTCCTGTAGAATGGACAAAAATGAACTAGGATCTCCTGGATAAAGGAGGTATGAAAGGAACAACAACAAAAAATCTTCAAGGAAGGTAGCTAAAGCTAATTTCAGAACAAATCATTCTTAAATTTATTAACACTTTTATGACAGTTCTTCATGCCAAGGTTATGGCGCAGAAATCAAAGTGTCAACACTATATGGAGCACAAATCTAGACATTTGGAGGCTGTAAAAAAAATAGCAGATTCAAAAACCCTGAATTCAGGATCTGGCTTTTGATAGGTACTCAGTAAATATTTTGAGAAAATGCTTACATTAACAGTCTTATAAAAGTTTTTGAACAGGTAGGGTGAGCAAGTCTGACTCTATATTCTGCATACTCTCTGTGAACACTGAGCATTCTCATGGTATTTGCAACCATCTGTAAGCTGATGTCTCCCCAGTGTATAATGGCCACTAACATCCAGATTCCTATAGCCATGTGTCTATTGAATATGTCCACTTGGATATCCCACCAGCGTCTCAAACTCAATATTCCAAAATTAAGCTTCTTCTTTCTACCCCAAATATATTCCTTCTGTATTTTCTTAACTTAGGTAAGTATACCACTCAAGGCAGTAACTGGAGTAGCATTCCACACATCTCTCTTACACTCATCATCTAATAGATCCTACTCATTTTACCTACCACATATTTTTGAAACTGTACCCTACTTTTCACCCATCACTACCCTAAGGCATTAATCATCTCTCACATGGACTATTGCAATAGTATGAGTCTATTTGTAGTTTTGTTCCCTCGAGTCCATACTACTTTATCTAAATGTCAATTCCGACCGTATTTTTTTCTTAGCTTAAAATATCACAGTGGAATCTCTTAATCTCCAGGATAAATTCATCCATAAGCTATATGTTTTATATGCCTCTCCAGCCCATTTTACTTTACTTATTATATGCTTGATTACCATAAAAATACTAAACACTGTTTCCCTATATACCCCATGTTGCTAAGCCTCTCCATGTGTTTGTTCTTGGTTTTTCTTCTGCTTGCCTACTCATCTTTTCACACTGTTCCCACTCATCTTTCAAGATTTATCTTAGGCATCATATCTCACTAACATTTTTTTTATTATTTTTTGCCATTCTACTATGGGTTAGGTAGATATTTTTGCATGCTCCTATAATAAAACTTCTCACATTGTTTGGAAATGATATGTTTTCATTTCATCCTCCTACTCTTGATTGTGAGCTTATCAATGACATAGAGTTACCCATGAGCCCTTATCACAGTGCCTTGCACATGGAGTATTCAGTAAAGGATTTCAATGATATAAACTAAATATATATAGTACATCTATAGGAACCTAAATGAAGTAACAAAATTTAAAGTCTCATACTAGATTCTCCACTGGCTGTCTTGTTAACTGTGCCATTCATTTGCAAATGGGGCCAAGGAGATAAGAGGTAAATAACAAGCCTTCATAGTTTTGTTTCTAAAGTGACTGACATTGTTACTTAGAGAGAAGTTTAATGGAAATAGGAGCTCTGGAATCAGAGAGGTCCAATTTCTAATCTTAGGTTTCCCGCGCGATGTGAGATTGGGCGATTGACACTGATCCTCAATGCCTGTCTCTTTGGAATGAGGATAAAAGCACCTACTATGTAGGGTAGAGTTAAGAATTGAGGATCCTCTTTCCTTTCGGCATGCCACTGAAGATCCTTGTGTCGCTATGGGTTGCTGCCCAGCCCGTTGTTACCAATATTGCAAGAACAAGCCATACCAAAGTCTCGCTTCTGCCGAGGTGTCCCTGATGCCAAGATCCGCATCTTTGACCTGGGGCAGAAGGCGAAAGCGGACGAGTTCCCACTCTGTGGCCACATGGTGTCAGATGAATAGGAGCAGCTCTCCTCCGAAGCCCTGGAGGCTGCCTATATTTGTGCCAAGTACATGGTGAAAAGCTGTGGCAAAGATGGCTTTCACGTGTGAGTGCGGCTCTACCCCTTTCACGTCATCCGCATCAACAATACCTGTCTGGAGCCTGTGCTGGGGCTGACAGGCTCCAGACAGGTATGCGGGGTGCCTTTGGAAAGCCCCAGGGCACAGAGGCCAGAGTCCACATTGGCCAAGTCAACATGTCCATCTGCACCAAGCTGCAGAATAAGAAGCATGTGATTGAGGCCCTACGCAGAGCCAAGTTCAAGTTCCCTGGCCGCCAGAAGATCCACATCTCCAAGAAGTGGGGCTTTACTAAGTTTAATGTGGATGAGTTTGAAGACACGGTGGCCAAGAAGCGTCTCATCCCAGATGGCTGTGGGGTCAAATACATCCCTAATCGTGACCCCCTGGATAAATGGCTGGTCCTGCACTCCTGAGAGTCTTGGTGCTGTCCCCATCTTACACCCACCAATAAATCAACTTTCTATTCCCCCCCCACCCCCCAAAAAAAATATTGAGGATAGTGCCCTGGCTGGGTAGCTCAGTTGGTTAGAGTATTATCCCCATAGTTTAAAGACCCCTTTGAGTGACCATCAATAGTTCTATTCTATTAATATTCTTTTAATTTATGCTATAGAGAAGTATTCTGGTTGTGCAACCCAGTTCATAAACAAGCACAAAATATTTTCTTTTTTTTAATTATAGTTCATTTTATTTATTTTTTTATTTTATTTTTTATTGCTTAAAGTATTACAAAGGGTATTACATATGTGTCCTTTTATTTTTTTCCCCAGCCCTTGACAATCCCCTGGCCTCCCCTACCCCCCAGTGTCTTATGTCCATTGGTTATGCTTATATGCATGCATACAAGTCCTTCGGTTGATTTCTTACCCCTCTCCCTCCTGCCCCCCAACCCTCCCCGGCCTTCCCGCTGCAGTTTGACAATCTGTTTGAGGCAGCTCTGCCTCTGTATCTATTATTGTTCATAAGTTTATAATGGTCTTATTATCCATGAATGAGTGAGATCATGTGGTATTTTTCCTTCATTGACTGGCTTATTTCACTTAGCATAATGCTCTCCAGTTCCATCCATGCCATTGCAAATGGTAAGAGTTCCTTCTTTTTTACAGCAGCATAGTATTCCATCGTGTAGATGTACCACAGTTTTCTAATCCAAAATATTTTCTGTTGACATGTGCAATGCCATTCAATGATTGGTGGTTCACAAGGGATTCTCTTCTGAGGTATTATCTTTGGTAAAATAAAGGCTACTCATGTGGTTTGGTCCAATGCTTTACCTCCTCTAACCAAGTCTTTAAGTGTTTCCCTCTCTTCTTTATGGCCTAGACCTAAAGTTACTTCTGTATATACTGTCTGCTTCCCTTCTTTCTCGCACTAATGTGTGAGCTCTATGAGGTGGGACCCATGGATTATTAATCTCTATATGCCCAGGACAAAGCCCATTGCCTAGAATGTAATAGGTGCTTAATTCATGTCTACTGAATAAGGTAATTTATTCCAACCATTCGACTTGATTTAATGAGCCATTTTCACTCAAAAATTAGATACTTTGAACATCTTTGAAGAGGAAAAAATTAAGAGGAAGGCCTCAATCCCAGGACTAATAATGATTTTAATTGTTTTGTTTTACTTAATACTAATTTTGAGACAGCAGGAAAAGAAACTTTTTTAAAAAGTAACCATACCAAGGCAAACAAGTCTTCTGATAGTAACTTTATTACTGACTATTGAATACCAAAAATGGATGAAGCAACATCATCTCAGGCTCCAATTTTACAAGTAAAAAAAGGTAATAAAGATAAACTTTAAGAGTTGTGGGGCCCTGCAATCTCTACTGGCAGTTATTTTCTACTGACAAGGCTTGTGATGTTGTCAGTCAGTTAAGTAAGTCTCAGTTACCTCGTTAGGCAACTGGGTACCACAGTGCCTCTTTACCCACAGGCTTAAATGATAAGCAAAACAGATTATTCTGTGAAGCATGTTGGCTTTGAAAACTGTCATTCAAATATAAAGGCTCATTTTGATGAACCATGGAGTACACTGATGTTGAAAATCACATAGCTTATTTTAGATGAAACATCTGGTACCTTCCAGGTCTGGGGAATTGCCAATTCTGATGCAAAAGCTGTCTGAGCCACCCTGCACAATTAAGCAACTCAATACTGACTCTCAAACTTCAGCCTAATGGTCATAGAAACCTCTCATATCAAAGGAATTTCTTTTCTTTTTTGGCATCACCAGTCTCTAATATCCGGGGGGGGGGCAAAAAGTAGGTTTACAGTTGTGAGTACATGAAACAGAGTTTATTCTCATATTATTATTTTATTCATAATTGTATTATTTATTTGTATTCTTTGTCTTCTCCTTATTATTATTAATATTATTTCATATCTTTACTTATGGCTTATCTTTTAGGTAATGTTGGCTGGTAATTTAACCTACTTTTGCCCATTCCTGTACGTAATGTTCAGACATAGTACCACTTAATGAAGGTTTTATTTTTAATGACAAGAATACATTTTTGAAAAGACTGATAATTGAAGGCAACACATTATAATCGCTAAAAATGTGGGTTCAAAACTTAGACCGCTTGTGTTCAAAATCCTTGATCAATTTATTTAATCCTTACAATCTTAGGTTTCTTCTTCAGAAAAAAATGGATATACTAGTAATAACAACAGGGCCTCTGCCACAGGGTTGTTGCCAGAATTCAACTTAAATAATGTTACTTAAATGTAAGTAACATTCTACCTGTCTAGCCCATGGTAAACACCAAATAAACACTAACGTACTTATCTTCATCTTTTTCTTGATGCTAGGGATTGTATTGCTTTTACCGTTGACTATTAAATCTGATAAACTCCCGGATTAATAAATAATGTATAAGGGCAGATCACATGTGCTTTAACTAAGAAATAACAGAAAGGTCTCCAGTCTTATGCATATACCATCACAATCATCTATTAAGTATCATGGGGCAGCCATTGAAGTGAAAAGCAGGAGGCCCTGTTTTGGCGTGGGGCGACCCTCTGCAGCCACAGCTCTTCCTCAGCCTGGCCAGTTAAGCATACAATCACATCTCTCTGTTTGCTCCTGTCCTTGTTCATGCATACCAGGTACAAAGACAGGAGACTGGCCCAGCACAAGTCGGAAATAGAGTGTTTCACCCCCAAAGGGAGTATGGGGAATGGTGGGAGAGCAACAATGAGCAGGTAAGCAAACTGTGAGTGGCCTGAGGTGGTGTGAGCTACATGTGTGCAAGCTAGAGGAACAGGTGGCTCCCTGGTCTGGGTCGTCACTCAACTGTGCACCGCATACAGTGTGTCCAACCTGGGCCATCGCTGGTTTTCTGTGTGTGTTTGATTTGCAAAACCCATACCATCTTCATGTGAAGTGATGGGAGCCTCCTGTCCCAGGTGCTGCTGTTTCCCAGGGCTGCGCGCTTTGCATGTCTGAAGCCTTACCTCACAGTTCTCCCACGGATCTTAATGTATTGGTTAATTGCTTCTGGAGTTTGCAAAGTGGAAGAGCTTGGAGGAGATTCACATTTCGGGATTATCCAATTACTTAGGAAAACAAATGCAAAAGCCTAACACTGGTTTTGAGAGAAGAACTACAATTGAGGGAAGATGCCAGCTCCTAATCCCAGACAAGCCTGGGAATTAACCTGACTTCTATTGAACATAACAACATCAACTCACAGAGAAGGGCAAATGCCATGCCAAACTAGTGAACTATGGAGGCAAGAGGCTTTTCGTGAACTGAAATCAGGAAAGCTAGTCCTACTCTAGCTACTGTAGCTTTGCATCTCCTTTACTTCTCTGTGTTTGGTGGCAAGCACTCCCTGTTGCTGCGCTATGCATGTTCCGTCATACCAGGCACTCCCCCCTGAGCTGTGCCCAGTAAACTGGGGTATTTGTAATTAGAAGCATCGACTAAGCTGTGTTGCATGAAATAAATGTGCTTTATTGCATGCGACTGGGTTTCAGGAAAAGGGTTCTGGAGATAAAAACCGTCAAGATTGGCATTAAACAGTTCCAAAATGCTGGAGGAGCCTAGAAGTTAGGAAATCACTCACCATGAACGTACTCTCCACCTCTAATTTGTTGTGGCCCTTCCCAATCCACCTGGGAGGTGTGGAAGGGAAGCTCTTGGAAATCACCCTGGATTAAAGGAAAGGGAAGTGCAGAAAGCAGAGTATATACCTGTGTGTGTGCATGTGCTGAGAGCAGAGCTTGAGAGCCAGCTGTATAGCAAGAACTTATCCTGTTGACCTTTTACCCCAAATGTTGCATTTGCTTTCTAGAAGGGGCTCCTTCAGGTTTTCAAAACAATTTCTAATTTTCTCCAAGGACCACTGCATTGCACAACTTCTGGGGGACCATTCACATTGCAGCGCGTGAAAATGGCGCCTGGAAATGTGCAGCATACAGCCTGAGCAATCATTTGTGCAGCTCTGGCTAAGAGGGTGGCCACCTTTGTCCTTGGCTCCTAGAGGCAAGGCAATGAAAGTGTGTGTACATATGTGTGCACATTGGTGTATCTGATGGCCTTATGCCTATGATTCCTTTCTACAACTATTTTTTTATCTCAGTATATCTGGAAGATAAGCCTCAATAGATTATTTTGTGAGAGTAACTCAAGAGACTACTACTGGGACTGCTGGTTTCCTTCTATCAAGATATGATAAAGTGTCCTAATTCCTGTCTTTGAAAATCAAACAGCACCCAAGTTCACTGGCCAAAAGACTGTATCAAATGAGCACAGGGCTCTGTCCAGAGTGTAGAACTGGAGTTTCCAAACCTAGCAAACTTGGCTGCCTATCAAACATACTAATGCAAAATCTTGGACAATATAACCTAGAAATCTGTAGTGTTACATGTTTCCTAGGTCATTCTGTCTTAGCCAGTTTCTACTGACATTTAGGAATACTCCATTCATCTAAGAGGACATAGAGCTATTCACGCCAAACATTAAGTCTCAATTCTGTCCTGCAGTGTTCTTAGGAGTATTTGGTCAATGCTTAGAACTCTCAGATCTGATCAGTTCAGCAATTAGATTTCCTCAAGGCTGCCTTCGTTGAGAATGGACAAGAGACAGTGGGACACATAGGGTAAGAGGACCCCAGAGCACACAGACCAAACTTCCTTGGGTGAGATCTAGATCTACAGAGGTAGGCACTCCATGTGTCGACCCTGGGAATGGTAGCCACCACATAGCTTTTGTTTCCTCACTTGTTTGGATATAGCCAAAGTAATGGCAAGGCTTACTACACTGGTCTGTCCTGGTGGTGCAGAGGCACACAGAGCATGCTGTCGGAAAGACGGTTCTGTTGGAGAAACCCTCTCTGCCCTTCAAATAAGCATAGTTAATTGGGAACAAATGGTTTTCTCTTCCTACTTTTTCTTCCTTTCCACTTGTTTAGCATTAAATGAAAACTGACACAGAGAGAGAAAGAATGTGCGGGAGAGGAAGGGAGCCCCTCGGTGCTCTAAGAGAGCTTTCCGTTAGGGAGGACAGAAGGCCTGGAGACAGACAAAGGAGAGGCCAAAATTTCTAAGACCTTTAAATCCTTTTTTTCCAACTTTATATTTGTTCATATAAATACACACACACACACACACACACACACACACACACACACAATGACATTTTTCCAGGAGAAGTAAGTTTAAAATTGAATATTAAGAGAAGACATATCATAGAGGAGGCAACTGCAATGTAAACCATTTCTAATAAGAGGTTAGAGTTGTCAACCCCAATTTATTTACTGTGGCATTAAATAGAGCTGGAAATAAGATAACTGTATGAGACTTTTATAGAGACTTTTAGCATCAGCCTATATGGCCATCTTTCTCATTCACTCCCCCCAGTTGCTTCCCAGAGTCATGGTCATTATCATATTTACTCTGAAAATGACTGGGCTGGTTCTGCAACCATTACTGAACAACCAGTCCCATGGAGGGGCTAAGGAAGTTCAAACAACCACAGAAAGAGCCAAATTTTTTAAACTTAAACTACATAGGTAGGTACATTGTTATTAACTTAATTAGGGTACTCCTAAGCTGGCCTTTGCTAAAAACGCCCTCAATCTGATTGAGGTATGTTCGCTGAGGTCAGGGCTTGTTTGACTTAAAAAAAAAATTCACTCTCTTAAAAGTTGCCCAGAGCTCTTATGAACTGATGCAATAAGAAAAGCTACTTACCTAGTAATCTATTTGTAGTCTTTTTTTCTCTGAACCAGATTAAAAAATATATATTTAGAACATAGAATTATGGGAAGCAGACTGACATCTTAGTTAAGAACACAGGATTCTCCTCTCCCTTCTCCTCCTCTCCCTTCTCCTCCTCTCTCTTCTCCATGCCATATGACCAGAATCGAACCTGGGACCCTTCAGTCCACAGGCTAATGCTCTATCCACTGAACCAACATTCTATCCACTGAGCCAAACCAGTCAGGGCTCTTCTCCTCTGTTCTTTTTCCCTAGAAGAAGGAAAGGAGAAAGGCAGAGAGTTTTGAATCGTACCAAAAGGAGGGAAAAAGAACTCTACATGGACACAGAGCAGTCCAAGTAAGACCCCAGAGGCTTGAAATAGTGTACAAGTTGGGGAATTATGATGTGTTCCAATCACAAAGTGAAAGAAAAGATGGAAGGAGATGAGGTTGGAGAAAGGGGTCCCAGGCTGTCCTCACATGGAAGTCATTACAAAGCCTCTCTTTCCCACACTCCCTCCTCACTCTCTTTCTCCCTTTCACCAGGTTCATCTATTTGCTTTAAAATAACCCCTCAATTGAAAATTGAAAATAATTCAGGAAGGAAGACTTGCAACATAAATGGCATCTGTGAATGCTCTGGAAATTAACCCATTATATACATCATTCTTTTTGAGGTGGTTTTATCTTCCTTCTAAAGAGCCCTGACTGGTTTGGCTCAGTGGATAGAGCGTTGGCCTGTGGACTGAAGGGTCCCAGGTTCGATTCTGGTCAAGGGCATGTACTCTAGGAGAGTCCTTCTAATTACCTTTTCCAGTCTGTGCGAGGTACCCTACCCTGGGGCCCAGTGCTATCCTGTGCTTATCTCTGTCATGGTTCTAGTCATATTGGATGGAAATAATCACTCTGATCCTCTTTTCTAATTAGAGTGGTTCTCAACCTTCCTAATGCCGCGACCCTTTAATACAGTTCCTCACGTTGTGGTGACCCCCAACCATAAAATTATTTTCGTTGCTACTTCATAACTGTAATTTTTCTACTGTTATGAATCGTAATGTAAATATCTGATATGCAGGATGTATTTTCATTGTTCGCGACCCACAGGTTGAGAACTGCTGGTCAATAGAGGATCCAGAAACTGACCCAAGCCATTATACTCAATTAATATTTGACAAAGGAGGCAAGAGCATACAATAGAGTAAAAACAGCCTCTTTAATAAATGGTGCTGGGAAATTTGGTAAAATACATGCAAAAAAATGAAACTAGATCACCAACTTACACCATACACAAAAACAAACTCAAAATGGCTAAAGGACTTGAATGTAAGACGGGAAACCATAAAAACCCTACAAGACTCCATAGACAGCAAAATTGCAGATATATGTCGTAGCAATATCTTTACAGACACAGATCCTAGAGCAAGAGAGACTAAGGAGAAAATAAACAAATGGGACTACATCAAAATAAAAAGCTTCTGCACAGCAAAAGAAATCATCAACAAAACAACAAGAAAGCCCACTGCATGGGAGAACATATTTGCCAATATTATCTTCAATAAGGGTTTAATCTCCAACATTTACAGAAACTGATACAACTTAACAAAAAGAAGATAACCCAATCAAAAAATGGGCAAAGGCCCTAAATAGACACTTTTCGAAAGAGGACATTCAGAAAGCCACGAGACACATGAAAACATGCTCAAAGTCACTAATCATCCGAGAGATGCAAATCAAAACAACAATGAATTACCACCTTACACCTGTCAGAATGGCTATCATCAACAAATCAACAAATGACAAGTGCTGGAGAGGATTCGGAGAAAAAGGACCCCCAGTCTAAGTGTATTTCAGAGCAGAATCCTCCTGAATGCAGGAGAAGTGAACGAGAGTCCTAAACAGGGGGGTGCTGTATGAACCGAAAATTCTCTAAACCCTGTCACTGTGTGCATTCATACCGTGATGGTCCACCATCAGGAAGGGCTAAAACCTCAATGAATGTTCCTATCTCCTGTCTCAGCAGGGGTATTTGATGGAGTCTGTGTGTGACATGCTCATGTTGGACCCTAGTAGGAGAGTCACAGACATTCTGAGCCTCCCAGTCTCTCTTTGAGAAAGCGCTCCCTTAGTCAAATGAAGGTGATAGATCTACAATCCCCCACCAGTGATGGAAGAGAGGAGGGCGGTATCAAGTTATTTTTATTATTGCTGTGTCATAATATCAGTTATGTAAACTATTAACCCCCAATCAGTTGAGTAACTGATTTTCACCTAGTAGATGCAGCATCTAATTTTAGTGGGTATAAATGTTTAATAAATCCTTAGAGAACCTGGTAAGAGTGATGTCATGATAGTTATTATTGAATTAGTTGAAACTCAGATTTGAAAAGTAATGTCTATGTCTATGTTAGGACTGTTTTGCCTTTCTTTCATTCAATTATTACTTTCTTCATTTAATGTTCATTTATGAAGTGCATACTATGAGTCAAGCACTTTCAAGACTATGGAGATAAATGAGTGACCAAGACATGACTAATGCCCTTGAAAATCTGTAGTCTATTTGGGAACTGAGTCAGAAAAATAGATCATCTCAATATAATATAGAAGCTCTCTCCCACAGGATAATGTGTCAGAATAACTCCTCATTTGATATCATTTCTATAACTTCTGCCAGTGCAAATAGAATTAAGAGACATAGAAACTAAGTAATAAACCTGAACTGAGTGCTTAGATTAGGGCTATGCACACAGTTATATAAAATTCAGAATCCACAAAAAAGAAAGATTCTGCCTTTCTAGAACAATAGAGCCCGAATTAGTTGCTTAGCAATAGATTAGGACCCCTGCAGTAGACTTCTCTTTATTCCCTCCCAAAGTCAATTTCAAATTAATGTTCTAACTTATATTTAGAGATGTTCTAAAACAAATAATAATAATTACTATAACAGATACTATTATAGTCACTTCATATATTATATGCATTCTCCCAAGAACATTATAAGCACTCTCCCAAGAACATTATAAGCAAGGTATTTTTTATTTCCATGGTACAGATAAGGAAAATGAAGATCAGGAATATTAAATAACACAGTAGAGTGGTTTAGTGAAAATTCTGACATCAAAGAGAGATGCTTTAACTAAGACCAAAAGAAGTCTTTTGTCTAAACAAATCATTTTTTTCAGCAACCGTTATAAAAAATCCTGTGATTCTCTTATTCTACAGTCCTTCGGGATTTATCTCTGCGATATTCAGGTCAGTTGGTAGAGAGTTTTCAAATTTATTATCTGGTTATTTTATGGACACAAACTTGGGTGTTGTTGTTTTCTTGGACGCTCCACAAGGGTATGTCTTATTGCCCCTTAGTTTGTGTGTGCATCTGGGCACTTAGCACAGAGACAGTATTGCATGGTGGCAATGACTCTGGGTTTAAGGTCAGATTTGAGGCACCGCTCTGCCTTTATTTGACTTGTACAACTTAGTTAACGTCCATAGCCTCAGTGTTTACATCTATAGTACACGTTAATAATAGCTGTTTATACCAAGCATTCAAGGTGATGGGATTTACTTCATTTCCCAAACATTCCCAGCCCAACTACTCCACACCAGGCACTATACTAAGCACAGGAGAGGCAGTAGTCACTGCCCTTGGAGTGTTCTAGGTTCAGTGCAGAAACAGATTGTTAAAGAAGTAATTAAAATTACCATCGTATAAGTGCTCTGTCAGACAACTGTTGTGAGGTCAAATATAATAAGATAAGTGAAACTCCTTGTGGAGTGTAAAGTTCTATTCAAATGGGAGCTATTACCTTCCCCAAACTCCCTCTCCTTTGTCATCAATCCCAACCCTATGTTTTATTCAAGGTTAAATCAAGCTGGATTCCTTCAGAAAGTCGTCCTGCCTATACCAGCCCACAGGCACAAAACAGCTATGTCTTCTTTTGTTTTCTCTTTACTCAATTTTAATCTGGGTTTTATATGATTGCTCGGCGGGGAGAAGGGGAGATTGAGGGAGGTAGGATCATTTCCTGTTTTGAGGAAAAGGAAAAAAACCCTCTAATCTTAGGTGAAGAACCTTAAAAAGCCTAGAACTCAAATCTCAGTATGAGGAGTAGTTTAGTTTTGAGATTTGAGTCCAGGTTACTGAAGTATGGATCATAAGAAATAGCTTAATTTGAGAAAGAAGCCTCTGTAATGATCCAACAAATGCCTCTTTATGAGGACTAAGAGGACGTAGCAGCTATACTTTACCATTAGTTACTCTGAATGGACATGTAACATTTTAAAAAGGCCTCCTGTTGCTGTTAAACCAAAGAGAAGTGAACATGGGGCCCAGTGGTTCTCTTCCAAACAAGGATCTTATTAGGGACTAACCACCCAGTAAGAGATATGCTCTGGAGGAATTATCACGGAAGTTTGCAGCCACTGCTCCCTCCCATCTACTCAGAAGAGAGGGAAAGCCCACCTCACAGGGTTGCTGCAAGGGTTTCATGAGATTAAACACATGGAATTACCTTCTATTTATTTATTTATTTATTTAGCCACATGTGCAATACATATGCTAACTGGATTTTGCTTATCCATGTTATTTCAAGATTCCCCAGGCTTTACACCTCATTAAGTCCACTTTATTTGCAAATCCTTCCTTTAAACTTCTTCCCCAGTGATGAATACTAACAAGAAAATTCTAACGGACAAGAACAAATATATTTTCTTTTCACAATAGTTCTTGGTATTAGTATATTTCTTTCCATCCTCTTTTTTTGTCATACCTTTTAGTATCTTAAAACTGTAACCCTGCACTATGAAAACAAGCTCTTAAATCTACTCTGGACACCACTATTTGACTTGTATTGATCTACTGAGTTCCTCATTGCCTTAAAGACTTATTAACATAACCGATATTAATTAGGCCATAACGTTTTCCTGAAGTAGAAGCAGAACTGGGGCCAGATGATGAGTAAGGTCAATGGATGAGGCTGGGGTGAGGGTTTAAGGATTATGGCAGGGTTCCTACATTCGGTTTGTTTTGTTAAGCTCATGAAAGAAAATCAAATATGTAAAATATTAAATAACAATGTAGAATTCTTACAGTTGAAGAATAACAGGAAAGAAGCCATGAGTATTTCTTTATATTGTATTCATTCATTTATTGATGAAGCATGTAGATTATATATGTATCTAATACTTGAAACATCTCTCTGATCTAACATATTAGACCACCTATGAATTCCAGATACTAACAAGCCCAAGTTGAAAAAGGTGAAGAGATTAAAAACAAACAAACAAAACCTCAGACAACAGTATGATGATTACCAGGGGGATAAGGGGGTGGAGCAGGCTAATGGAGGTATAAATGGTGATGGAAGGAGACTTGACTTGGTGAACACACAAAACAATATACAGATGATGTGTTATAGAATTTTACACCTAAACCTATATAATTTTATTAACCAATGTCAGCCCAACAAATCAATTAAAAATCAAAGTAATTGGCATATAAGTGCAGAAACCTAATAGCTAACTAGAGACAAGGCCTCTAATAAACCTAATAATTTGTCATCTGAAATGACCTGCTTGGGTTGCCAGGGCTTGGGCCAGGACCCCTTCTTTCTTTAATGTATGTTGGCTACCAGCTGTCAAAAAAGAGGAAGAAGGAGAAAGAGGGAGGAGGAGAAAGAAAAGGAAGGAGCAGGAGGAGGAGGAGGAGCCCAAGGTTAATTACTAAGTTATTCAAAAAACAAAAGAAAGAACAAGGAAGAAGATCCATGTAGGTCAGGGGTGGCCAGGAAGAATATTATAGTAGACAAAAAAATGGAAACTCTATCTTCTGATGCCTTAACTTCTTGCTCCATCCCCACTCACTCAAACTGGACGACTGCTTATCTTTGGAAAACTCCTTGCAGATTCCTGATTTCTGTCATTAACATTCTTCCTGGAAGCCAATGCCTAGCACTCTCTTTTTGTACTTTGCCATAATCTTCTAATTATTCGAGGCCTAGACGCCATCTGTCTCCTATGGGCAGGCAGCATTCCCTGGCCACACTCCTGCTGCTGGACATGGTTTCTTCCTCTTGTGAAGTTTTGAATCCCTTGTGAGCTTCAACCTAGAGAAACTCAGTGAACTCACTGAGTGTTCCCATGTTCTACAATCCCTCACCTTCACTTTCCTCACCCTGAGCACCTATCACCCACTCATCTACTTCTTCATTTCAAGGTGCTGACGGGTGGTAGGGAGGGGTAGAAACAGCCTCTTTCTATCAAAATACTGTGAGTAACTCATATTGTTAGCCTTCTCTGTGTATCTTCTCTCTTGAATTCAATTTTACCCTCTTTGAGTGTGGTTTCTTATATCAATACGTCTCAGTCACTATATAAAAAAGCATTGCTGAATAAAATCATTTGTGAAGTTATCACATAGCAGCTGTTACCAATATTAGTTGAAACACCAAAATTTTCAAAATAGTGCACATTTAAGGTTATGCTTGCAATTATACCATTTTCATTTCCTGGGTTTCCAAATAAGTCAGAGAGAAAATGAGAGAGAACTATCAGAGTAGGAATTATGTGTGCTACGTATAGGACAGTTGTCTTTTATTGGATGACAGCATGAAAAAAAAGGCTAAAAACTGCCATATAATATTAATTTATATGTTTGTAAGCTTCAAGTGCCTTCCTCATCAAGGCATCCATTCATTATATGTGACAAATGTAGGTGCTCGACCAACCTGTGCTTTTTGAGTTAACATCCAAAGAACTAAATATAGGGTGCTTTCTTGAGAGTGTAAAGTATATGATTAAGAAATACAGTGATATAGGTTAATAGATAATATAAATCAAATGACTAACTTAGCTACTTAAAAACACATATCATCACCAGGTAGTATCTGAGACTTCTCTTCCATGGAATAAGGAGAGATCACTTCAAAAAGCAAATATAGACAGTGTTCTGTCATGGAAAATGGAATTGGAAATTATGTTACGGTATAGTTCTACCTTGTCACTTTCTAACTGTGTAACCTTGGGCAAATCACCTAATCTCAATGAGCTTCAGTTTTCTCATTTTTGAACGGGGGATAAAGAATTTGATCCTATCTACCTTTGACAATCAGAATGATTCTAAATGTGCTTTGTAAAGCACTATGCAAATATAAGGTAGCATTGATGTGTGTGTGTGTGTGTGTGTGTGTGTGTGTCTATAATAGGTAATTTAGTCCTTGACTTCATTTCCATTTATTCAAGTGTTTTTCTCTATACATACATCTCTAATGCATACATTGTCATGTCCATTTAAGTTGTTTTTGTCAGGGAGGTAGCTATTTACATCCATTTATGCTGTACCTAGGGAAATGTATATAGATGATTCTGTCATATTCTTATATATTATGGTGTATTTCTCAGTGCAATTGTCAAAACCAAGACATCAGGTTTTAGGAAAGGCTCAGAAAGAAATTTTTCCACCTAATTTAAAATGTCTAAATAGCAACAATATCAAATTGTTTGGCATATTTTAAAAATGGTATTTCCATACTTTGTAATTCAAAGCAAATTACTGAAAACAAAATATACTGATTTTAAAAGTTTAACAAAATGAGTTTAAAATAGAACTGCAATTGCAAATCTTCAGTTTATAATATTCTTAATTCATGAAATTCTCTTATTGACCTAGTATTTTCTGATGTCATTCCAAAGACATATTTGCTAATGAGGTTACAAGCTTTTTTTTTTTGATACTTTTTGTATTAGGAAGCTCAAAATCATATTGTGTCTCTCTCCTGCCTATCCCTCCACCCAAAATCACAAACAAGAAAGGTTAGTAATTAAGATAACTGTTTCGTAAAGAGAATTTGGTAATTTTCAGAGGATATATTTGATTATTCTGATGCCCTGAAACTGTGCAACTTATGAAGGTACTAATAAGCCAAGTAACAAAAGAGAGACTAAGGGCTTAGGAGTTTGGGGTTTTTTTCCCCATTAAATAAAATACTCTGAGAATTTTAATTGTTTATATGCTATTAATAAAACCCTAAACAAGTTCTGAGCGGGAAAAAAACATACAGATCATTCAACAGCCTTTTAAAATGAGCACAAAAATTCTAAATTCCATAGACTTTTGATGGTTAAACTCTCTGTATTGACATTTGCTTCCTAACGATGGTGTGCCATAGCAGAATGCTCTAATTCCTGCAGGTTTTGGCAGATGAATAGAGAGACGGGAGAGGTCATTGAACTGACATTCAGAGATGGCTTGAAATGAATAAATTATTTGTGTCCCACATAGAAAAGAAGACAAGAGAGCACACTTGTGAGAATAAAGATATAAAGTGAAATTTTGGCAGACCCAAATAAACAAAGTAAAAACCTATCCCTCAAATAACATTATTGAAATGCTGCTTTATTTTTTTCCGAAATAAAGAGAAAATTATCATAGATGATAAAACAATAGCTTAATTACATACAATTGTATTTGACAAAAGGTGCCTGGAAAGAGGAAGTTTTGTTAGTGTTTGTGTCGGTTGTTGTTTTGGCCCGTTTGTCCTCCTTCCCAGATGTAGCAAATGATTTGTCCTGTCTCTCCTCTGTGCCTCTTTCCTCCTCCTCCTCTAATGAAGAAGATATTCAGTGGGTAAGGTGAAGTGCTCTAGACAGGTAAGGACAAGTCCCCTTCCCTTCTTCTTACCTCGGCCCCTAGGACAAATGTACAGTCCTGATGCTTTAAAAAAAATCCTCAGCCTAAGTAATAATCAACAACACTGTGCCTCAATTGAATGGAAGGGTTGATAAATATCCCCAGACAGAGGTGCTTTGCTTATTCAAGTACCCTCATGTGCATGACCCTTTGGTTCCACCCAGAAATCATGTGAGGTGAGCAGGGGAGGTTTATTTCTTCCATTTTTACCAATAAGCAAAGAGGCTTAAAGGTATTAAGTGATTTATTTGCCCAATGTCACTCAGGGCCAGATCTTGGACCCACATTCGGAGTCCACGGCTCATACTGCCTCTGTAAGCTTTCACTACTGAGAAGTTTCACTAAAACAGATATATGTGAATGACAGAAAGGAATAAACATTTTGTGATAGTCATAGTAGATATCAAGATCTGTGTTTTCATATTTAGTTAATGAAATCTTTTATCTGTATACACTAAGTACTATTCAGTACCTTGAGTTATAAAAAAATAGATCCATAAGACAAAAAGAGAATTTAAGTAATACTGAATTACTTTGAAAACTTAATTCTAACAGAAAAACAATTCAGTATGATTTTTTAAATGAAATGCATTTATCCAATTATTTGCCCCAAAATATGATTGAGCACCTACTGTATTATAGGCAAGGCACTGGTACTAAGGATATAACAGACAACAAAGAACCCTCTGTTTGTGCCTTCAGATCACACCAGTCAGCAATGAGATGTACATATAGCAAAGAGTTATTAAGTACCTAAGGCAGGACTCTGAGTACCTTAGTCAGGGGTAGGTCAGGAAAGCATCCCTCAAGAAAAGTCAATTAAGGTGAAATCAAAATTTAAAAAGGAAGAGTTTAAGCAAAAAGGAAGGTAAAAACAGAGAGCACAGAGCACAATGAAAGAGCATTTCAGGAAGAAGTAAAATGTGGAATATGAATAATGTGGAATTTAGTGGAGTAGATGCTGTCATCCAAGGACAGAGCTCAGGGTGAGAAAAGAGGCCACAGATCAAGCCCTATAAACCTCCATTTGTTGTTACAGTTGGTCATGTTAAAGAGAAATAACCAGAAATATTTTATGGATTTACCATATATTTTACTTTGCACTGAATTCTCTGTTCCTCAAAACAGAGCTCAAAATGGCACTGAGTATACTGTTTTTATTTTCTGAAATGTAGTATTTTCTGAAATGTAGTATTCTGGAATGCAAAAACTAATCTATAGGTACCTTCTCCTTGCTAGACCCTTTTCTCTACATCCTTACAACAACCTTCATCAAATGATAGATTTTTTTTTTACCAAGGCTTAAAGAGATGATTATTATTATCTAAGCATCCAGGATGGCTGATCCAGAATTAGAACCCAGATTTTAGGATTCTTTGTCCATTACACTTGCCAGGACAACACAAACTTCCCTGTTAGCTTAAGAATCCTATTCATCCATCAGACACTTATTAAGATCTGTGTGCCAATAAACAAGATAGATAAGGTCCCTGTCTTCATGGGAACTATATTCTACTAATAAACAGATTAATGTCATAAATTAGAGGTGTTTCTTTTTCCCCTAAGAGTTGCCATTTACTTTGTAGAAAAATATATTTTATTACCCAAGAAATGAAATGAAGTGCTCAGATTTAGACTCCACGTCTCTGGTGTTTCCTGGTCCATTTCCTTTGTTATTCTGATTGCCTGGTGCACTCTCTCCAGCATGACCATGGTCACTGTGAGCAAAGGATGGCAGGAAAGATATCAGTATTTTGTGCATATTGGTTGGTTAAGATAGTTTCCTTCTCACACATTCATCCAAAGGTTTTTTAATCTGCTGTCATGTTTTGGGGCATGGCGACATGTGATCCCAAGGATTGTCACTGTTCACACCCAAAGTTACGTTCCATCAAAACCTTTCTGTGCTGGGAGCAAGAACTTCCCTAGGATAAAGTTTGGAGAATAAATCCAGTTATGCTTCTAGTTTCTAGCCCATGCTTTGTATTAAAGTGGCCTCAGAGAACTGAAAGACGTATTGTCCCTCCCAACATGCCTGTTTTTCATCCTGCTGGTAGGAGAGAAAGGGGTTGTTGGCAACCATTCTCCACCCCCATAAATAATCTGGCCCATTTATTCTGTGTCATGTTCCAGGAGTTAGTGGACACCTGGGAAGAAGAAAAGTAATGCACTAAAAACATAAAAGGCGGCAGGTCAGGTTGATGTACAATGTAAAAACAAACCATGAAACTTTCCTGGAAACTAAAGTTAGAGGTTGGCAGGGCCTTTTCTGCTACTGAGGATGCAGAGCAACCAGCAAACCTGGATATACTCTATCCACCCTTTGCAGAAAGAGAGGTAGGGGTGGAGAGTACCTCACATTCCCCAATTCCTAAGGACACCAAGGTGCAATGCCCTGGGTAGATTAAATGGAATGAGAGTTCAAAGGGGCAGAGAAAGGAAGACCACAAAGTGCAGAAGGATAGATGAAGACATTGGAAGCAGTGTGGAAAAGAGGTGGGAAGCATGTTGTGCTACGGGCTGCAGAAACAGTGGTCTGTGATCAAGGCAGTGGGTGTCTCAGGCAGAGTGAATATGGCAGTTGTAGTTGGGTAACCCCAAGACAGGTGGGCTCCAAACACAATTCAGCACCCTGCCTGGCAAAGGCAGGCTAGCCTTCTAGCTTGGCCTCCAGGAGACCAAGGGAGCAATGGCAACCTGGAGAGAATGGAGAGCTTCCTGATAGCGTTTCTCAGTTTGCAAAACACCTGCTGCAGACTCACTTTGGAGAGCAAGAGGACTTGTAAAACGCGTAGGTCCTTGGAACCCAATACAGACGATCAGAATCTCTTGGGATCCTGCCTAGGATATTTGACACATGTCCTAGATGAGTCTTATGCACAGTCAAGTTTAATAACCACTTGCTGAGATGATAAAATTCGATGGCCAGAGCCTTTTATCTACAGACTGCCCAAGGCTATCTCTTGGTCATAGCACCTAGAATCGAGCTGTCTGGACCCCCAGACAGACCCCTAGATAAAGAGATCTCAAGTTCCTTCATGATGAGAAATCACACCAGGATCTCTTCATATACCATCCCTTAAGGTCAAGCCACATCCTCCGGCCACACATAGCTTCAGGGGCCATTGTGTCATTTTCCGCGGTCAGGCACGGAGGCACCAATACAGTCTTCATCAGAGCAGCTTTCAGATCCCAGAGTAGAACCAAAACTGCCTGGGAAAAGAGGGGAAAAGGACCCTAAGAAAGAACATTAGTCAGATAATACATAAGCCCCTAATTTGAAAGTAATATGCTAGGTGCCAAAGGCAACATACTACATGCTCTCTCATAGAATTATTTCAAATCTTAAGCCTAAAAATAAATTGGTGAGGAAATTTTCTATGAAGTAATAAAGTTCTAATTCATTAGAAATTCATACGAATTTCTATTTTCCAGAAGATAAGACAGACTAAGTAAAACCATTTTCAAAGTCAGGAATTCATATAGAAATCCCTAGTTCAATACACCAACCAATGGCTGGCAGAATAAAAACTGAACTGGAACTACTGTCTACTTCCTGGTAACGCTTGACTCTTCCTCCTTCTCTCCAGGCCGGGGTTGGTGAGTGGAGGTCCTAGTTCTTTCCTTTCAGAGGCCGCCAAGTGTAGGAAGCCCTTGGTCTGCGCAGAGCCACAATACTGCGAGCCCTGGCCTCCAAGTTTGCAGTGTAACCAGCTGGTGCACTCCCGGGTGGGCTCAGTGCTACTGCAGAATCCCCATAAATACTCCTTCCCCCTTACCAATATCCCCTTTGACCACTTTCGTGGAAATGATCAACAGAAGGCCAGCCACGAGAGAGCTGACTTGAACGCAAAAACCAAAACCAGCAAGCAAATGCCACTTCCAGGATCTCTTTCCATGGCGTCCCGTTGATGCCTTATCTCCTGAAGGAACAAGAAGGGTCCTTCCCAATCCAACCCCCTTCCCCACCCGCCACTGGGGAAGCCCATGGAGACCGCGCTGAGTCACCTCTCCTCTCCCTTCTTCTCTCCGCAGCTCCAATGGCAAGTCCGTCACGTGGGCCCAGAACGAGAGAAGCGGCCGGGGGCAGCACCTGTGGCAGCGCCTGTCCATCCACATCAACAAGAAGGAGAATCCAAACCAGACGGCGGTCATCAAGCCCTTCCCCAAGAGCACGGAGAGCCGCGGCCTGGGCGCAGGCGGGCGCCGGGCGACGTGCCCGGTCACCAGACCCACCCCCCCGTGAGGTCTCCGGCGCGTGCTGCAGGCGCGGAGTGGGGCGCAGAGGGCAGACGCCGAAGCTTCCCGAAAGCTAGGCCAGAACTGCCTTTTCATCTTGT
>NW_005871154.1:1490873-1584580 GCF_000147115.1 Myotis lucifugus
CAACATCAGCGAGCTCAACTCCATGATGCTGTCCACGGCCGCGCCCGGGCCCGGCGCGGGCGCCCGCTCTGCTCCTTCTACCTTGATCCCCAAAGAGATCCAGCTGCCCACGACCGTGACGACCTTTCGCCGAGATCCCAGCCTCTGCCCGCCATCGAGGTCACGGCCGGGGCGCAGCCCGTGGCAGCGGCGGCAGCGGCAGCCCCGCCGGCGGGGGGCGCTGCCCTGGAGACCCCGGCACCCGGGCCCGAGGCTGCAGCGGGCAAGCCGGACCTGGAGGAGTTGGTGGCCCTCACCCCGCCGTCCCCCTTCAGAGACTCGGTGGACTCGGGGAGCACAACGCCCAACTCGCCAGTGTCCGAATCGGCCCTGTGTATTCCATCGTCTCCCAAATATGACACACTGATCATCAGAGATTACACTCAGAGCTCCTCGTCATTGTGAGAGTCACTGGAAACCACGCTGGGTTCCCCATGGAGCCAGGCCGCCCCGTGTCCGCACGGTGACCAGTGCAGTCGCCGGGTTTAAGATCAGCGGTGGAAGATGTGGAGTAAAAGCCGCCCTGGAGACGTGAGATTAAATAGTGCTATTTAACATCAACCGACGAAGACACCAACGACAAATCTTTTGGCAGATGCTCTTCTAGTGGCCTTAGAACACATGGGCTTTTAAGAAACACTGCTATTTTTGAGGGCTGGCAGGAGTCTGCTCAAACCGTTACATACCAAGTGCTTTGCTCTAGGGAAGCAATGAGGGTGAAACAGCATCATGGAGGGGGAAAAGCATAGTCGATAAGCAACTGTACAGAGTTTCCGTTTGTTTACTTCAGTTCTTTTCCCAGAAGAGTCTTTGATTCACCAAACATGAATGTACATTTTCTAACAAACTGAAAATCTGGGACCAAAACGTCAACCTATTTCGTTTTGTTGTTTGTTTGTTCCTTTTTCCTTTGCCACCCCCCCCCCCCTTCTTTTAAAGACTTTGAAAAGCAGTTCCTTGAGCCCGGTATTTCCTGAGGCGTAGTGAGTGTGTCCGAAGCATAGCACACAACTGGATAATGAGTGGTGCGCTGATGTATGTAGGGCTTTTAACCAGAGACTTCTTTTCCTCTCCAATTTGTTTGTGAAATCCTCTTCCAAAAGCCTGCATCCGAGATTCCATCTACTTATTTCAATTCACCTCCATTGACCAAGAAAACCAGTGGAAGATTTCTTGACTATTTCACCATGTTGCCAATCAATACTGGAGTAGCAAAAAAATATTTTCTGGAATACTGTTTTGTAATTCCCTTACTGGGGTGCGTTGTGTAGCTGGAAATGCTCTTTATAATAATCATTCTTAAGCTCCAGCTTGGCTATCTCTCTCATGAACTGGGGCCACTCCTCCTTGTGAATGCTGTTCCCTTAGCATTGCCAGCTAAACTATTAGCATATGCATTTGGGCTTCTTCGTTCCTTTCTTTTGAGAACCTGCTGCGGAAAAAGCTCCTCTGTTCTTTTCAAGTCCCACCACTGGAAGAATGGTCCAAAGACCCAATGAAGACGTTGTCACGACTGGAGGCACTGTTGTTGAAAAAAATTAACACAGTCTTAATACACTGGAAATGTTAAACTGTGTCAAGTTGGCTTAGCAGAGATTTAGCCATGCCAGTGAACAGTGATTTTAACTTTTCTTGGCTGCTGCAAACAGGGCAGCTATGAACTATGACAAATGTAGATTTTTTTTCAAAGCAATACAGAATACTAAAACAGAGGAACCTTAATGAAAATAAACCACACAGTCTTTCTTAGCCATTCCAAAAAGAGGCAAAGCAATTATGACTATTTTCCTTTTTAAAGTAATTATTAATATCATTTTGTGCATTTCATACTGTCACTTTTTGAATACTGCAGAAAAGAGATTTAAAGTTATAATAGAAATACACATGCTCTGATAGGCTCATATAGGTAGCATTCACAGCTCAAGACCTGCATCCACTGTCATCTTTCTTCCTCCCATTACAGCTATCCTCAGGTGCCAAATGTTTTTGATTTTTAAATAAGGATAGTAATAAAAGGAGGAAATGTCCTATAAATTTCAAGTTCAGTTGACCCAGCCTTATACTAAAGGTAGCCTTATGAAAAACTTTTTCGGTGAGGCAGAAGTACATTTTTGGCAGAAATATAGGTAAAACCTTTTTTTCTTTTGCTCAATATCCTTATTTTGTATGTATTATTTTTATTTCATATCGACTTAAAAAAAGAACTCAGAAATAGAAATATATTCATTGGCCATATTTTATCATTCTCCACTTTTAAAAGCTATAATAAATATACTGCTGGATTTCCTTTTCCTGGTACCTGTCTTAGTGTTAAATTTTAAATCAAATCTCCCAATATAAAATATTAAAAGCTAGCATTAATTTACTCAAATATAAATTTAAAACTTCAAACCTCCCATGACAGATTTGAAATAGCATCATCAAAGCTCCCTGATTCCAAATATGATAAGGAGACCCTTGAAAGAGAGTGAACCTAGCTAAATTTTAAGGTGTCATTGAAAGTAAATGTCTGCCTCTACTCAAAAAACAAATGTAAATATATTGAAGTATTATTATCCCTGGATCCTCATCTAAAGGGTGGCATTCACCTGAGGATTACTGTCTTGATTTCTTAGACATTGAAACATTTCTAAATATGCTTTACTACCTAAGTGTTAAAATGTCTTTCGTAAAACCCTATGTTGAGTTCCATTTTATTCTCAAGTACAATAAGTTTCACTGTATTGACCAACAGAATACCATTTTTTAAACTTTCTCCATGATCAAATCTTTTCTAAGTTCTTCGTAACATATTTCTTTTAAAAGTACATTAATTTATTAGAAATTAAAAGCAAATAAATTACCATGTAATAATTCCACATGAAATTACAATCAACTCTAAGAAAAATAATTTATCCAGTTAGGGGACAAGATGTATTGTTCTCTGTATTTCTATGCCCTGTGCCACTTCATTCTATACATTGTATATATTAGTAGTAGTAGTGCATTCTTGAGATTTTTTATTTTGGAATGATGCTAACTCTGTCTCTTTGCCAATTCTCATACCAGGTTCCAAGTAATAAATCTACAATACAAAGAGAAATGAATATTCCTTCTAGGGCTAGGATGTGAACTTCACAATTAATTTGGGTACCTATTTTCATTGAATTTCCTTGAAAACAATCTGTTCCTGGTGTCCAGTGATAATTCAGTTGGGACTAAAAGAAAGTACTGCGAAATGCTAAAGTTTAGAAAAGTGACCCTACAGGACAGTTTGGTTCCAGGATGGAAAAAAAAGAAGACCTGGTTTGATCAAGTGATGTGGACTATCTAAGCAGTCTACCCATTCTGTGATTTGGGGAGAGAAGTGGGGGCAGCCTGAGAAAAGCACATCTGGATTGGGAAGAACCATCTGTCTAGATTAGGGGGAAACAGAAAGAAAGGGAGTATGGAAAGGAGAACCAGATAAAATTTGGAAAAAAGCAAACTCCCAAGTGTTGCTAAGCCTTGATAGTAACAGTCTTTCCCAAGCTACTGCTGTTACCAGCAAGTGATCAGGAAGACTAGGAGCTGTTCCTGACTGTAAATGAATTGTACAATGGCTCTGCTGCAGTTCTGTGACTTCCAAACCAGGAATTAAATACTTATTAAGAAAAAAAATAAACATTTTCTATGTTAGTCTCCCAGCAAAAATGTACATGTTTTGGAGACTTCAAAGGTATTATCTGAGTTCACATTTAGCCACAGCTTATTAATAACCCTCAAGCTGTCAGAATCTCTATAGTAACCATTTACAATTTTATACTGTGAAAAAATACAGATCAGTGAAAAGCATAAAGATAAATTAGAATTCACTTTAAAGAGGGTCTGAGGCCTGGGAGATTCTCTACTATCTGTTGAAGAATGAGGCATGTATAAAATAGTTGGCTGAATTTCACTGATCTTCCCAATGTGAACAAATATACTATGTATATTGTGTGTATTTCTAGATTTCAATGGCAGCTGCTGGTGGTGTTGTAATTAGAAATCTATATAGAATATAGATGTTTTAGGGAGATGGTGCCAATCCTAAAAGATTTGTGTGGGCTACAAGTGCTTGTACTTACATTTTTCTGCACTTATAACTGATTTGGTTTAAAAAAAAATTGTGTGCGTGTATCTGTTCTTTTTCTGTTGTTGCAACTTGTACTATTAAAACAATAGAGAATGTTAAATTATTTTGATGTGAATTGCAAATGATTTTTTTTCATAAAATTTAACATTTTTATCAGCATTGTTTCGCTTTGTACTTGTACAAATGTGTTTTATTTTAGCATTTTAAAATACACTTGCCTGTTTCTCAGTTGTCTAAATCATGTTATTGTTGGTGTTTGTGAAGTCAGTTACTTTTTGAAAAATATTAAAAAAGAAACTATTATATGACTTTAAGATTCTTCCCCTTAAATGTTTAGAATGTTGTCTTAATAGTGTTTTCTAAGACCCAAAGAGCCATAATCTAAATCTTAAATTCTGAATGATCCACACAATTGAATTATGGGGTTTTCAAAGTAACCTGGGGACAGTAGATTAAAACAAAACACATTTGTGTATGGAAATATAAGTACAAATTATTTAATTCCACAATGATCTGTATTGATAGAGGTAACATCAGAAAATAATATAGATTTTTTTTGTGTGTGTGTATACAAATATACACACATCCATATAGATATTTCACTTTTAAGTCCATCTATACATGTTTTTCTGTGTGCGTTTATGTTTGTGTGCATATAAGGGCATCTATAATAATAAAAGCCCAATATGCTAATTAGACCGGATGTCCTTCCAGACATCCTTCTGTTTGAAGCCGGGGCTGTGAGGGAAGCCCTAGTCCCGGGTGCCAGAGGGAAGCTGGTGCCAGCAGCCAAGGGACGGAAGGCCTACTCTTGCACGAATTTCGTGCATTGGGCCTCTAGTATCTACATAATTTCCTGGGAAAAATTTACTTGTCAAATCACTTTTTGCTTTGATGAATTCTTAAGCAGATTTATATTCCCTGAATACAAATAAGCTAAATCCTAAAAGCAAAATGTAGGCTAGATATTTAATGCATGGATGAGAAAGACAATGTAGATTTTAAAATATAGCTTCTCTCTGCTTCCCTATATTGTAATATTTATTAACTTCTTATTCTTATAGTATATATGGAAGTTAACACAAAATGTTCGATCTTAAAAAGGAAATCATTTTTTTTTGTGCTTTGTCAGACTTTCTTGGTTTAGTGACTTCTATTCTAAGTAATACAAATGGTCATATGTTTATATAAACTTGAGGTTGAGCCATGGTCAGTTTGGTTCAGTGGATAGAGCATTGGCCTTCGGACTGAAGGGTCCGGGTTGATTCTGGTCAAGAGCACATGACTAGGTTGTGAGCTAGATCCCCAGTAGGGGGTGTGCAGAAGGCAGCCAATCAGTGATTCTCCCTCATCATTGATGTTTCTCTCTCTCTCTCCCTCCCTTCCTTTCTGATATCAAAAAAACAAACAAACAAAAATCCTTAAGGTTGAGGTGAGATCATTGATATCTGGACCATGTAGAGAAAATTATGTTCTAAAGATTAAAAGAGTCCAGTGAGATTCCATAGAATTATGGAAGCCAGTCAAAACCAGCTAATGCAATTGAAATTACATTGAATTGAAAGTCAGGATCTTATTGCCCTGTCCCATATGACCTTGGATAAATTGACTTCTTTATGACTCAATTCCTCTTCCTTTATCTTTTTCTTGTTTTGTTTTGTTTTGTTTTGTTAATCCTCACCTGAGGATATTTTTCCATTGCTTTTTCAGAGAGTGGGAGGGAGAGGAAGAAAGAGAGAAACATGGATGTGAGAGAGCCACATCAACCAGTTGCCTCCTTCCAGGCACCCCAACTGGGGCCAGAGAGTGAACATGCAACCCAGGTATGTACTACTGACATGGAATCAAACCGGAAACACTTTAGTGTGTGAGCCACTGCTCCAACCACTGAGAAACACTGGCCAGGGCCAATTCCTCTTTCTTTAAATGCAAAGTGAGTTACAATAATCTGTGAGATTTCTTTCATTTACATCATTTCTGGTACATGATAAATGCTCAGTAGATAGTATCTATTGCTAGTGGCAATATATACAGTTAATATTCAGTAGGCAGCTTAGATATGTTGTGTCCAATATTACTTGTGGAGTTATAACAAATTCTTGTCCAACTTAAAGCATACATCTTTGGAGGGTAAGCCTAATGACATTTGAACTCATATGCAACCTTGAAACTTTTCATCTATAATGTCTTATAAGCTAACCTTAAACACCACAGAAAGAATGCTTTTCTGTTTTAGTGATCTATGCTTAATGCTGGCCAGTTTTTTAGTTACACTGTGCATGAATGACAAGTTTTAAATATAAACAATTTTAAAACATTTATTTTTTCTAGGGTAACTAGCTAGCTAGATAGGTAGGTAAGTGGATAGATTTATATGAATGAAATTATCTCCTTAACAAAAACATAGTATTTACAGATTTTTGTCAAAGTATTTCAAAATTTGAAATCAGTTACAGTGTACCCTGTTCATTATTTTAAAAATTTTAATAAATTCTATGAAGAAAACTTTTAGAATCAGCTTTTCTGTACACTCTTAGAATTCTAAACCAAAACTATTTACAGGAAAACATTGCTTAACCTTAGCAAGAATAAATATTTTTAATTAGCTTTTACTCCAGACCAAAGGCATATATTTTTGTCAGGGCATATAAGTCTTTTTGACATGTGTCCTATATGAATATTTATATAAACAGGCTAATTATGTATTACATGTACCAGATACATTTAGCTTATTTATATGTAGCTCATATTTTTACTCATTGACATAAAGTAAAGCTTTTCATAACTATATTTCTATAACAGGATACATTAGATATAATAAATTATATAAACGATATGTTCATGAAAATGACATAATATAGTAAATTGACTATTCTGAACTGCTAAATAGTAATAGGTGTTTTATAAAAAGTTTTTAGAGTTTTAAAAGTTTGGAAAACAAAATAACTCTAAGTCAAATGTCTGTCTTCATCTCAGAACTTGACAGTCTTTAAATAGGCAAATATGCATTAACTCAAAATCTTTTTATTTTTAATGATTAGTTTTCTCAGAGTAGTTTTATGGAAGACATTTTGGAAATGACATAAAATTTATACTTTTTCTTTTAGTCACAAAAATTGCTGTTTCCATAATGATCTCCAAAGGCTTTTAGAGCAGGAAATATGAATTGATACAGTTATAGCATTACTTTCAGAGCCATCTCACTGAACCATGGGAAGTCTTGCTCAGCTTTATTATTCATTCTCTCTATATCCTGACTTCTCAGAACTCTACCAGCACATATGCTTGACTCTCAGGGGTCAACCAAGGGTTATCATTCCTTTCTTTTTTTTTTTTTCATCATACATGTTGGATGGTTCCCTTAACTCCAACAGCCTCAGATGAATCAGTATGTGAGATACTAGCATTCATTAGTAGATGTTGAATAGACGGTGAATTGTATTCCAAGAACAGAAGTAAAAGAAAATAAAATTTAGAGGACTCAATAAGGTAAACACCAAGAATAATCAAATATATTTAAAGCTTTATTTCTGTTAAACAGAGAATAGACATTCTTTTTAGTTACACTGTGCATGAATGACAAGTTTTAAATATAAACATTAAAAAATCATTAACCTTGGATTTGATGAAAAAGGACATTTTAATTTCAAAAATGAAAATTGTTGAAGTCAGTGAAGGTTATATTCACTGAATTAAAAAACATGAAATTTTGAAATCTGTTCATTTGGGATATTTCTTTAAGTGCTCTTTTGAGATGAAGAGAAAAACTTCTCTAAAATCATGAACCTACTTAGCCCTGGCTGGTGTGGCTCAATTGCTTGGAACATTTTCCCCTGCACGAATGGTTTTGGGTTTGATTCCCTGTCAGTGCATATACCTGGATTTTGAGTTCAATTCCAGTTCAGGATACAGGAAGCAACCAACTGAGGTTTCTTTCTCACTTAGATGTCTCTCTCTCTCTGTTTCTCTCTCTCTCTCTCTCTTTTCCCCCCAACTCCCTCCCTTCTTCTCTAAAATCAATAAAATCATATCCTCAAGTGAGGATTAAAAAATAAATAAAATCATAACCTACTTGAAATGAACATGGTGAGTACTTTGCATATTTAAATCTTCATAACAGCCAAAGAGTAGTCCAGAGAAAATATTTTACTCTAAATGCATATATTTTAAAAAGATTAAAAATAAATTTTCAAATGAACATATTAGAAAATAAACAAAACAGAAAATACAAATATTAAGTCAAAATTAATATAAGAAAACAAATAGTTAACCAAAATTAAAAGTGATCATTAAAACCTGTCTTTTAATTTGAAAATACCAAGACATTGACATTCATTGAGTCTCATTAAACATAATGAAAAGAGAAAAACCACAATTAACATTAGTAATAATAAAGGAGTCATAGCTACATGTATAGAGGATATGTAAAAAACGCTAGGTAAAATTTTATACTAAATAATTTTGAAAATACAGATTAAAGAATATTATTCTAGGAAAATATAAATTACCAATTGAAACAAAAACCAGTAGGAAGTGCATCTCAGTAATAACAGAATATGATAAAAGGAAATTTAAAATAACTAAAAAGCATAGGCCTAAATATTTTACAGGTAAATTTAATTATGGTAAATAATATCTAATTTGTTATATATGACAGGATTTTCTTTTTTTAAAATATATATTTTATTGATTTTTTACAGAGAGGAAGGGAGAGGGATAGAGAGTTAGAAACATTGATGAGAGAGAAACTCGATCAGCTGCCTCCTGCACACCTCCCACTGGGGATGTGCCCGCAACCCAGGTACATGCCCTTGACCGGAATAGAACCTGGGACCTTTCAGTCCGCAGGCCTACGCTCTATCCACTGAGCCAAACCGGCTAGGACAGGATTTTCTTCTCTTTTAAGGCTAAATAACAATCCATTGTACTTATACTTATGCACCACATTTTACTAGTATTTATTCATTCATCCACTGATGGACATTTTGTTGTTTCCACATCTTTAGCTATTACGAGTAACTGAAGATTAAATATTTCAATACATGTTGCCCAAGACCCTTCTAGAGCGTTTTTTGTTGTTTAGAGAGTAGTATATGCCTTTATTGGCAGAGCCAGCTCCTAGAGCAGTGGTTCTCAACCTTGGCTGCACATTAGAATCACCTGGGAATATTTTTAAAATCCTGATTTCTGGGCCTCATCCTCCGGAAATTCTGTTTCTTTGTTACTAATGTTATGGCCCCACCCCATAACAAAGAAACTGGATTTCCAGAGGATGAGGCCCAGAAATCAGGATTTTTTTTTTTTTTTTTTTTTTTTTTTTTTGCCTGCAAACTCTTTATTTTATAGCCAGATTCCATGAGGCAAAGTAAGGATTGCCAGGGTCCAGCCCCGGAGGTCCAGGGGTTCCCAAAGGTGTGGACGGAGTCGGCGAAGAATGTTTTACATGGAGACAGCGTTCAGAACTCTCTAGCTCTCTTTAGTCTCCGTGGATCTTCCTGTGCCTGGCTGAGGCCACAGAGAAAGATCCTGAGGCAAGCTAAGCCTTTATTTTTATAGTCAGAGGTAAACAAGGTAGTTGTTACCAAAGTTACACTGTTCTTGTGAGTTTCATTTGTTTTTGTTCTTGTTGCACTTCCCTCAGCCCATTAGCTTCCCAGGTAAGATCTAGGGAGTGTCATAAGGTCAAGCCTAATTATGCTTAAGAGGACTGTGCCCTCTAAGCTGGGACTTGTTTGTGGCTTTGCCAACAGGTCAGTCCGAGGTTTAACCCTGTAGAGGCTCCCCACATGTCACCCTTCTTTTACTTTTATGCTACTATAATGAAAGTTTAACTTAAGCATCAAGAACAAAAAGCTACCATAATGACAGCAAAACTTAAGCATAAAGATCAAAAAGCTACCATAATGAAAGCAATACTTCAGCATCAAGAACAAAACTCTGGCTATTAAAATAATAACAAAACAATGCCAATGCAAAACCCAAACTACAGACCATAATGAAAGTAAAACTTAAACATCAAGCTCTGGCTATTAAAACAATACTAATGTGTTAACATTTTTAAAACTAGTAAGAATAACAAAAAATGCCAATGCAAAACAGTAATAAGTGAGAAATCAAACTACAGTAACATTTTATTACTAAATGAAAGTTTCTTTTGCTGATTTACTCAAGAGTCCTTGGACCTGGCTGTGTAGGACTTTGCAGAAGACTGGCAGCTAACCAATGCTAGCACAGTCAGAAACATGGTTGAGGGAGTAGCTTCCACTTCTTGCTTTTCTACCATCTGCTGGGCCTCAGTTGTTAACTTCTTCAGCTGACCCCATGTTGGCACCTCGGTCCCTTGGGTAGCCTTCATCATCTTCCTTTTCCGCTCTACTGTCATCAGGGCAACTCTAAGTCTTTGGGACGATGGGACAAGGAGCTTCTCTGGGTCCATTATGGTGACGTACGTAATGCTCTGGTACCCAAATTAGCTGTACTGCTCCTTCTGGAAAGATACAAAACACAACCTCTTCCCCACGTCATTACTAGATCTGGTAAAACTCTTGGCTGGTTTTGCATCCTTCCACTGGGCTGAGTCGGCAGAGGCTATTGTACAGGAGGCCCGATGCCTTTTGGCTGCTGTACAACCCTCTGCATTGTAATTTTATTTTATTTATTTATTTTTTTAAAATATTTTATTGATTTTTTAAAGAGAGGAAGGGAGAGGGATAGAGAGTTAGAATGTTGATGAGAGAGAAACATCGATCAGCTGCTTCCTGCACACCTCCTACTGGGGATGTGCACACAACCAAGGTACATGCCCTTGACCAGAATCGAACCTGGGACCTTTCATTCCCCAGGCCGACGCTCTATCCACTGAGCCAAACCAGTTAGGGCTACATTGTAATTTTTAAAAATTTAACATATAACATTCTTCTCTCCTTTTTTGTTTTTATAGAAAAGGTTTATATTGATGGAATTCTGACCATATATAAATATACATACTGCTCTGTATTCACAACTTCCCACTTCAACCCAAAAACCCACAGCTTCACATTTCTACCGTGAATTGGCTCCACCCCCAAGCCTCAGCACCTCAAAACAAAACCCCAACTTCGAGTCAAACTCTTAGTTTTTCCTTTTGTGTCAAGAGCTAACTTTGATATGTTAAAACTAAGTAAAATCCATTTACTCAACCCAAAACAGGCATTAAAAAGAAAAACCCCAAATGCTCTCTTGTATCCATTTTAAGAGTAGGATTGGCACTTTCCGCTATTACCTGAGTCCTGATCTATCACCCCAGGGAGAGCTTGCCAATCCTGCACTTTCCTGGGGTGGAAAGGCTGCAGTGGGGTTAAGGATAAGGCTCCTTGGGCCTACCTTCTCCCATGCCTCTACATTTACCTTTCCGGCACCTTTCCTTCCTCAGAAAAGCATGGACACAAGTGTATAAAACATTCCGTCTGACTGGGAGTAACCTTAACTCCTCTGCTATCAAGCCTATGTGTTTAAAGATCAATACAGCGTCTTTTTCCTTTAGACTTAGTATGGCACATCTTCTCAATCTAAGTTCTGTACTATCCACCTTCTTACCCTACTTATCCTCTATAGGGGGGTCTGCAGTACCTTGGTGGAGTCCTATCGGGCCAGAGTGTGGGGGTTCTCAATGGTGGGGGGGGCCTTACCTAGGGGAATCCTGTTCCGCCTGTCCGGGTGCCATATGCTGGGGTCCAGCCCCAGTGGTCCAGGGGTTCCCAAAGGTGGATGTGGCCAAGATGTTCACAATTTCCTCATGAGTGTTGAATCTACTCAATCACACACACCTGATCAAACTTTGTTTACTTGCTTCACTTCCCACAACCCATATCACTAGCCACCGGGAGCCGCTTTCCACACCACCTCAGAGGCATTTCTGGATTTTAAGAAATAAACAATACACTTTATTTATTCAACAACTAGGTCATTTAAAACGTGTCAGCCACTTTCTAGGGCACATGCCCGGGATTGTGGGCTTCATCCCCAGTGGGGGGCATGCAGGAGGCAGGTGATCAATGACTCTTTCTCTCCCTCTCCCTTCCTCCCTGAAATCAATAAAAATATAAAATAAAATAAATATATCTACAAACACACACATTACAGGGAGGAAGCTCCGGGCATGGAGTCCCTGGATGTGGAGGCCCGGGGTGTGGAGGCTCTGGGCGTTGAGTCCCTGGATGTGGAGCCCCCGGAGGTGGTGTCCCCGGGCATGGAGGCCTTCCTCTGGTGCATCCACAGGTGGCAGTGGTAGGTGGAGGGCAGGCGGTAGGTCCTCCCGCACTGAGCGCTCGCATAGGGCTTGGCGCCCGTGTGGATGCGCTCGAGCGCCCGCAGGTTGGTCTCAGCGGCCGCAGCGGAAGGGCCCCTCCTTCTTGTGGATCAGCTCGTGCACGCGCAGGTCCGAGGCCTGGAAGAAGCGTTTGCCGCACGTGGCGCAAGCGAAGGGCCGCTCGTTGTGCCTCGTCTGGTGCAGCTGGAACGGAGAGAGGTACCTGAAGACCCGGGGACACTGGTTGTACCAGTACAGCTTCTGGGCGCCCCCCGCCTCCCTGGGCGCCTCCTCTCGGGGAGGCTCTCCCTGGGCAGTGGGGGCGCCCGGACTTGCTGAACCGGAGCTGCGTGGACTCTCCCCGGACCCCTCGCTCTCTGCGGGGCCCTGAGGGCTCTCTTCCTCCAGGAGTAGGTGGTCTAGATTGGAAAGGTTGTCACCATCTTCATCTGCATCTCCTGGTGCTGTTGGCGGGGGTGTCGCTGGGGGAGTCTGGAAGGGTGTCCCCAGGGTGAGTGCCATGGAGGCTGCTGCTGAGCGCTGCGCCTGTAAGTAGTCCCGGATCTGTCCTGAGGTCATGTTCACCGGAAACAGGGCTTCCTGGTCCCCCATTCTGACAAGGACCATGCGGGGGGGCCTCAGGCACTCATCCATCAGGTGCCCCATGAACACCTCCATGTCTCTGCCACTCGACTCCCACTTCGCCCGCAACGCGGCCCTCTCGCTGCTGGGCCTGTTGAGCAGGAACTGCTCCACCGACAGTTGGAAAATCATCTCCATCTTAGTGTGCCTGTCTGGCCGCAGCCACGACCAGAAGGACCAATAGATGGCCTGCAGCTCCGCCTTCGCATCCCGGCTGTTGTTCAATGAGATGAGCCCAGGGCTGGGGACGCCGACCTCCTCCGCCTCCTCTCCCTCCTGCTTGACCGGTCCTCCGCGAGATCTAAGCGGGAAGTTTCCTTCCCGGGGACCGTTCCTGGGTGGTTCATCTTGAGATGCCATTCTCCTCACGGACACAGGCGTTCACGCTGGGTGATCCCGGCCCAACGCTGAGCTGCTGTGGGGCTTGGCTGTCAGCGCTAGTGCCTCTCCAGAAATCAGGATTTTATAAAAGATCCCCAGGTGATTCCAATGAGCAGCCAAGGTTGAGAACCACTTTCCTAGAGGTTGTGGGTACAAGGAGTGGGTGGTCCCCTTGCCAGGGACATGATTTCCACCTGTTGAAGGTCTTGCCCTTGTGGAGCCCACCATTCCCGCGAGATGTTCACGTCCCACAGGTGCACCTTCACCACCTGCGGCTTCTCGGGGGGGCCCCGCCTCCTTCCTGGCCCTGCGCAGGCGCTTTGGCAGGAGCGCACCCCCCCCCCCCCCTCCAGGCTGTGCTTGGAGCCGACGCTGGGCTCCCAGGGCTTCATCAGCTGCTCTGCCCCGGGACTGCTCACCCAGCCTGTCAAGGTCCTCGCCAAGGTAGGTGACCTTGCGGAAGGCCCGCTGCTTCTGCTGCTCCACTTCCGCCATGTGTTGGTCCTTCGGAAAGCTTTTGTAGTTGTTTATTAAATATATATATGTTGTGGGGTTTTTGTGGGGGTTTTTTTGAGAAAAACAATATTCACTCTCAGTTCTCCAGCCATTCTCACTCCTCCCTCTTGCCCACACACATCCTGACCCATTTCTTCCCAGCCAGTTCAAACCTGAACCTGTTTACTGCCATTTTCACGGAAAACAACCGGTGCGAGAGATACAGGTGGAGGAGGCTGGAGAGGAGATGGGGTGGGCCCATCAGAGGCTTCATGGGACCTCACTGGCTTGTGTCAAACCCAGAATAACCAACACCTGGGCTAGTTACTCTGGGGAGGGACAGGGAGGCGGTCTTGTGGAAAGTTGCACAATTCTCTCATGTTGGGAGGTGGAGAAAGTCGAGGGTACGATGAGTCTCACTCACGTTGTCAAAAAAAAAAAAAACTTAATTTGAGTGTTGGCAAGTCATGGACCCTGAGAGGGATTGTGAGGGGATGAGCAGCTGGTAAGAATGAAGTGTGGGTTCATGATGCTCATTCAGACTGTTAAACACAACTATTAAGCTCTGAGTTGTTTTTGACTGTTTTCCAAGTCAATATTGGTTTAAACATAAAGGTGTCTAGTTTAATTTAGAAATAAATCATGAACATGATAAATATATGCAGTTTGTTTTTAAACTACAAATATATTTCCTAATATCAGATCATGATCGCAAGTATTTTGCCATAATATGTGGTGTTATTTCAGCCTACCTTTCAATTACATTCAATATCTCAACTAAACATAAAACAATCTCAAGTCTTATTGTGTCATCAAAACATGATTTTTTTCCCTTCACAAATGTAATTCAAGTATATTTTAAGAAGCTTTTTGATAACTAGAAAAGATTGAAATTTGTCTTTATATATAATTCACTCAAACAACAAATAATGAGCGCCTGCTACATGCCAGGGCACTTTTTGAGATTCTGGGGGTTGAGCAAGGAACAAAAAAAATTATTGTTTGCATGGACCTTACTTTTTATTATATGTATGAATATGTGTATGTTGGCAGAAAAGACAACAAACAAAAATTAACCAGCAAGGTCTAATGTGTATAAGAAAGTAAGTGTTGTGGAGAAAAATAAAGCAGATAACAGATACTCAGGAAAGGGAAGTAATTGTAAGTAAGCTCATCAGGAAATATTTTACTCCTATGTATATCTGAGAAAAGACTTGAAGGAGGTACAGAAGCAAATTGTGAAATTTTCTGTAGAATGCATATGCCAGGCAGGGTAAACAGTAAGCACAAAGGGACTGAGGAAGGAGTAAGCCTGGAAATGTTAGGAGCTGCAACAAAGTTTGGTGTGGCTCAAGGAGACTGATGTCAGTAAGCCCATAGTTCACTCAGATGGAGCCTATTAAGCCATTATTTGGAGGTTGGCTTTTACTCTGAGCATTTTAAGCAGAGGAATAATAACATCTGGTTAGTTTCAAGAGGACCACTTTGAAAGTCCTAGACCAGTGGTCGGCAAACTTCGGCTCCAGAGTCACATGCAGCTCTTTGGCCCCTTGAGTGTGGCTCTTCCACAAAATACCACGTGCGGGCGCGCACGTACAGTGCGATTGAAACTTCGTGGCCCATGCGCAGAAGTCGGTTTTCGGCCTGGGCGAGTCTATTTTGAAGAAGTGGGGGTTGTGGGTCGGTCAGGCAAAGGGAGACGGGGCGCAGGTGGCCTCGGGATCCGCAGCTCGGGGGAGGCGCGCGCCATTCATGCATGAGTTGAGTGAGCCAGTCAATCAGCAGTCTCATGTGCAGTGGTTAGTGCTAGTCGCATCTGCAAATCTCGCAGGTGACAAAGTACCTACTCGAAGCATAAAGTTACCTGTATTTTTTCCAACCAGCTGCAAATCCTACAGGTATTTTTGTCATCGATTTAAGAATTGTAATTCTTTTGTGTTGGTAGCTTTATTATTATAAAATGGAAACATTTTTTAGGTGCCCTGTTTGAGATAGCTACAAAGAAGAAGCAAAGAAAAATGGAAGACGAAAACCGTGAATTTAAAGTTGAATGTGTCTACCTATATAGTTTAAGTTTAAAAAATTTGGCTCTCAAAAGAAATTTCAATCATTGTGTTGTTGATATTTGGCTCTGTTGACTAATGAGTTTGCCGACCACTGTCCTAGACTAAATTGTTAGAAGGCAAAGTTAGAAGCGAGACTGGTAAGAAGCTATTAAAATTAACAGACAAGAAAATGATAGTGACTTATAGAGCATGGTAGTGGCAGTGGAGGTCATGAAAAGTGGTCATAATTTACACATGTATTTGCAAGATCGAGTTAGAAAGGCAGTAGTTGGAGCAGATTTTGGAGGGAGGTTGAGGACATGTTGAATTTGAGATGTCTGTTGGGGAAGATAGTTGGGTATGAGAGTTTAGAGCTCAAGGAAGAAGTCTAGGCTAGAGCTATAAAATATATATCAATTACTGAAGGTAAGAGCAAATTCTATTATACAATATGTAATTATTACATCATATATAAAGATCAAAAAATAAATTATTTAATATAAAATTATTTATCATTTACTACCTAAAATGTATGTTTTTTTAATGCTAAGAGGGGTGTTGTCAAATTACATATTTGTAAAGGGGGTTCACAAATCATAGATTAAAAAATATATTTCCCTAATATATTTCTATATTACCCCTCTGGTTAATTTCAGTTTAAAAATCACTGAACTTTATAATATGGATGGAAACTTCAAATTACACCTACCTCAGCAATGATATTTCACAAGTAAAAAAGAGAATTTCTGCCCAGCTGGCGTGGCTCAGTGGTGAGCGTCGATCTGTGAACCAGGAGATCATGGTTTGATTCCTAGTCAGGGCACATGCCCGGGTTGCAGGCTCAATCCCTAGTGTGGGGCCTGTAGGGAATAGCCGATCAATTATTCTCTCTTATCATTGATGTTTCTATCTTGCTCTCCCTCTATGAAATCAATAAGAAGATGAGAGAGAGAGAACAAACTTCTGTATGATCTGTGAGATAGGCCTGACAACTAGTACTTCAGTCTTGGCTCTGACTCAAAGGCAAAATCCAGAGCCGGTTTCACTTATCCCATTGCTCAAACTGCCCTCTGTAACTTCAGACCTCTGTGTAACTAGTAAGCACACTGTTCATTGGTATAACATTCTCTGCACTTTTCTTAAAAGCTGTGCAGCTGTTAGTAGAAGACTTGGCATTCAAAACCTTCTCTGATTCCAAGATCCATCAGCTATTCCAACATATCTTATCTCATGAGACTTGGCTCTGAAGCTTCCTTCCAGAATAGCCCACACTAGTCCCAGGCCTCATTACAGGCCTACACAGTATCTTAAAGAGAAAAGCAAGTATAAGGCTTATGGTGTTCACTTGACATAGGACGGCACTAAATAATGGTATTTCATCCAGCAGAACAGAACACTTTGCCCTGGGACACGCCATCACCTGAAGGATAGGGGCCACTGCAATCCTTAAGACACACCCAAACCAGTTGTGGGAGTTGTGGTTTTCTGGGTAAGTTACCTAGAGAAGGTGATGCTGGAGGTAGAACTTGAAGGACTGTTAGGCACAGACTATGCCTGACAAAAGAAAGAGTGTAAAAATGCACAAGTGTGACGTTCAACCATTTGTGATAAACATGAGGGATTTGATAATACTCAGAGAGAGAGTTCTTATGAAGTGTCAAGAAAATGACTCTGAAGTTTACAAAAGAAAAAGAAAGTTCATATTCTTTGCTAAGGAGTTCAGATTTTATCTTTAAGGTAATAAGGAGCCATCAAATTGTTTTAAGAGTGGATTGGCTTAAATGGGTTCTTGTAAAATATAATTACAATAGGAGAGAAAACAATGGAAAAGGTTGGGGAAGGCAAGCTCCTTTGGATCCATTAGGAGCCAATCTACTTGACAAACAGTAAGAGCAGAAACTTGGCAGATGGTGAAGAAGTGGTGATTTTAGGAAACATGAAGGAGAAGTGATATGAATTAGCAACTGGCTGGATGAAGTGAGTGCAATGAAGAGGGCTAGGAGGACACTCAGGTGTCTAGAGTGGTGATTAATAGAGAGTAGCATCAATCACTGAGTCAGGCCACACTCTGGGAGAAGCAGGCTTATGATGAGTTCTGTTTTGGAGTTGAGGTGACTGTGAAACTATAGTAACATGTCCAGTGTATATTGGATAAATGATGGATAAATGGGAGCAGAGCTCAGGAAGAGGAAAAGTTAGAATCTCAGCAGGAAACGGTGGCCAACCACCCCCCCTCCCAAAAAAAAGTAACTGAAAAGGTGTTAATGAAAGAACTATTACAAAAATATGAGCAGGATTAGGCAACTAACTGGACATTGGTTGGAACTGCTGAAGGGGCAAGAGGAGGAAGGGTTTACTGAATGGGTAACAGCTGCAGCTTTAATAGAGGACCACCTGAGCCCAGGTTCGATTCCGGTCAAGGGCATGTACCTGGGTTGCGGGCACATCCCCAGTGGGAGATGTGCAGGAGGCAGCTGATTGATGTTTCGCTCTCATCGATGTTTCTGGCTCTCTATCTCTCTCCCTTCCTCTCTGTAAAAAATCAATAAAATATATTTTAAAAAAATAGAGAACCACCTGAAAAGTGCTGTGGTCTTTGGGATCTGAGAGATGCCACATTCCCTTTGTCCAAAGCAACCCACATCTCAGATGGGCTGCCTAGAACTATGGCAGTTGATTATATGAGATACACTAAGTCCGACACCTCTAATAGCTTGTCCCCTGCATCAGCCTTGGAAGACTGCCTCATTAACAACACTTTGACCAATTAAACTTGGATTATTACAGCATTCTATTTCTAAGTAACACTGACAACTATTTATATAATTCTGATTGCCTGATAACCAGAGCACTTAATTAAACCTGTAAATCATTAAAATTAGAAAAGCCTATAGAGATGACCTCCTCAAGTTCATTATGTCCACATCTGTGGATGTGCATGTATCTAGGAACTAACACTATGAACAGGACATATCAGAATAGAGAATAAACACTACTCTGAAGCATTTATTTCATATTAAAACAATCATGCATACATGATGGATAGAATGCAAACAAATCCAGGTGAATTTTAAAGATAAAACAGATGTGAAGTCATTTTGGGTTTTTAAGTTCCCCTTCCATGAGGGAAATTTTGAGAAGCATTATTTCCAGTTGTCATTGGCCTTGATATTAGAGTCCATGAATCAAACTCTGTCGTTTAATGTTCTCATGACCTTGGGCAAATTATTAAAATTCTCAGAGCCTTGGATGTCTCATTGGTCTCAGGCTGATAATACCTAACACAAGCGTTACTATGAGGATTAAATGAAATAATTTAGTTTAAACACCTAGCATAGTGCTTTACAACACAGTATCTGAATATGTAGCCTTTTCATTCTCAGCTGTTTTTGCACTAGAGACAAGGTTACTGAGAGTGGGACTGACTTGTTCAGTGCCACAATTTGCTCATGGAAGAATCAGGACCAAGAAAAAAAAAGATTGAGCATCTGCTGTGTAACTGGACATGGAACATATGTAATGTCATTTAATCCATACAAAAGCCCTTGTGAATTAGACTGGAACCCATTTTCTGGCTCCCATCCCAGCAGTTTTCTGCTATAGCACACTGCTTCTCTTTGTTTGCATTCTCTGCTTGCTCAACATGTAACTACATTATCTTCCAAGAGGCCAACTGAGACATTCACATAGGTTTTTCCCTCTTGCTGTAGCCTCTCTTCTGCATACCATGATGACAGGTGACTCCCAAATCATAAATGAATGGGATTCTAGCATAACTGAGCAGCTGGCAGACCAAGGTCAGGAAAACACCCAGATTCAAATAATTTTAGAAGATTGGAATCAGGCTGGAAAATTTTTCTTCCATCTTCTTTCCTAGAGGGAATAATTTAGGATGGGCCCAAATGACTTCTTACTTTTTTAAAAATAAAGAATATTATAGGCTTATGCAATTGTGAACTTGGAGAATGCTAGCAGTGAAGGAGGAGCCATGTATATAGCTGCATTTCCCTCAGCATTCTCCCGAGATGATTCTAACACAGTTCTGGCTCAGAAACCCTGGCCAAAGGGATTCTCACCACGGCTAACATCATCCATCTGTGGACAATGTGCTAACAGTCATTTTGCCAATCCTATGGCAAGGCTGCATGAGATAGCATCTTTACACTAAAGGAAGTGGTCCTCTTTCAAGATTATTACATTACTAGAGGCCTGGTGCACGGATTTGTGCACATTGAAATGAAATTAATTAGAAGGTGGCTGGTGGGGCAGGACTGGGTGAGACTGGCCAGACATTCCCAGACACGCCCTAGAGCCAACCTCTCACTGTCCCTCCCCAGCCGGCTGCACCTGGAGCGGCCTGGGGTTCAAAGGGCGTCTGCAGAGTGAGCGGGTCCCTCTGGCAGGTGGGGTCCTTCTGCCTGGCCTGAGGGGATCAGGCCCGAAACCGGCAGTCCAACATCCCCCAAGGGGTCCCAGAGTGCGAGAGGGCACTCTGCCAAGTTGCTGTTGCTCAGCAGCTCCTGCATTGAGCGTCTGCCCCCTGGTGGTCAATGTGCATCATACCAACCAGGTGGCTGGTCAGCTGGTCGCTTAGCCTTTTATATATATAGATACCCTTTCTTGTCATTCCAGGGACCACTTTAATTATTTTAACTTGCTCAGTTTTGCCAACACATCCCTCTGCTGCTTAGGAAGGACATGCAAATGCAGAGCATCTATAGGGACATTCAGAGAGATGGGAAACATGCAACGACCTGAGCCAGGCAAACAACTCAATCTGAATCCACTTGGCCATGCATCTGGCCTTGGCTGAAGTGACAAATTGTGTCTGGATGGACAATGTGCAGAGAGGAAGAAGAGAGAAAGGTGAAAGCTTAGCAGATTTTACATTTTTATTTTAGAGTTTTCATTAGATCAGAGGTTCATGAATTTGAGCGAAAATTCTTGGCAAATGAAAGAGATAGAGCTTGGCCCAGGTTTTTCAGAGAACCAAATATGGAAAGTTTTCTACAAAGATCATGGAATTGACATGTCCTCAGCTCTGTTTTCTAACACTCCCCCGCTCTACTTACTATAATTCTCAGAATTTTCATCAGTAAGACATTCTTCTTTGCAGAATTAATGGTGGCTAAAGCAAAAAAAAAAAAAAAAAAAAGTTTGTGTTTATGAATTGTTATTTATTGATATTAATGACAATAAGTCGCATTCTAAATAAGATTTGCGTTAGCTTTTGACAGGAACATGACCAAACTGCTAATAGCAAATACTAAAACTTGAACTAGATCTTCTAATGTCTAGTCTTGATGGAAGGCCTACCTCCAGGACACCTGTTGGTTTCTCCTTTTAATGGAACTCTGCTATATCTCAGCAATTTGAGAAATAATTCGCTGCTTTCAGGTTACAAGTGTGCTGGGCTAAGTGTGTGGGTTTCTTACAGAAGCACCATCATGCAGTTAAGCATTCCTCTCACCTTTTCCCTTGTGTGTGTATCTCATTAGAATGGCAATAGCTGTCAGCTGCTTTGTTTACATAGGCTGAAGTACAAAAAAACAGTGTGAAAGCAGAAGTACATTTAGTCTGAATAAATGCTGGATAAACAGCAAATTAAAAGGCAAACAGACAGACCGCGGCCTAAATTTGGGTCGAGCAGACCTGGGTTAAAATTTGAGTCACATCACCAACTGTGAGATCTTGGGCTAAGTAATTTAATTTCCCTGAGACAGTTTTATTTTCTATAAAACAGAGATGATAATAGCACCAAGCCTATGTTCAAGGTTGTTTTGATGATAAAATAACGTGATAATATGTACAAAGGCCCTTGTAATTATAAAGAACTAGACAATTATTAGCTGTTAGCTGTCAGAGTAGGTATGAAAATATTAAAATGTTTCTGCTCAATATGCTATCAACTCCATTCTTCTAATAACTCAGTTAAAAAGTGTGCCCTTGACTCCTTTTTTTTTTCATCTTTCCCCTTTCATACCTTTATAACTCTCATTTGATTTACATTCAAGATATAAACAAAATCAGAACACTTCACACCAATTTCCTTCCACCTGTTTCAAGATACCATTATCTCTTGTCTGGATTTCAGCAATAATCTAACAGGTCTTTGCTCCCAACTTTGTCTCCCCTTCCCCTACCCCAAGGTGTTTTCAACATTATAACCAGAGTCATTCCTTAAAATATCAGTCAGGTCATGACACTCCTTTGCTTAAAACCTTCCAAGACCTTTTCTTATCACTAAGAATAAAAGCTGATATCCTTACAATAACATTCCAGGTCTTTTTATTTCTTAAAGGATATCCCGCTAATGAATCCAAACATACATAGCAACACAGTTCTTAGATTCTGAAGACTATCTAAGACAGCGGTTCTCAACCTGTGAGTCGCGACCCCTTTGGGAGTCGAACGACCCTTTCACAGGGGTCGCCTAAGACCATCGGAAAACACATATATAATTACATATTGTTTTTGTGATTAATCACTATGCTTTAATTATGTTCAATTTGTAACAATGAAAATACATCCTGCATATCACATATTTATATTACTATTCATAACAGTAGCAAAATTACAGTTATGAAGTAGCAACGAAAACAATTTTATGGTTGAAGGTCACCACAACATGAAGAACTGTATTAAAGGGTCTCGGCATTAGGATGGTTGAGAACCACTGATCTAAGAGATGATGAAACCACTCACTTCTAGCTTTAACCTCCCACCAGGCTTGGCCTGATCTCAAGCCAGTTCCCTATCTATTATTCCCTTGCTAGTTTATAAAACATGGCTCTGGATCAGGTTCCCCAGACCTCTAGAAATCAACCTTTCAACATGGGTAGCACAGGAACCCACATGGAATCCTCCAACGCTTGAGGAATCACCTTACAGTTAAGTTCAGGAAAGGAACAGGCTTGGCTGTGGTCTAAGGGCAAAGAAACCAAAGTCGGACCTCTGTGTCTGTGTACAGGTGTACTGTTTGCCTAGAATGCTGTTTCCCGTATGTCACTTGTCAAAATTCCACTCACTAGTTAAGGCTGAACTTAGATGCCACTGCCTTCCTGTATCTTTACCTAATCAACCCGTTCAAGAAGATTGTCTCTTCCTCTGCCCCACCAACATTTCTCCTTTCAGTTTAACCTGTAAAGCATTTTCTGCATCTTAACCCACTGAATATGTCTGCTAAGTACTGATAAATTGTCACTTCTTTTACAGCGTTAATTCTCAAGGCAAATAGGAAGAAGGTCCTTCTGAATTTTGGAGTGGGGATTAAAGAGAGTTGGGAGAGGATAACACTTTCCCGTGGGGTAAAATATTCTCGGGATCTGCACTCTCACTTTTCTGCTTCTCTTCTCCTACCTCTCATCTCAATGTATTAGGATGTTGAAAGTTGTAGACTAAACCAGTGATTCCCAAAAGCAGGTCAGGGAGAGTTGTTCAGAAGAATCATCTGGGGGAAAGTTTAAGTACATGGATTCCTGAGCTATTTCTCTGGAAGTCCCTCAGTTCCTATACATCTGGGCCAGGTATGAGATTCAGCATTGGATGGTCAGCAGTGTTTAGCAATAACTGGCTTAGCAGCTAGTTTTGAAAAGTTTTTAATAGGAGATGGTGACTGTAGATGATAGGGGGAAAATCAGTATGACCCCATGACACCAGAAAGAAGGTGACCTAACTAAAGGATGTGCTTTTCCAATTCAAGCTCATTTTATTTTCTCTGCCCTGTCATTATATTCACTAGTAACTTTCAAATAAATATTTGGTTGAGCTTAGGTCACCCTCATGGAATGAGTATGTGGCCAAATATATACTAGTATGTCACAATGTAAATTAGTAAATCGATATCCTAGTAACTATACATTAGTCTATGTGGGCTTATTTACTGAGTCTATTCTAAGAGATACAACCATTATCATTATATCAATAGGATCAAGTTTCTGAATTTGCAAACCTTCAGGCCTTGGGGAAAAAGACCATGCAGAGGGTCACCCCATTAAAAACCCATACATTAGTAGCTGGTGGAAATCCCTGAATACCCCACTACTTGAGAAATGACATATAGGGAAGATTTGGAAACCTGGATACAGGTCTTAACTCTATGACTGATTTGCTTTGTAATGTTGATCAACTACCACTTATATGGTGTACTTCTGTGTCTCCAGGCATCATTCTTGACAGCTTACATCCATTATTCTGTTTAATTATTCCACCAGTCCTACGAAGAGTTATTATGTAGCAGATAATAATAGATTCCTACACATTAGTGATTCTCTCCATTGTCTTAGAGAATCCCAATTTTATTTCAAGTTCCTGATGCATAGAATGTATACATAATGGCTGGAGTCCTCCCAGCTGTCTCGGAATCTAGTATGACTATAAGGATGGAATCCAGTTGCTAAGAATGCAGATTAGAAATAGCCTGGGTTCCTGAGGACACTAGAAACATTTCCTGGAGGGTTTCTCTCTGTAATTCTTTTCTTTTTAAAAATATATTTTATTGATTTTTTTACAGAGAGGAAGGGAGATAGATAGAGAGCTAGAAACATTGATGAGAGAGAAACATTGAACAGCTGTCTTCCACACACCCCTCACTGGGGATGTGCCCACAACCAAGGTACATGCCCCCGACCAGAATCGAATCTGGCACCCCTCAGTCCGCAGGCCGACGCTCTAGCCACTGAGCCAAACCAGCCAGGGCTCTCTGTAATTCTTATACATGCAAAATAAATAAACCACTGAAATCTTCAGTTTTCATTATATGTTGCCAAACATAATCCAAAGTGCTACAGAACTGGATTCTCATTTTAGGTTGAGGAAACCAAGTACAGAGAGATTAAGTACTTTTCCTGAGGTCACACAACTAGTGAGTGCTGAGCAAAAATTCTTCACTTGGTAATATGGTTCTAAGGCCAATGTTCTATGTTATACTAGAGGCTCAGTGCACAAAATTCATGCACTCAGGGGCGGGGAGGGAGGTCCCTCAGCCTGACCTGCACCCTCTTGTAGTCTGGGAGCCCTCGGGGGAGGTCTGACTGATGGCCAGGGGGAGCGGGCCTAAGCCAGCAATGGGACAATCCTTAGCACTGCCACAGAGGCAGGAGAGGCTCCTGCCACCTCTCCTGCTCTCGCCAGCCATGAGCCCGGCTTCTGGCTGAGTGGTGCTCCCCTGTGGGAGTACACTGACCACTAGGGGACAGCTCCTGTGTTGAGTGGGATTGGGCCAAAATCGGCTCTCTGACATCCCTCGAGTGTTCCCAGATTGTGAGAGGGCACAGGCCAGGCCGAGGGACCCCACCAGTGCACAATCAGGGCTGGGGAGGGACATGGGAGGTTGGCCAGCCGGTCAACTTTCTGCCCCCTGGTGGTCAGTGCACATCATAGTGAGTGATTGAGCAGCCTTAGCATATCATTAGCATATTATGCTTTGATTGGTTGAACAGATAACCAGATGACCGGACACTTAGCATATTAGGCTCTTATTATATAGGATGACTTCCAAAAAATATGTTCTACTTTTATGCTTGGTGTAGATGAGGCTAACTATCTGTTGACACTTTTTATGTGCCAGGCATTGTGTATAGTACCTAGCACATATTACTTTAAGCCTGAGTTTCTCTCTATATAAAAATTGGGTGATTTAAATAAATTTTCTCTTCATCTCTGTAAACCAGAACCAAAGACCTTTACTAGATGTACCAGTTAATAATGCGTATTTTTTTCCAATAGATGGAGTTACACATATGTTGATATATATGCAATTTTATATGTATGCTATTTTGTTGTATTGACAGCAAGCTTCAAAACTTCATATGTCAAATTTGCTGAAGGTGTTAACATCATAGATATTTTTACGCTTAAAAATGTCGAATTTCGTGCCAAAAAAAGAGCATTTGCGGGAAGTTTTAATTCATTATTTTGAAGAAAAGTGCTGCTGAATACTTCGGGAAGCTTACAGTGAACATGCTTCATCTCAAGATACTTGTGAATGCTGGTTTAAATGCTTTAAAAGTGATGATTTCTATGTGAAAGACAAAGAACATCCAGGTCAACCGAAAAAGTTTGAAGACCAACAATTACAAGCGTTATTGGATGAAGATGAGTCTCAGACTCAAAAACAACTTGCAGAAAGATTAAACGTTGCTCAGCAAACAATTTCCGATCATTTACAAGCAATGGGAAAGATTTTAAAGGAAGTAAATGGGTGCCACATCAACTGAACGAAAGACAAATGGAAAAGAGAACTAAGTCATCAGTAAAATGTTGCTTCAGCAGCACGAAGGGAAGTCTTTTTTGCATCAAATTGTGATTGGTGACGAAAGTGGATTTATTTTGAGAATCCCAAACACACAAAATCATGGGTTGATCCAGGTCAACCATCAACATTGACTGCAAGGCCATATTGCTTCAGAAAGAAGACAATGCTCTGTATTTGGTGGGATCAAGAAGGTGTGGTGTATTATGAGCGTCTCCAGGTGAAACTGTTAATACTGATTGCTACCAACAACAAATAATCAATTTATACCATGCTTTGATCATGAAATGACCAGAATGTTCCAGAAGACATGGCAAAGTAATTTTGCTTCATGCTAACACACCATTACACACTTCAAAACCAGTTAAAGACACATAAAAAGAACTTGCCTGGGAAGTATTAACCTACCCGCCGTATTCACCAGACCTTGCTCCTTCAGATGACCACTTGTTCTGATCTATGGCACACGCACTTTCTGAGCAGCACTTGAAAATGTACGAAGAAGTGGAAAATTGGGTCTCTGAATGGTTTGCCTCAAAACAAGAAAAGTTCTATTGGGACGGTATCCACAAATTACCTGGAAGATGGGGGATATGTGTAGCTAGTGATGGACATTACTTTGAATAAAGCACTTTTGATGTTTCTCTTGAAATTACCATGTTTTCTTGATTACAAAATCCGCCATTATTAACCGGTACACCTAGTACCTGCAGTCTTGCAGGGAACACTAGCCAATCTATAGCCAAGGGTTGGCTGAGGTATTCTCTCCATGTCAGGCTGCTCTAAAGGACAAAATGATCTCTTCATCTTTGATCAACACTCATACAAATTCAAACAAGCCAAACTTGTTCTTGTCCTCTGCTTCCCTTTCAAAGTCACTCACACATTGTGGAAGTTGTTTTAGAACCTTAAAACCGATTGAAAACAGGATAAAAGGAAATAGAAATGTAAATAGCTCCCCTGCCAAGAGGAAAGAAATGAAAAAAAGAGAATGGCTTGTTCTCCAAAGCAGCAACCTCACATTACAAGGTTAAATAAAAAAGAAAACACACACACACACCCCACATAAAAATAGAGCAAGTGAAAACTGAAACTAGAGGATTCTGAAAACACCATACATCACTGCTTAAGTACAATTAAGTGTTGAGTAAAAAATGAAAACAAAAATGCACACAAACTGAAGTCTTAAAAAAAAAGAAAAATGATTATTTAAGCTCATGATAAAAAGGATTTTCTAAACATAGAAGCAAAGAAAAGATTACAAAGGGAAAAAAACAATAGATTTGATTATTAAGAAAAATTAAAAGAAATACAAATGACTATAAGAAAAGGTTGAATTGTATGACAGAGGAATTTACATTACAATGATAAATAATTTCTAACACATTAACAAACATATTTAACACAATGTTAGGCAAAAGGTAATTAAATAGGCATCTTAATACACTGGTGTTGCAGAGATAGAATACACAACTTATCAAACAAGAATTTTGGCAATGACTATTTTCCCAAGAATTCAGGCTAAAACTTATATGCAAATGTTTTCATTTTTTTCAAATATTTTATTACGCATGACCTTTGACTCTTGAAACAAAGGCCAATTTTAAATTATGAATATTTACTTCCACTGAAAATATTTCTTTAACGAAATGCTCACAGGCTCTCTAACTTCTAGAAATGATTTACTAATGCTAGATTTATCAGAAGCAACATGGATTTTCCAAGGGGACTACCTGAAAATCTCTAAAATCCTTTAGAATGTGAATGTTTTAGTATGATGGTTAGAAGAGCCTCAGTCACTCATTCACCCATTCATTCAATAAATGGTTTTTGATATTTCTGTATGTAAGGTATGGTGCTAGGCATGAAGGATGCAATCGTGAATGAAAAACATGTAGTTGCCACACCCACGAGCCATCTACTTCAATGATACAGGTAAATTAATCAAATTATTACAGAAACTAATGGGGAAATTGCAACTGTAGAGATATATGCCTTTAATGAAGTTAGATGGTCCTCAGAGAACAGATAATAGGAAGTGAGGTGATGACAAAGTCTTCCTTTATTGTGGGTGTAGTGGAAACTTTTCATTCTTAAATTTGACAATTATGATTTCAACTATATCATGAGGTACTTGAATGTCTCTGATAGTTAGATAAATGGGAAAACCCTCCTCACTGTGGCTTTTGTTTTCTCTCAAGGCTTTAGGAATTTGTGAAAATCTGTGAATTCATCCCTTATGAATCTCAAGGTGTTTTTTTTTCTACAGTTAGTACTTCTCCCAGGATTGGAACTGCCTGAAAATTTAAGCTTCAAAGACTTGACTGTTTAATTATAAAATCAGGATCTATTTTATTCACAGCTGTATCCTCTATACCTAGTGCCAACCATATATGAAGTACCTAGTATGTATTTCTTTATAGATTTCAACTACTTAGATGGCTGGTTTAGAAGAGTCATAAGGAGGCTCTAAAAAGTGACTTGCAACCCCATCTGCTTGTCAGAATCAGCTTGGGGGTTTAAAAATAAAAAAGAAAGAAAGAAAAGAACCCTTTTGCACACTACCCCCTATACCAGTGATGGCGAACCTTTTGAGCTCGGCGTGTCAGCATTTTGAAAAACCCTAACTTAACTCTGGTGCCGTGTCACATGTAGAAATTTTTTGATATTTGCAACCATAGTAAAACAAAGATTTATATTTTTGATATTTATTTTATATATTTAAATGCCATTTAACAAAGAAAAATCAACCAAAAAAATGAGTTTGTGTGTCACCTCTGACATGCGTGTCATAGGTTCGCCATCACTGCCCTATACCTATGGAACCAGAATCTTTAGGGATGGGAATTGAGCTTGAGGAATCTGTATTTGTTACAAGACTTAGGTAATTTTGATGCAGTCTATTGGAAATCTGCATTTAAAAAATCTGGCAATTTAAGGATTACTACACAATTTTCTCCTTTTATTTATTTTTTAAAATATATCTTTATTGATTTCAGAAAGGAAGGGAGAGGGGGAGAGAGAGATAGAAACATCAATGAGGAGAGAGAATCATTGATCGGCTGCGTCCTGCACGATCCCCCCCCCTCACCCCGGGAATCAAGCCCACAACCCAGGCATGTGCCATTGACCAGAATCAAACCCAGGACCCTTCAGTCCCCAGGCCGATGCTCTATCCACTGAGACAAACCAGGTAGGGATCCTTTTATTTTTTTAACCCACCTGGACACTGTGAAGAAATTGATGCAATACCATTAAATATGACATTAGTGACACAACAAAGTAGAGAAGTACCCTCATATGAATGCCCAGAAATGTATAGAAAATATATTTGTTTGCAAAAAAGACTAGATATAATTCACTTTTGAAAATAATGAAAGATGGTTATTGTCAAACTCTACATGTCATTTATTTCCCCAGTAGTCAAATCAAGTATATTTTGAGTGCCAATGAAGTTTCCCACCTATGCTGAGAGTGGAAAATCTGATTATATACAATTTGTACTTTGTATCCTGGGACATTTAAATGGGGATGTATATACTTATATAAACACAAGATTGAGAAAATAAGACAAGAGGGGAAGGAGAAACAGTAAAAAAAAGTCTTATATTCTTTGATTATTAGTTATAATGAGCTTTGATGATGCTGGGTGATCTAGAGGTATCTCATTTAAGGATTTGGTTGTTGTCATCTTGGAGATGAAGATGGATTTTAAGAATGGATTAGATTTCAAGACTGTTTCATTCCCAAGTCTATGCTCTTTTCTCAAGTAGCCATATATCTAGGATGGCACACCCTGGTTTTCCTTGGAACAGTCCCAATTTATGCCTGTTGTTCCAATGTAATTTTTGTTAACATTCACTTTCACTCTCAGAAGTATCCCAATTTAGGTGAAAATTATGTGACCTCTCTACATATGTCTAGACATTAAGCATAAGTCAACCATAGAAGTTAAAGTTGGATGAGATTTGGTGGACTTCCATGAAACAGAGACTTTGGAGTCAGGTAAACCTACATTCAGATTCTGCTTTTCCACTTTGTAGTAGTGCCATATGCTAGACAAGTTACTTATGCTGGGATCTTGGACCAGTTACTTCATCTCCCTAATAATAATTTCAACAAATGCAAAAGGAAAATGATAAGGGTGCCTTCCTCATAGGGCTCTGGTGAGAATTAATACTGCAGAATAATGTTTGCCTGGCCCCAAATAAAGAGTAGATAACTAAAATGGTTTCTTCTCAAGGCATACACAGGGGCAGTTTTCCGACTGCCTATTTCCCTTAAATAGTAGAATGAGACCTGTACCCTTGGAAAGGACATGGATCATGGTTTCCTCGTGACATACTAGATGCTTTGTGGGGAAGCCATTTCACTTCAGATCACTATTCAACATGTCTGAGTTATGGTTTCTGTCCAGAGAACTAGCGTTTGACCTGAAGATGACACATGCATAAGGCCGTCTCCTTTTACTCTGTAGAATATAACAGAGTTTAAATGGTCTGATGCTTACCTCTTTACAGCTTGCTTTTGTGATTTTTTTTAGGATTAAAAAAAATTTAAATCCCTCAGCTGTAGCCTTTCAGCAACATGTCAGTTCACATTACCTGAGCGATGTCTACCGATGTCTGTAAGTTTTGCAGCTTACCAATGAGCAAATAAAAGCTAGAAAAAGATCAGGACGTGCTAGGGACTATTTTTTTCTCTTCATATATTCTACCTAAATGATTGTCATTTTAGATATTACTGAATCTGGCATATGAAGAATGTCACCTTAGGTTTCAGCCTTCCACACTCTTCACCTCTCCCCACCAGCCTTTCTACTGATCTGATTTTTAACTCCATTCTATCCTCAATGCTTAGTCTTGAGGTAATAATTGAAATTACTGTAATCCCATTCCCATGCCAGTCCAAGCTTGAGGAGTGGGTGAGGGACACTAATGAAGGCAGTGAGAGCCATAAACATCTTTCCACATAATACCCCCACTCCCCTACTGTTGCTCTCTGTCCCTTTATCTATTGGGATACTGCCAGATGCAAATAATTTGGAAAGTGACAGCTCCACATAAGGAAATGTATGATTTTAACTAACAAAATATCCAGAGTTATAGTTGGTTCTCAGAGAATTTTAGCCTTGGATAAGTAACAAGATAGCTTCAGCTGTGCTAGGTTTTATATTTAGACAATGCCAGTGTTCACTGTAGCTGGGTAAGAAGCAGCAATGTTGACCTAGAGAAGATCTTTCCCCTCAAGTTCAGTTAAATCAGCAAACACAGAGAGGTAACTGTCTACCAGGCATTGAACTAAGTGTAGGTTTACAAAAGTGAAAATATAGTTCATGTCCTTAGAGAAATGAACATGGTAACAGATATTGTCCAAAATACATATTAAAAATGTGCTGTAACTATGCATAGGATACTATGAGAGGGTAGATGAGGGAAGATAACCTAGACGGGGATTTAGGAAAGACTTCCTGGAGGAGAGGATAGCTTAGCTGTCTTTTTTTAATTTTTTTTTTATTAATTGAGAGAGAGAGAGAGAGAGAGAGAGAGAGAGAAAGAAAGAAAGAGAAAGAGAGAGAGGTCAGTGTGTTGTTCCTCCTACTTATGCATTCATTAGTTGATTCTTGTTTATGCCCTGACCAGAGATCAAACCAATAATAGCTTAGTTATCTTATTAAGCTTAGAGTATAGCTCAGTGGTGGAGAAAGGTATATTTAAATGAGCACTGTGCCAGTAGAATGATGAAAGGTCATGAGGCGGGTTTATGACAAGTACACAGAAGGACCATCAGTCTGCCTGGAATATTCTGAAAAGCTTCTTGGAAGACAAAGTCCTGGATTCAGGCTTGTGGAATGTATAGGATTTTGATAGGCAGGGAGGATTACAGAGGGAACAAGTTATTAAGACACTGAAGGACTACATAGATTAAAGAAAGTGAATAATCAATCTAGTGAAGATAGAGGGTAAGTGATGTCAGGTATGAACTGGGAATTGAAAACTGGACGCTATATAGGGACCAGATTATGAAAGACATTGAACGCTACATTAATCACATTGGACACTATTCTCTAAGTGAGGATTTTGAGAAATAAGAGAGCACATTTACTACTTAAAATGAACACTAGTTATACAGATATGGCAGACCAGCCCCATTCTACAATGTGTTCTGTGCTTATGATCATTTGCTCTGGAACTAATGTAAAAAAAAAACCATATTAAACACATTGGCAGTCTAGTAAGCCATATGTAGTAAAATGTGAATATATGGAATAGGGCAGTAGCAGAAAGAATCACATGCTAGAATCAATAGGACTTAGTGACTGATTAGATTTTAATAATTAAGGAAAAAGAGAAGTCAAATGACTGACTTTTAAGTTGGATTTCTTGTAAGATGATATTCTAAACCCCTTGAGTTGCCAACCATTTTGGCCTGTTTTAAGCTCCTACTTAATTTTTTCTAAGTAGGATGGCAGCTAATAGTTCTTGAGCATCTACAGTCCCAGGCACTATTCTAAAAGCATTATAGTTATCTCATTGTCTCATGGTACTGATGGTACTGATGAGGTAGGTAATATTTCCATCCCATTGTATAGATGCAGAAAATGACACCAGAGCTTTTAGCCAAAGTCACATAGCTAATAAGTGATAGAGGTAGGATTTGAATCCAACCACTCCAGTCCAGAATCTGTGCTCTTCATCACTAGTCAACATTTCCTTGGCATGGCTAAGGTTTGTCTCCAAAGGAATATAGTTAGCTCTCAGGAAGTAATTAAAATAGATTTGGGAAAACTGTTGGCAAATAAAGTGGTATTCATCTTTTCTCTCCCAGCTGTGCTTCAGTAGCCTTGGTGGTAGAATATGGTAATGCTGACGAAACAGGGCTACCCATAATTTCCAAGTTTCCATGCTTGAGTTCTAGCCACAGTAGGTCTCTCACACTTTCTCAAATTTATTTTTACTCTTCCTTTTCTTCTATACTGCAAATTCCTAGCAAAAGAATTTTTAAAATATATTTTTATTGATTTCAGAGAGGAAGGGAGAGGGGTGAGAGATAGAAACATCAATAAATGAGAGAGAATCATTGATCAGCTGCCTCCTTCATGCCCCCTCCTGAGGATCGAGCCCACAAACCCAGGCATGTGCCCTGATTGAAATCGATCCCAGGACCCTTTAGTCCACAGGCCGACGCTCTATCTACTGAGCCAAACCAGATAGGGCACAAAGGAATTTTGACTGAACTATGATTACATGCCCAAACTGGGGGCTGGAGTGTCTACTAATCATCAAATATTTTTGGACTTGAAATTATAAATGCCCGAATTTAGATTTGTATTTTACAAGTACTATTAATAAGTTATTCTCTCTCAGTCTTGATCTCCTCAAAAATAAAGTATCTCTAATTAACCTTGCCCAGCCTGCTTCACAGGGTGATTGTGAGGACCAAATAGAATAACTCTTCCTCCTTCTCTTTGTATAGCTAAGACTGATAAAGTACTTACCATGCATACTATTAAGTGCTTACTATTCTAAGTGCTTTATTATTGATATTCTTTCTCTCTTGACTTTATGAGATAGGGGCTAATGTCTACCCATTTCACAAATGGAGAAACTGAAAAACAGAAAATAAAATATTGGCCACGCCCACATAGCAATAGCAACGGATCAGGGAACATAGTTTTTATGTTCTCAGCCTCTTAACATGGATGTGTAAACACTAAGTAATTTTCAAAGCACTATTCAAAGGTTGTTATTACTGTCAAGCACTGCATTTTAAAACCAGAAAAAAACACAGTGTTGATGTCAGAGGATCAAACAAATGAAATGTGATTGAGTGTGTAGATATTTGTTTCTATAAGATTTTGGTACTCTAGTTTTGTCCTATTTCAGTAGTTGTAGGAAAGATACATACACAATTCTTGTTTAAATTTTTCCATGTGAGCTTTTTGTTTGGCTTTTGTGACAAATATTTTGATGCCTTTGTCACAAAATAATACTTTGGATCTATTCAGTTTAATGGCTCACAAAATATGCGTGATTTATTGCTGCTTTGAGACCTCAGTTTCACTCACTTCTAATTCCAGAACAATCAAAGCATGAGAAAAAAATGATGAAAGTGACTGAGTCAAAGAACGAAGAGTTGACGGACCTGGCAGAGAGCCAGGGGGGTGGGGAACAGAATTTTGGTCACTTCCTAAAGGAGCATGTTCTCCCAGAAAGGACTAACCAAAACTCATATTTTTAGGAGAGTTGCCAAACTAACTTAGAAAGAAGGGAGGAGTATTGTCAGAATATGGTGAAACTTGAAGAATAAAGTACAGTGGAACCTCATTTCTTAAACTTAATTCGTTCCGGAAGGCTATTTGAAAAATGAGTCATTTTTTCCCACTAGAAATAATGCAAATTGAATTAATCCATTTCAGATCTCCAAATGATTTTCTGTTTTAACCTTTCTTATATACAGCCCATGTCTATTGTACTGTTTAATCTATAAACACTTTAAAAACTACATGAAATGTAAATGAAAATTTAACAAAAAGGAAAGGAAATGTACCGTAAAAAATGAAAATTTAACTGCTTAAAATAATTATAAGCAGCAACAAAAGCAAATAAAACACGAAAATATTCACAGCACAATATCCTGAGATTTTTAACAGTGGTAAACTGACTCATATTCGCACATTCTCTCCTTTGTCACCTGAGAGGCACATGACTGATCATACGGGTATCAGCATGAAATGGTTGTCAGGTTGAGAAGTGAATTGTTCGAGAGGCAAGATGTTCGAGAAACGAGATTCCACTGTTCAGGACCAGGGCTCTGGCTGGGCACCTGGAGATCTGAGAACAGGGCTGGAGTCTTTACCAGAAGGCCCACCATTAATGTGACCCAGGGATTGTGTGCCACTAATTTTTGTCTCTTTCTTTTCTGCTTTCAACTAATTCAGTTTATCAATATATGTGAGCTAAACTTAAAACTACAGCTCATGTTTTTGCATCAGTTTGGATGACCAAACTTTGATTCAGGTGTTCATTGTGGTCAAATAAGCTGTGTCCCAAGAGGATAATCAAAGTGTATACAGCCAAAACTATTAAAAGAAGTTGTGGCCAGGTAGACACACTAAACTATCCAATAACATCCACTGGCCCTAATTGTGGGTTTGTGTAAGGGAGGCAAAGCAGCACAAAACAGGTTGTTTTTCCCCACAAAACTTGAACTCTGTTTTGAAATATTGGACCATGTAAACAAACAATACAACAGACCAGTTTGTCGCAGTGGATAGAGCATTGGCCTGTGGACTGAAGGATCCCGGTTTCGATTCCGGTCAAGGGCACATGCCTGGATTGTGGGCTCGATCCCCAGTGCGGGGCATGCAGGAGGCAGCCAATCAATGATTCTCTCTCCTCATTGATGTTTCTCTCTCTCTCCCACTCCCTCTCTGAAATCAATAACAAAATATTTTTAAAAAGAGAGAAATTGGTGTCTAATAAAAAACTTTGTGATAAAGACAGCATATGCCATAACAAAAAAAAAACTCAAAGAAAAATGAAGCCAAATGACCAGAGAGGAAGGAAAGGCTTCCTAGAGGAACTTGGGCCCGACCTGAACCTGGAAGGATCACTGGGTTTGGATAGGATGGGTAAAGGCCATTCCATGTAGGAAGGAGTGGCACAGGGAAGGTATCTTTGCTTCATCCTCATTTATGCAACAGTTGAACTCTTATATGTGGCACATCCTGTGTTGGATGTGCAGGTACCAATGAGTGCTACTTAAATTCTTGATGAATGGAGTGTCAGAGAGTCTGCATAATTAGGAGAGATGTAGTAGAGAACAGTACAAGATGCAAAAGTGAGATGAGGCCATAATATGGAGAGGCTTAAAAGCCAGACAATGGTCTTTTAGGAAACAGAAAACTATCAAAGGTGCTCAAATTAAGAATTATCTTAATGAAATTGGCATTTAAAAAGGATCAATTGAGCTGAGTTGTACAGTCAGGAGGCAAAGAAATCAGGCAGAAGAAAATGGCCACAGACTCAGTGTGAATTATTAAGGTCCAGGTTGTTGGCAGAGCACAGAGAGGAAGTGAGTGACACGAATGATATTCTAAAGGAAGAAGACAGGAAAGGATAAATCAATGATACTTCTGAGGTCTGCATCCCATACATAACTGGAGGTGATAGGTTAGAAACAGAGGGGTTGGGAAGAAAAATGTGCGTGGGTATCTTCCCAAATGTGATGTGATGGTGACAGAAAGTAGGAAACACTTACAGCCCTGATTGTAATTCTATTAATGACATCGTTAGGCATTTCTTTCCCTGTGTCTTTCTATTTTTTTTCCTGGCTAACTTATTTCTGGTACCTGATTTCCAACAGATACAGAGTAAAGAAACAGGTCCGGTATCAGGCTTCTTCACATCTTTAGTGAATGACAAGACTGCACTTAGAAGTCATTAAGAAGATGACTGTCGCAAAATTGACAAGTACTCCTGCATGGCATACGCGATTCTTTTATTGGCACATTGATTTACTAACTGGGGCTTATTGCAACAAAGGCTGGCACCCTGAGTTAATGGCCCTGGCTGAGCTGGTGAGAGTGACAGGGAACAATGCCCAATTACTTAGGATGAATGCCAGCCTCATTTCACCCCACCCAAGGGAAACATTTGTCATTCACCCACAGAGTAAGGTGAGCTCAGAGAGTACAGCACCAAGAACACATATCCAAATTAGGGCAGAACAGTTCGTTTGGGCCAACTTAATTTAAAACAATAAAAGTATATTACTCACTGCTAAAATACTGCCTTTCTCTCCCAAGAAATGTTTCCAATTCTTAAGCCTCTTTCTTTGGCCAAGACAGAAGACTTCAATGTCCCTTCAGTTCCTGTTGTCCATCAAAGTTAAGTTTAGTGTCTTCACAGAGATCCTATCCCAGAAAACCTACCCCAGAGACAGTGTCTGGACAACAGAAGTTTGTGTCAAGATTCCCCCTGCAGTTCACTCTCAGTAGAATTTTATCTTTTGAACAGAATAATTTTAAACAAAGCAGAACTAGGAAATCATGACAGCTAGGCTGAGGCTGGCACTCAGTAGACCTAATTGAAAGATGGAAAATTCAGTTCTGCTTTTATGAAATTTCTGGATGATTTCCTCACAAGTGGATTAGGGATCCATTAAGTCAGGCAGCTTGAAGGATGATTATATTTTTCACTTTACAGTAAATCCGCACTCAGATTCATTAGCACCATCTCAATTGCTTAGTTCTCTATGCTCAGAAATTACGAAAATGCTTTATTTCCAAAAGTTAGAAGTTTGGGATGGTTAGGCACACAATGCAATATACAAATCATGTATCATAGAAATATACACTTGAAACCTATATAAGCTTATTAACCAATGTCACCCCAATAAATTTAATTGAAAAGTGCAGTATTTAATATATCATTAGATTGATTTTTTCTTTTTTCTTTTTCTTATTTTTAAGTTTTGTTTTACTTTTTCCAGCTTCACTGAGGTATACTTGACAAATAAAAATTTTATATACTTAAGCTATACTATGTAATGTTTTGATATATGTAACATTTTGAAATGATTATGACAAGCTAGTTAACATATTCATCACCTTGTATAGTTATGAGGTTTTTTTGTGTGTATGTGGTAAGAACAATTAAGATGAACTCACTTAGCAAATTTCAAGTATACAATGCAGTATTATTTTTATTTATTTTTCAATTATAGCTGACATATTAGTTCCAGTTATGCAACATAATGCTTAGACATTTATATAACTTATGAAGTGATCACCCTGATAAGTCTAGTACCCATCTGACAGCATACATGGTTATTCTATATAATAAAGCGGTAATATGCAAATTGACCATCACACCATCACAAGATGGTTGCCTATGACAGGCCAGCAGTGGGGGTTAGTGAGGGATGACCAAACAACTGAACAAGCAGGCTGTGTGGGGCAACCAGGCCAGCAGGGGCGTTAGTGAGGGATGACCAAACAACTAAACAAGCAGGCTGCGTGGGGCGACCAGGCCAGCGGGGGAACCGTGAAGGGCGACCAGGCTGGCATGGGGGGCAGTGAGGCGTGACTAGGCCGATGGGGGGGGGCAGTTGGAGGTGACCAGGCTGGCAGGGGGGGCATAATGTGTGACCAGGCCGGCAGGAGGGGGGACAGTTAGGAGTGACCAGGCAGCAGGGGGGGAAGTTAGGGGAGTTCAGGCCAGCACACAGAGGCAGTGAGGGGTTATCAGGCCAGCATGGGGGGCAGTTAGGGGTGACCAGGCAGGCAGGCAAGTGAGCGATTAGGAGCCAGTAGTCCAGGACTGTGAGAGGGATGTCTGACTGCCGGTTTAGGCCCGGGATCATGCCTAAACCGGCAGTTGGACATCCCCCCAAGGGGTCTCGGATTGGAGAGGGTGCAGGTTGGGCTGAGGGGACCCCCCCCATGCACAAATTTCGTACACTGTGCCTCTAGTCCTATATAATAAAAGCCTAATATGCTAAGTGTCTGGTTGTCCATTCAACCAATCAAAGTGTGATATGCTAATGATATGCTAAGGCCGCTCAACTGCTCACTATGACGTGCACTGACCACCAGGTTGCAGACACTCCGACTGGTAGGTTAGCTTGCTGTTGGGTTCCTGCCCCAGCAAGTCCAGGGGTTCCCAAAGGTGTGGACGGAGTCGGCGAAGAAGGAATGACACGGAGGCAGCAGCGTTCAGATGATCAGCAAAGCCAGGTTTTCTAGCCAGGTTCTCCAGCCAGGTTCTCCTGCCAGGTTCTCCCTTTATTGTCCTATTACATCTGTATTTATACCATTTGATTTTAATCCTATCCATTCTATTCCAAAGGTTAGGGCATTTGTTATCTCCATTCCAAGGTCACTACTCTACTGTTCTGTTAAACTACAAGGAAGTAACTGAAGGAGATTATCCTAAGTAAAGATTATGTAATTTAAGCGTGATTGTTCGTAGTTAAGGTGATTAACTACCCGCCTGGTACTTAGTTAAGGGGTTTTACTGATTTATTCCCTTTCTTAGTCCTGTTAATCCCTAACTCCAGGGAAAAATCCCCACCTGGGGAAACAACCTTTCTCAGGGAGGTGGTTCTGGTTATAACACACAGTGCTAAAAAAGGGGGAGCAAACATATTAAGAACAGTATGCCGTATATGCCAGGTACCTTGAAACATATGCTGTGCAGATGTTTCTTCCCTGCAGCGACTATGACAAGCAACAAGGATGGACCGGCCTCCGGCACTGCTGGGGTCCGGCCAATCGGGACTGAGCGAGACAGGCCATACACTCCCTGTAGCCCTCCTGTGTCCCTCCCCGCCCCGATCATGCACCGATTGTGGCCTGGCCTGTGCCCTCTCACAATCTGGGACCCCTTGGGGGCTGTTGGAGAGCCGGTTTCAGCCTGATCCCGCAGGCCAGGCCGAGGGACCCCACTGGGGGTGAATTCATGCACCGGGCCTCTAGTACAATATAATTGACCATATTAATTATACAGTACTTTATATCCTGTGACTATTTCTATAATTGCCAGTTTGTACTTCTTAATCCCTTTCACCTTTTTTCCCTTCTTACCCCACTTTCCCATCTGTCTATTATCAGTTTGTTCTGATCTAGGACTTTGTTTCTGTTTTGTTAATTCATTTATCTTGGTTTTTAGATTCCATATGTTAGTTAAATCATATGGTTTTTGTTTTTCTCTGTCTGACATATTTCACTTAGCATAATACCCTGTAGCTCCATCCATGTTGTTACAAACCGTAAGATTTCATTCTTTTTTATGGCTGAGTAATATTCCATTGTATATATATACCACATCCAGTCATTTACTGATGGGCACTTAAATTGCTTTCATATCTTGGCTATTGTAAATAATGCTGTGATGAACATAGGGGTGCATATATCTTTTCGAATTAGTGCTCTGGATTTCTTCAAATAAATAACCCAGTAGTGGAGTTGCTGTACAATGTGATATTTTGATATACACATCATTGTGATTGTGTGGCCACAAGCAAGTCAACTGACCATATCCATAAAGTGGAGATTACTCCTACCCCAGAGCATTGCTACCCAGATTACATGGTCTGATGTTTGTTTAAATTCCAAGTGGTATGCTTGACATATTGTAGGAAATCAAGTTTATATATATTTTAAATATAAGCAGATAATTGTGCTTCTATAGTCAACTTCAAGCAAGACTTGTGTTAGTCACTGTAAATTACCAATTAAAAGCAGGGAGGCAGCATGGATATGCTATAAAGAACATTTGTCTTCATTTCTAAGTAACTGGGTCCTACTACTCTTCCTGCCTAAGGAACTTTAAGACTCAAATTTCAGGCTTCAATGTTCTTGTCTGTTAAATAGGGATGTTTTGTATATATCCCTCATGGAATTGTTATAGTAATATTCTGCACACAGAGATGCTTTTTAAATCTGCTTACTATAGACAAGACCTATGGATGGTGTTTGGAATCCCTTAGGAGAAAATCCGAAGTGGTCTTATATTCTGAATAGCTACACATTGTAGAGAATCTACAATATGCCAGTCCCTTGCTAAGCACTTTATAAACACATTCACTGACTCGCTAAATCCTCACGGCAATCAGGATTTATAATTTCTCCCAGTTTCCATGAGGAAATTGCGGTTCAAAAAAGTTAAGCATTGTATCTAAGGCCACTTGGCAATGAGTAGGACCAAGGCAGAAGCCCAGGTTTGTCTGGTTCACAGCTCAAGTTCCTAGTACCATGTGTCATTGCCACAGCAGTGTGAACTAACAGATGCCGCCCAAATTAAAATGACATGGAATGGTGGTAAGCACATTGGCATGGGCTGTGTGAAGTGGGTGGGACAGATGCTGAAACTAGGCAGAAGTATGTGTACTGTCTGAGGGGAACGAGGACAAACAAAGAACTTGCTTATGAAAAAAATCTGTTGCTCTCAAAATATTCTTCTGTACACATTTTGTTTGAATAGAATCATAATTTCCCTGAAATAAAGAGCAGTCAGAGATGTAGTGGATGGAACATAGTTAGTGAGGCTGTCAGGAAGGCTGTAACCTGTTACAGGGTGGCTGGTCTCAGGAGGACCCCCTTAAGTATGGTGTGACCTTTAAGTGAGACTCATTTAACATGTGACCCTTCAGCCCATTCGGGAATATTTTTAATTGCTTATTGAAATGTTGTACACGTTGTTAAGGGAAACATACAGGAGATTTTCAGTCATCTTAGCTAAGATGGTCATGGAGCACTCCAAAAAGATGTTTTATTGGGAAATGGTGTCCTTTCTTTATAAATTATGAGTAGAACAACTACAGCTACTTTGTTAATTTAGTGAAAGTTGAATTTCAAAGGAGCTGAGAAACTAGTTTGTTCTGTCTATACTATCTGCTTATAAAGTCCTTCCTGAAAATATCATCAAAATGGAAACTTTCGAAGAAAAAAATGGTAGGGTTACTCTAGTAATAATCTGTGTTGGATTTCCCAAGCAGATATTTAGAGTGAGTCATTTCCTTTTCTTTTCTAAATATTAATTCTGCCCTTTTGTGTTTTTACTGATCATAAACGATAATGCATTCCTGTTCTAAATATTTTTAATGATACCAAAATTACGTAGAACAAATGTCATCATTTAAACATAAACATTGTTAGCACTTTGATAAACATTCTTCTGTACACACGTATCTTTTATATCTGTCTCTCTCATGCACACTCATGCACACATGCACATATACACATGATCCTGTATAAATGGAATCATACACCTCTAACATTTTATTAAGGTTCTTCTTTGCAAGTTCCCATGGGTATCTTTGAAGGTTTCTATTATCATGTTCTCTGTCTACTTAGCATTTTCATTGTATAGATGGATGAGGTTTATTAATAGTACTGATTAAATAGCCTGAGATCAAAGACAGTAGTTTCTGTCAATTCATAAGTACTTTTCTCTCATCAGTTTTTAAGGCCTTTGCCTATAAAACAAGATGGTTGAAGAAGGTGACTTATCTCACACTAATGTCCCATACTTCTTCCACATCCTACCTTGAATTGTTGTGTGTTTGTTTTTGTTTTTTCTAGTTTTGTGTGCCCCTGTCTTCCCTCACCTCCCAGAATAAATTAAATACTGTAAAAGAGGTACCATGAGAACACACAAGGGAGACAAGGGGAGGGGAAGATTATTTCATTTGTGAACCAAGAGATATTTTTTAGTGGAGAGCTTTAAAAATTGAACTCAAAGAACTGATAGTATTGAGCATGAGGCATGTTGTGGGAAAAGGCATTGGAAAAGCAGGGAACAGCACAAACATGGGCACTGAGTCAGGACAGAGCACACAATCGGGTGATACCTACATAAAGGCCACTTAAAGTGACAGTAGGTGGTTGGGATCATATTATGGAGGAAATTTGTAAGTTATGGGAATTTTGAAGGTGGAATGGAGAAGGGTAGAAAATGAAGTTTTTTAAAGTCTTAAGTGAGAGGAGGATAAAGTAACAAGGTTAAAAGGATCTCTTACTCTATCCCCTTACCTTTTTTTGAGAAGCTCAGAAAAGGAGAGTTTCTAGGTGTATATAGGCCAGGTGATAGAGTGCAGTTTCTGAATCTTGTTAGCAATGGGATGGGCAGGCAGTCAGTCTTGAAGAGCTTGGCCTCCAGGAGCAGACTGTCTGGGTGTGAATGTTCTCTCCAGAGTTCAAGAAATGTGCAAGTCCAGGGAGCTACTTAAACTCTCCTTCCGTTTCTTCATCTGAACAGTGAGAATAACACTATTAGCTGTCTTCACTGTGGGTATTTTGAGGATTGAATGTGTTGATGTTTCTATATAGCAAGCACGATAGATGTTTGACAGAAGTAGTGTAAGGATTAGATGAATGAAAGACATTTCAGAGATGGAGTCAGTGGGGCATTTAGGGAAAAAGATTTGATGCCATAAGATAAGGAAGTGAAGATGGCTCCAACATTTCTAGCTCTGGTTACTGAGAAGATGCTACAAAGGTGGGGAATCAGGAGCAGGTTTGCACAGGGAGACCATGAATGATATCTGACTTATGTGCAGTAGATCTTAAGATTTAGAAAGTATATTCACATAAAATATACAGTTGGAGATTTGAAACAGAATATGGGACTCGGGAACTCCAGGAGAGGGGTAGACTTTAGAATCACGAGTTTCATAAATCGTTAGGAGTGATTTCGGGCTTGGGATATGATAAGTGAAAATTCTAGACTTAAAGAGATAGAGTGCCTGCATCCACCCAATAAATATAGGATGTCTCCCAAAAATGGATACACACACTTCAAGTAATTATAAAGGCAGTGTTTATTAAAATATACTTTATTTTCAAAATTGAGCTATCAGCTTTTACAGTGTGTATACATTTTGGAGGGACACCCTGTATATATTGGAAGTATCTGATATGTGCATGGCAGGATATAATTTTAACATTGGTCCTGAATATCAAGGATCCATTTGATGCCCAACCTAAGATGGTCTGTTATTACCACGAAGAAAACATTGATGATAATGGTAGCGTTCTTCTGACACTCCACTAGCCTGTCGTGTGATTTCCAAATGATGATTTTTTCATCCAGGCTGCATGAAACCATGACAAATGCTCCACTTAATGAGCCTCAAAGCAATTAAGACACAGACACATCAGAGAATTCTATTGCATTTAATCATCAGAGAAATAATAAACAAAAAAGCACTGTGATGATTCAGTGAACTTGATAAATCAATTACAAGTTGATTTCTGGAACAGATTTCCAAAGCTATACAACTCTGATACACCATGGTTGTAGGTTCATTGTTAAGTTCTGAAAGAATGAGAGGGGAATAAAGGAAAAAGCACTTAGGTAGGATTTAGGAAAAACTAGTTGCTTGTGGTCTCCAATTAATTTCAGGACTTTTGTCAAATCATTATACTTTTCCTGAACCTCAATTTTCTTATTAGTGAAATTATACTAAAAGTATTTTTTTGTGTGTGATACTGTGATGAAAATAAGTGAAATATTGGAGGTAGAAATTATCTCATAGACTGCTGATTAGTTTTGCTAACACATGCAGGGACAAAGTGGGGTGGGTCGTTGATGTCTGTGGCAAAGAGAGCGGGCCTAGGTGCCAAGAAAACTCAGCTTGACCATCACTTCATCACTTGGATGTGTTTAACTTATGACATGTCAAGGTCTGGACCTCAGCCTTGCAGGCTCAGCACAGTGGGGAACAGATCCATTTCTCAGAAACAGGCTCATATATATGAGCAAATAAAACAGAATTTCAATGTTCTCATTTATACCAAGACAGTCATCAGTGAGAATTGAATAAGGTGGAAATTCTATCATATTCTCTTACTTCTGGCATACTTTCTTAAGAAAACTGATATTAATGATGCCATTTTAACATATGGAATTCAAAATATGAGGGATTACATAGAATCAGGACTGTAACTATATGACATTATACACTAACCTGCTGCAGACATCTAATAATAGAAGTCTTCTCTTAGTGAAGGCTCCTATTCCTTGCATGGAACTTGGTCATGGCCCAAAACTCACCTCTGTGATTCTCCTTTTTTAATCTTCAGTGACTGATCAAACACCATTCTCAAAGTACATCTTTAATATGTTACTATAACCAAACAAGTTACAGTTAAGTCCATTGACTGGTGAGCCATTATCACTAGATCTTTCATTTCTGTGATGTGATCAAGCTGGGGTTGATGCTACTGGTTTCTTTTCAAACAAATGTCTTATTTCCAAGTTCTTGAGGAGCAGCTCATTATGCTTCCCCACCCTGCCATCTCCCCTGCTTAACTATACAGTAGCAAAAAAAAATTTTTTTTTCCTTTATACCCCGTTACGCTGACTGTGAGATCCTAGGGAGCAGAATGAGATAGACCATCCAGTAGAACGTTCTATGCTCTGTGTGGCATATTAACCACTAGGCATGTATAGCTATTGAGTATGTTATAGTTAGTGGGACTGAGTTACTAAACTTAAATTTTAATTTAAATATAAATAGCCACATGTTGCTAGTGGCTACCATATTGGACAGCAACGGTGCAGTAGTGGTTTCCAAAGTTACTGAATCATAAAACTTTGTGAGTGGGACCCAGCCATCTTTGCTTTTTTTTTTTTAAAGTCCCCAGGAATTCTGATACAAAAACACCTTTGCAAACTTGCCAAGAAAAAGTAGTGGACTTAGAATAAAGAAGCCTGATCCTTGATCTTTTACCTATTTAGTTTTGAACAAATAACTTAGCAGATCTGATGTTCAGCTTCTTATTATGTAGAAGGAAGAAATACCTTGAGGTTATGGTATGCATTAGTTAAATTAATACTTGCAATAAATTAAGTCCAGGTTCTTGGTGAGTCCCAACATTTTTAGCACAGATGATGCTGAATAAATGACGAAATAAATGATTAAAACTATGGCAGGGGAAAGTCCCTAACAAAAGACTCCTTAGTTGTTCAGAGACATAATCTAACAATAATACTTATAGATAAAATGTCTTAACCAGTTACTATATGCCAGCCAATGTGCTCTGTATAGTAGATATTTTACAAATATAATTGATGTCTAAGATTTAGGGAGGTTAACTTTTTTACCTAAGACCACATAGCTAACACGTGGTTTGTAAGGGGGTCAAATCCATATCCATTTGAATCCAATATCCATGTACTTGATCAATAAACTCCTCTTTAATTTCATAATGGCATTAGCTCTTCTTGCAGTGGAATATCTAAAGAAGAGCAATAGAAGAAGAAGCATGTATGAGCTTCAACTGCTCATACTCTGACTGATTTGAAGTCACCATTAAAATGAAAAGACTGGATGAATTCAAGAGAAGAGAGGCTTGACCTATGAGTTGAGAGTATACTTAGGAGTGGGCCACCAGCAAGCTCTGGATTTGAGCCCCAGGCTTAAATCCATTCAAATACTTGCACACATCAGCCCAAGGTAACTCCCTACTCAATTCCTACTTTTAGTTACCATGTCAGAAATCTATTGCTGTGACAATTTTTGTTGAAAGCATTAAGTCAGGCACCAAATTTTCTCAAAATTCAAACTCTCAATTTTGACATTAGACATTTTACATAATTTTGTTTTGTCCCTTCTTAAAATGTCCGGTTTCCTCCACCAGAATTCCTCTTCTATCAAATACCACTTTACCATACATTAAATATTCACATGCATTATAAAATCTTGAGCAGGTTTCTCTATTTATGCTTCTATAGCAGTTACAAGAGACTGATTCATCTACTCCTAACTTCTTTAGCTATAAAGCTAATTACTCAATTTCCCACTCTTGTAGTGAAGAGTAACCATATCTCACTGACCCACGAGATGTAAGGAGAGGTCTGTTTTAGGTGCTTCCTTGACCCTTTTATCCTTCATGGTGCTTTTACCCTTGGAGGCTGGAAATGTAGTAGTCATCTTGAAGGAAAATCCATAAGAATGGAACTCTTGGTTTGACCTTTTTAACCTGTGCAAGTAAGGCCAGCCACCTCCCTGCCTGGGACATGCTTGTTTTGAGGCTAAAATAAGGCCTTGCTTTCTTCCACACTGATGTAAGATTTCTAATACATATGGTTAAAAGGATCCCTAACTTGTACAACTGGCTTTATAAAATGGATTGGAGTGGGGGTTTTTTTGTTTTGTTTTTGTTTTTTTGTGGGTTTTTTTTTTTTGATGACTTGTGATTGTTGACCATGAGAATTGTGTATATTTTAAAGCTCTGAAACCATCTAGACTTATTGTCTTTTTAAACATTATCTTTCCAATCTCTTCTTGGTAATTGGTTGATTCATGTTTTGTTTTTAGTTTTTGTTTTATTTTGGAGGGGGTATTTTTATAACATATTTTGTTGGTAAATTATCTATTTCTTCCAGATTTGAAAGATGTTTTTTGCCAGAGTTGCACATAATATTCTCATATACTTTTCTCATTTTCATTTCTCTAGATATGTATTTTTTATTCCTAATTTCAACTGTTTTTGCTACCTCACTGTTTCTTTCAGATGGCAACTTTAGAATTTTTCTATTTATTTTCTATTTTATTGATTTTTAAAGTTATTAATTCTTTTACTCTAACTATATTTTCATGATTTTTAATTGTTTTATCTTCTAAATCAGTGATATAAATATTGAATTCCATTATATTAGTCTTTAATTGTTTAATAATGAAGACATTTCAGAGTATAGATTTTCTTCTGTTAATTGCTTCAGCTGTTTCCCATAGTTTAGGTTTCAAGTGTTTATATTTTGTTTTGTTTTTTATAGGAACTAGGCAATTTATTTTTATTTTTCTTATGATTTAAAGGTTATCTAAATGTGTATTTATTAATTGTAAGTACTTATGTCATTTTATTTATATTTCTAATATGTTGGCTTATTATCAGTGAATACCTATTAAATATCTACTTTTGAAAATAACCATGAAGATATACTTTGTAACCAAGTACATGACTACTTATGTTAGTTATATGAATATGTAGCAATGTGTATGTTCTATTGGAAGGATGGAATAAGCCATCGATTATATGCCCGTTACCTATTTAAGTACTATACACAAAGCTGTGAGCAAAAATAGACTAAGCTCACATTTAAATTTTAAGAAAAAACAATAATCAGAACAAATAAATACAGCATATATCATCTTAAAAATAATGAGATGGTAATACTAACAATATTTAATAACTTAGTACAGATAAAGAAAACTCTAATTCCAGAAAAATCAGTTATTCTCTGAATCAAATGGTTACCAAGTGATAGAAGTTGTAGCATTAATCATTCATGAAATCATTCTTATTCTTTCAAAATCATTTGTTCATTTTAGAAATTGCTAGTGGTCTCTTTGGACTGACACATCTGTTATTAGCTAACTGATGCCTTTTTTGGTGCCACATTTTGAGATAGATTTTAACAGAGAGAATCACATAAGTATTTTTAATGAGCATTCTTCATTTTAATTGATAGCCATTAGGTGATTTGTAGCCTCAACAAGTAAAAAAATGTTTCTTAGCAAAGAGGTATTATTGATGATGCTAAATTCTCTGTTCCTTTTGAATAACAGTTACAATCAAAATGATTTTTAACTACCTTTGAATATATTAAAATCTCAGTAGTAATCTCTCTACTTTTGATTAAGTGAAAAAAATCATTTATTAGATTATGTTAAGATTATTTATTAAAATACCCTATTTAATTATTTGCCTCAATTTTATTAAATTGTTTCTTAACTAGAGGCCCGGTGCACGAAATTCGTGCACGGGGGAGGGAGGGTGTCCCTCAGCTCGGCCTGCACCCTCTCCAATCCGGGATCCCTTGGAGAATGTCTGACTGCCTGTTTAGGCCCAATTCTACCACTGGCTCCTAACCACTCACCTGCCTGCCTGCCCAATGCCCCCAACTGCCCTCCCCTGCTGGCCTGATCTCGCCCCAACTGCCCTCCCCTGCCAGCCTGATCTTGCCCCTAACTGCTCTCCACTACCGGCCTGATCACCCCTAACTGTGTCTGCCTTGGCCCCCACCACCATGGCTTTGTCCAGAAGGAAGTCGGACATCCAGAAGATGGCCAGTCGACCCAGTCTAATGAGCATATTACCCTTTTATTAGTATAGATACTAACTCATGGGGCTTTATTGACATCATTGGGCCAACTTTCAGGACTCAGTAAATTAGAAACAATATAAAATTTTATTCTCTCTTTCATGTTTGTCATCTTACAAGCACATTTTCTAACTTATTAAAAAATCTAAGCTTCAAGAAATTGTTAATTAGTTTTGTTTCAAATGGTATGTCATGTTTATTTCTGGAGTTTCACTTTTATGGATTCTTTTATTTGATTTATACATTCAGTCACTTTAACTGTTTAGTAAATTAACTAGAGTCCCAGTGCACGAAAGGGGGGTCCCGTCAGCCCAGCTTGCGCCTTCTTGCAGTCCGGAAGCCCCGGAGGATATCTGACTGACTTAGGCCCAGGGAGTGGGCCTAAGCCATCAGTCGGACATCCTTAGCACTTCTGCGGAAGTGGGAGAGGCTCCTGCAACTGCCACTGTGCTTACCAGCCATAAGCATGGCTTCTGGCTGAGTGGCACTTCCCCTGTGGGAGTGCACTGACCACCAGGGGGCAGCTCCTGCATTGAGCGTCTGCCCCCTAGTGGTCAGTGCACATCATAGCGACCAGTTGTTCTGCTGTTGGGTAGATTTGATTATTAGGGTTTTATTATATAAGATATATCAGCTTTATTATTACTATATTTCCTTCTTGTGAAGAGAAAAAAATACTAGCATCTCTGTTAAAATGTCATTTAGAAAGCCAAATTTAGTTTAAAATTTATGTTTTTAAATTTTTAATGACTTCTATTTCATAATTTACATCAAAGTGAATACTCAAGGCCTGATATAATTTCCAAACCAGTTCTGCAACTAGATTATAAGTTGCTGCCAATTTAGCTTAATTTCTAATTTCTATATCCTCAGCTATATATATTTAATTATTTTTGATAGTGATATGATAACTAGATATAAATTTAAAGTTTGTTGAAAAAAGATGATTAAAATTATTTACCTAATTACTGCATCATCTAGAGCAGGGGTGGTGAACATCCGGCCTGAGGGCCATATAAGGCCTCCAACGCATTAGGGGTGAGTTAATTAAATATTTGACCAAATAGAGCAGGCTAAGTTTTAAGTTGCTACATTTGTATGGCCCATGAATGATATTATAAAAATCCAAATGGCCCTTGGCAGAGAAAAGGTTCCCCACCCTTGATCTAGAGATACTTTTATTTGGAACAATGTCAATTAAAACATCTGGAAATTTTCAAAATCTTGGCTGAAACTCCTGTCTCTTTAGTGTCATACTGTACCATTTGAACAAAGACTTGATACAGTTTTCAAAGTTCTCAGTAATTCCACTTTTTTTCCACTCATAAATAATAAAACTAGATATATTATTTCAGATAATGTCCCCTCTAGTGCACAGGAACCACATAAACCATTACAATAACATCAAAGTCATGAATTTTACATTTTAAGTAAATTTTTAAAACTGGCCAAACAGTCGAAACATTGTTGATAATGACTGAATTTTTAAAAACATTTCTGAAGTATATAGCAAGCATGCAGAAAAGTGCACAGATGATGAGTTTATAGCTATGTAAATTATCACAGAAGAATGACTGTTACTGACTTTTGGGGAAGCCTTCCCTTTCTATCCTATATGAAGCAGAAACTCTAATTTCAGGGCCCGCCATCACTACTGCTTCCTTTTTTCTTTATGGCACTTCATCACCATCTCAGATAGAATAAATTTCCTTATTTACCTGAACTCTTAAAATAGCTCAAAATAGCCCCCTAAGTCTCCCCTTTACTTAGTTCTTAGATTCTCAAAAATTCATTTTTGTAAAATTCTTTTTACCTTTCACTACTGAAATGGCCACACTGCTATTTTATTTCTTTTTAATTAAGATTCTTTCATATCACTTAGTAACTAACATAATAGTAATTATGGTAAACAGCAAGATTAATTGATAATAAAAGTTATGTTATTGGTTTATGTTGATTGTCTTAGGGTACCACTGAGAACACGGGGGATTGCATTCCCATCATGGTGGCATTTGCAAGACACTCAGAACTGCCTTCCAGTTGACCTAAATTAGGATTAGTTGCAAGGCTGCTCCTAAACTGTTTGTGAAATACTTGTGCTTTATGTAAAACATCGGTTCATTATTATTCTTAAGGAATGCTGTGACTGGTAATTCTGAGTGTAGATGAATCATCTGGATCTAGATTAGAGAAAAAAATTACATGAGTAATGAACTACAGTCTAGACATTTTTCTGATTCTGGCAAAAGTCAGAAAAGCCTGGAATGGGAATGTCATTTGATGATATGGACGAGTTAGTACAAAATGAAAACAAATAATTTGTGTTTAGGAGAAGAAAAGTAATTGACTATTTAACCAAAAACATGGAGAACTTATTATTGCCAGTAATATAAAGGTGGTTACAAATGACACTCAAAAGTTTTATCATTGAAAATGGAAAGTTATAAGCATTTACTGTTTCTATCATTCATGTTCTGTTTAAAATTTATCATTCAGGTAAAGAAGACTGCATTTATGAAAGAGGAAAATATCTTTAAAATAACATGAATCAATTTCACGTAATGAAGAAATAAAAAAAGAAAGAAAACTTGGGAAATATGCTTAATCACAGTGTCTATAAGTCCTACTGGAGAGGATCTTTAAGGCACCCCCTTTCAGATGAGCTTTTTTTGTCTGTCTGAAAGTTTCTAAAACACAGTGCCTTATTCATGTTTCGATGTCTTAACAAAGGGATCTCACAGCCCTGCCCTAATTTTTATCCTTGACTGTAATCCATTTCTTTTCTTTTTTTTAATATATATTTTTTATTTCAGAGAGGAAGGGAGAGGGAGAGAGAGATCGAAACACCAATGATGAGAGAAAATCATTAATCGGCTGCTGCTTCCTGTATGCCCCCCACTGAGGATTGAGCCCACAACCCAGGCATGTGCCCTGACCAGGAATCGAACTGTGACTTCCCGGTTCATAGGTTGTAATCCATTTCTTAAATTCAAAATTATTTGTTATCTGGAGAAGGGGGGAATGAGGTACAGTTATATATTTGAACCCAGCAAGACCCAGGAAGTCCTGGCCCCTTTGGTTTTAACTTTTTTTTTTCTTAGCTCATCTCTGTTATCTCACATTTATTACAGCAGTGAGAGAAAGTCAGGTGGCACTTTCAGTAATATTCCTGGAAATCGCCTCAGCTACATCTCCAGTTCATTAGATAGGTATCTGACTTCCCACATTGCTGCAAGTGACAGTGTTGCCAAACTTTCTGCTGCGTAGTAAAAAGAGTCCTCTTTCTTCCAACTATCAATGTTGCTTTCCTTTATGCTACTGGTGGTCTCCTCAAAGCTTCATTGGCTTTACTAACACTCTTTTTGTGGCCCTCTGGCTTTCACTCACTACACAGTCTCAAAATCAGTGTTTTAGGTTTCTGTTAATAGTAGCATGCCACTTCTGGCACCAAAATCTCTTCTCGTTACTCTTTTGCTGCATAACGATCCCAAACTTGGTGACATGAAGTAACTCGGTAACTGAAAGCTGGAGTCATCTGAATGTTTGCTCACTCACCTGCATGTTAGATTGTGCTGTCTGTCAGCTGGGACGTGTACCTACATATGATCAGGTAAATATGATCACTCCATATGGCTGATTAGGCTTCCTCAGGCATAGTGACTGAGTTCCCCAAGTGTTAGTCCCAAGAGAAGCAGGAAGCTTTATCACCTTTTGTGGCCTAGCTTCGGAGGTCATACAGCATCACTTGGCTGTCACAAGCCCAAGCATGTGAGGAGACACCATAAATATCTATGGGAGGAATGTCACATTGTAGGAAGATCCTGCATGATGGGAAATAGCTTTGTGGCTGACTTTGGAAAATACAATCAGCAACAATAGTATTTCCACGCTAAATGTACCATAATTTTGAAAGCTAAGTCAGATATGAATCCAACAGAAAGAGATGGCATACATAAATTCTATAGTTTAAGGAGAGTTTGTAAGAGACTACAGCTGTGACAGCAGGGTGTAGTAAAATTGTGAGGAATAGTGTACTATCCAAGGCAAGATACTTAACCCTGAAGTTTGAAACAGTATACCTGGTTTTGAATCATGGCATCCATTATTTCATGTCTTGCTCCTTTTATCAGCAGTATATTTGTACGATTCATCTGTTCTTGCATGTAGCTCATAATTCATTCATTTTCATTACTTTATGTAATTCATTTTTATGAATATACCACAACTTATTTATCCTGTTGATTTTCTAGTTTTGGCCATTGCAAACAAGCCTGCTCTAAACATTCTTAACTGGTGCAAACATGCATGGATTGGCTAGGCTATACACCTTGAGTAGAATGACTGCATCATACATCATGTACATCTTCAGCTTTAATAGATAATGCCAAACCATTTTCCAGTGTAATTGAATCCATTTATAATAACCACCAGCAGTGAATAAGGGTATCTTTATCTTTTGGTTGGTATCTCTGATAACAATTAGTACTGTCAGACTTTTCTATTTTTGTGTGTTTATCACTCTGGGATTGTGCATTTTTAAATGTTTATTGACCATTTAGGCCTTCTCTCTGTAGAATAGTTCAAGTTTTCTGTTTAATTTTCTATTGTTTCGTATCTTTTATTACTACTTTTTTTCAGATGTCTCAGGGACAAACCCTTTGCCAGAAATATATACTGCAATACTTTTTCTTTTTTCACTTTCCTTAAGATGTCACCCTATAATCACACAGTTAATTTTTTCTTTCTTTATTGCTTAAGCAATTTTACCTTAATACTAGGTGATATTTTCTTATGTGTTCTTCTGAAAGCATTATAGTTTTCCTTCTTTATTTAGGTCTACAAACAATCTGAAGTTAATGCTTTTGTTCATGTGTAGGATGCATCCAATTATATTTATTTCACTATGAATACTCAATTGTCCAAAGCATTTGTTAAAAGCAATGTCTTTTCCCCATTCCTCCGTATTTTTGTAAGAGACTCCATTTCATATTTATTGTAACAACTGATATACAGTGGGGCCTTGACTTACGAGTTTAATTCGTTCCGAGACCGAGCTCGTTAAGGAGCTCGTTAAGGAGCTCATTAACTCAAATTACTCTATCAACTCAATGCAAAAAATCGGCCGAGAGACAGCTGGTATCTCAAAAAACTCCTTAGTGGGGACACTCGTAAGTCAAGGCCCCACTGTATTTGGTTTTATTCTATTTTTACTTTACATTCATTATACAATGTTTTCTTCTTACTAATTTTCTTCTATTTTGGTTTCAGTAAGTTTTAGTAAACATTTCCCCCTTTTTATTATGGAAGATTTATATTCTTCCACACTCCTATGTTTAGCCTCCATTTCCTGAAACTCAAATATCTATGCCGATCTATAATTATAAACCTCTATACTCAGTATTACATGAAAATAAGGTATCAACTATTTCCATACCTATGTTCCCTGTTTCTCTTGTTTATTTCACCCTGTAGTAAGATGAATATTTTAGTGCATTAAGAGTTCACCCTGGTCTCCTACTTCCTGAATATGTGTATTTCTTAAGATGATTTAGAAATTTTAATCATAGGTGATTATCAGAATTTCCCTTGCAGTATGACTATATTAGTTTAGTAACCCTCTTTAGAATTTCTTACAAACTGTCATTATCTGTTTATACGCACACATACATGGAGGTTAAGAATGACAGAGAGATTGGTCTGTTTGTTTTATTTCTCGATTTGTTAGAATCTTTCCAGGAATATTTTTACCAAATAGGTATATTCTCTGAATATTTGAATATCTACAAATTATTTACTTTTAGTAAAATAAATGATAAATAATGTTCTGACTATCAGAGTCTAGTGTAGAAGTTCTTTTCTCTGTCATCTGTAGATGTTATTCTTTATCTTCTAGATTCTGTTGTTTCAGATAAAATGTCTGATACCACTCTAATTTTGTTGTTGTTGCTGAATGAATATGTAGTGTTTATGAAGTTGTGATCACAGTAGTGTAGCTCTGGTCCCAGAGTAGTTTTGGAATTTTATGAATCTAAAAGCCTCCCTTCATTTTGTCTTATTATTATTATTATTATTATTATTGCTGTGCTGGCTTTCAGTATTTCTAATAGTAAAACATTTTCAAGAACTTTAGGGGTTTCTCATCAATGTCTCACTAAACAAGAAGCTCTCCCACAGGCCTTTCTTATATAATCCATCTCTGTTCTTGGCCTCTATTTAGATGGCTGAGGGGAATCCATGAGTCACATGCCTAATCTCTTCAAAGAGCCTTCTGTATAACTGACTGAAGACTCTGACCTTTTGATCTTTCTAAACCACTGTCAGAAAGCTGTTGAGCTACATTTTTGACTTTTTGTCCAGAGCACGCTTTCGTGACAGTGAATTTTCTAAATTTTGCATCTTTTGCAATCTGGATAGGTTGACACGTTCCAAATCATGAAATACTGGTTCCTTTTTGCTTAACAGTTCAATCCTTTGCTTGGAAATGTACCAAGGCAAATATATTTTATTGCTTAGAGATTTTGTTTTCCACATTGCTATAAGACACAATTCAGTTAAGCTTTGTGTTACTGTATAATAAGGATTTTTTCTTTTTTTCCACTTTCCAGTAACACGTTCCTGATTGTCTTCTAATCTCTCACTAGCAATATCTTTAATGTTCATATTTCTACAGACAGTCTGTTTATAATGATTTCTGTGCTCACTAAGACAAGATAGGTTTCTCTACTATGCTTTTCACTTTATTCTGAGTCCTCACTAGAAGTCATCAATGTCCACATATATATTGACACACTGTTCAAGACAATCTAGGCTTTTTCTATCATGCTCCTTAAAATTCTTTCATCCTCTGCCCATTGCCCAATTCCAAATGTACTTCTACTTTTTAGGTATTTAAATAGAAGCACCCCACTTCCAGGTATCAAAGTCTGTATTAATTTTCTTTGCCGCCATAACAAAGTGCCACAAACTTAGTGACTTATAACAGCACAAATTTATTTTCGTGTACATCAGACATGTGAAATTGCTCTCATTTGATTAAAATCATGGAGTTTGCAGGGCTGTATTCCTCTGGAGACTGTAGGGGAGAATCTGTCTCCTTGTCTTTCACAGCTTCTAGGGGCCTCCTGAATTCTTGGATTTGTTGTCCCTTCCTTCATCTTCAAAGTCAGCCAAGTAACACATTCAGTTCTCTCTGACTCTTTCACTCCCGCCTCCCTTGTGATTATATTGGACATACATGTATGATGCAAGATAATCTTTTCATCACAAGTTCCTTAACTGAGTCACATACCAGTTCCTTTTACTTTGTCAGGTCAGGTAACAGTGTATTATGATTCTCCTGAATAGAACCAGTAAGATGATAGATAGATAGATAGATAGATAGATAGATAGATAGATAGATAGATAGATAGATTGATTCCCTCTTCACTGGAAAAGGTCAGATTATTTTTTCGAAGTCCAGATGATTGAATGAGGACCATCCACAACTTAAAGGATAATCAAAGTTTATTGACTTAAGTGTCAATTTCATGTAAAATACCTTTACAAAAACATATAGAATAATATTTGACCAAATAGTTAGCCTACTTGACCCATAAAATTAACCACCACACACAATAATATATATCAGGGATTAGTTGAATGTCTTGGTGGGGGGCCATTATTCTGCCTACACAGTGATAATTTAAAAATTTAAAAACTTAAAGGAGTAAAGAAAACAAAAGTGACAGGGAGGGTGCCCAGATATAAATGGTGGTGTCAAAAAGGATTTCAGACAGATGAACTATAATTAGCATGGAGATTTGGGGGATAGATGGAAATGCAGATGTCAAAAAAAAAGTGGCAAGAGGCAAAGCTGTAGAGGTGGCCATGGCCAGCTTAGAGACATAAGCAGTTAGTCTTCATAAAGGGTCTTTATCTTTACCCTAAAGTGAATCATTGGGTGTGATTAGTGAGATCACCCATAGTGAATCACTGCTGAGTTTTAAGTAGGAAGTGCAAGCTCATCATTGTGCTTGAGAAAGAACACTCTGGTACCAGTGTGAAGACCTGACTTCTAAGAAGTATCACTGGGGATAAGAGAAAACTGAACAGTGATTGATAAAAACAATGATATTGAAGGGAAGGAGCTCAAGGAAAAATTGGTAAGAATTGGTGATGGATGAGTTAAAGAAGCTAAATCAGTAAAAATTTGCCTAACAAGCATTTGAAAGATTATGTTCATGTCTAAGACAGAAATGTGATTACAAGGACAATTGATTATATTATTATAAAACAATGTAGGCATCTGGCAGTGTTTTGTTAGAGTGATGATATTATATTATCGGAAAATGTCATGGTTGATTGACAGGAAATGATGGGGGTGTCTCATTACTGAAGACTTTCAAGGGAATTTCAGAGTCTGTAGATAAGTTTGCTCTTTTTGTTAGCCCTAGTGTGAGAGGAGGGTTTGATGAGGATCCTAGGAATGTAGTAGAAGTAATGGAAGTCTTCCACCTTATAAGAGAAATAAAATGAAGGAAAAACTCACTGTCATGTAGTATGTACTATTTGCTAGTCACTGTCATAGGCACATTACATATGATTTTTTAAATCTTAATAATAATGACTCAACTTTTATTGAGCATGGTGTCAGGCTTTAACAAAAAAGTTTGTGCGCATTTATCATTTAATCTTCATATATATAGGATATATATGTACCGTTAGTATTGCCATATTAAAGATGAAGCAATTGAAGCCTAGAAAGCTAAAGCATCATACCCCAAATTACATAGTAGAGAAGTAAGATAAAAACTTAGACCTCTCAGACTCCAATAACCATTCCTTTAAGAAAAGAAAGGTAGGGTCCATCTCTCTTTACTGACAAGGTCTCACTTGGTATAAGTAATGAGGCAAATAGCAGCTCTTCTGTAATGTACAAAGAAGACAGTCAAGAAACTTAGAGTTGCATCTTCAAACGTCCAATGGCTAGCTGTGTGACCTTGGGCACGTCTCTAGTCTCTCTGTCTCATTTTCCTCATCTGCAAATTAGATCTATGGTTTCCATCTACTGACCCATTGACCAGTACAGAAAATTGTTCATTCTTTGGTGATGATTCCTTTCACCATTCCCCTCTGTGGGACTGTGAGGCTCGGGCTCCCCTTTTTCCTACCTTACATTCTAGATCCCACCTGGTGGGTGGTGATCACCGACCGCATCTACAGTATGATTTGGTTTGCAAAAATCAGACAATGAGACCTCTAAAGTCCCTTCCAGATCATAAAGCCTACTAATGTGTCACAGCTGACAATGTTTGCCTTTTTTTTTTCAAATTGTAAATGTATTCAGCTGTGAAAGGGAAATGCTGTTTACTGAGACACTTTTGAAGGAGCATTTCATTTTGTACAAAGAAAAAATCTCAACGAAAGTACAAAAAAAAGCAGCATGGAATTTCTTCTCTGTGGGAGAGATTAAAGGGATGTTCAAGTGCATTAAGGACAGTGGGATGTAGATGATATAGATTCATTCAGAACTTTGAGATAGCTTCATTCTTTGGAATTAGTTATAGAGAATGGATAAAAAGAAATGAAGGTTTCCTGGAGTGAGCCCAGAAAAAGGAATTTGATGTGCGCAAAATTCTTTCGTCCTGAGTCCCCAAAACACAAATTGTTTATTTCACTTAGAAATTTAATTTAATTTAACAGCAGCTGCCAGTAACCTGGAAGTATCAGGTGGGCTTTTAAGGGTAAACACCGCAGTACAGAAAGCTATTATACAAGGAACTCACACTCTGTGACAAGCTGAAAGGCAGTATCTTTCTTTAGAAGTGTAGGACTGGGTTTGCGGCCAGTAAAACAATTGAATTTCCTTCTAATTGGGAAATTGCCTCTTTCACACAGTCCATCAGACACTCACTTGGCTGTACTTAATGGAAGATGCTGATGGAAAGCCACTGGGGTGACATTTCATTTAAAGTCACCCTGAAACAGACAGTGTGAGCTTTCCGAGGGGAGGCATAACCATTGGGCAGAAACAGGCAGGATTATAGAGCAGAACCTAACAACACAGGAGAGAGTAGTACAGCCCAGTGACTGAGGGGCTGGGCTCGGTGGGATGCAATGTCATTGATGCTTGCAGATGGTTTTGTGGCCCTCTTCCAACACCTAAGCTCTGCCTACTCCCTGGAGAAAGAACGTAGACTATGGAAGCAAATGTGTACTTCTATGTGATTGAAAATTTATGCAAGTGAAAATGAGGAGTGGAAAGGAAAGCAAAAGTCCTTGTATAGCGGCATGCAAAGTACTAATAGATTAGGAAGCAGAACAACTATGTGTGGCCTCTCCCAATGTGTTCCCCATTTTGTCATCAATGAGGGAATTGCTCCAAAAGTGTATTTCTGCAGATTAATTATTGTTTGTTTATTTCAGTTGGAGAGATGGATTTAAGGGATAAAACAAGAACAAATATATAGGTATTGGCAGGTTCTTTTAAGAAATAAAAGAAGCCCTAACTGGTTTGGCTTAGTGGATAGAGCGTTGGCCTGCAGACCGAAGGGTCCCAGGTTCAATTCTGGTCAAGGGCATGTACCTTGGTTGCAGGCACATCCCCAGTAGGGAGTGTGCAGGAGGCAGCTGAATCAATGTTTCTCTCTCATCGATGTTTCTAACTCTCTATCCCTCTCCCTTCCTCTCTGTAAAAAATTAATAAAATATATTTTAAAAAGATATAAAATAAAATTGATCTAATTTACTTATGGTGACTTGTGATAATAGGACATTGTACATACTGCCTGACTCTTGAATCTGCTTCCCTCTCTTCTTCCATCAGCTATGCTTCACTATTCATTATCTCAATCATTACAAACCTCCCCATGAATTTCCCTGACTCCATTCTTACCATCTTCTAATTCCTTTCTACACTGCAGCCAGACTGATATTTCTCCAAAAGGCAAAACTCCTTTGCTCACAAATCATAAATTGTTCACTGTTAGCTTCAAAATAAAGTCAAAACTCCTTAGCATGTTGCACACAGCCTTTTGTGATATGAGCTCAAAAGGATGCCACCAGTGGCAGGACTAAGGAGGAAGCCTGCAAAGACTGGAGGTGTTTATCTGAGGGACTCAGAAATGTTCTTGGGAGAGAGAACAGGAGTAATATAGAGGAAGGATTGAGGGGGAAAAAACATGAGGCCCAGAGACAAGTTAGAAATGTTTGAAGCAAAACAGAATTGGTGCAATGGGTAGCAAGGAAGTTTCAAAAGGACAGTGTGTAAAGCATGGGAGGAGCTCTTCATTTATATGCTGCCTCCTGTGTGTTGTAGAACAGAATGAGAACGTAAGGGGAGCAGGAAGGACTCAACACTGCATCCATTTCCAGCCTCAACTGCTACTTGCTCTCACGTATGCTGTCCTCTTCCAGTGAGAGACTGAAAAGTCCCTCCATGGCTTTGGTTATTTGTTCGTTTGAATTTCTAAATGTCTTAGAAGGACAATTCCTTTTTTATTTCAAATGTATTCCTTTTAAATGGTTTTAGCATATACCCCTGTATAAGATTATATTTGACCTGGCAAACATAGTTTGCTCATTTTGCAGTTTAGTAGTGGCTAACTCAGAGAATTTTTATAAGGGTTGAATGAGTTTTTATGTACCAATTGTTTAAAACAGTTTCTGACACATAGTGAACATTCCATAATAATTAGTTGTTATCATTGTTATCATTATTAATTTACAATTGAGAAATGAAATTAACTTATATATAATTTTCTAAGTAAGAAATAGGCACACAGTTGTTTTTACTTAGGTCTATGTGAATTTCTTTATGATTATAATTTCTAGACTTAAGTGAGTGAATTATTATCCACTATCAAAACCTTAATACCCAAAAAGATATGGATCATTTTGCCCAAGATCCATAAGCATGTTAAAAGAAAAAGCACATTGATTTTTCTTTTGCTTTATTCCACTTTTTTAAAACTTATGATTGCATCTTAAATCTTTTTGATGCAAAAAAGTATTCACTGCCCAGGCTGCCAGGTGGTTCAGTTAATTGGTGGAGCCTTGTCCCGTCCTGTGCACAAAAATAAGTGGCGATTTCGATATCCATTCAGGTCACATACCTAGGTTTTGAGTTTGGTCCCCAGTTGGGGCACTATGAAAGATAATCCACCACTGTTTATCTCTCACCTCTCTCTCCTCCTTCCCTCCCTCCCTTCCTCCCTCCCTTCCTCCCTCCCTTCCTCCCTCTCTCCTTTCCTCTCTCTTAAAAATACATATCCTCAGGTGAGGATTTAAAAAAAAAAAAAAGTGCTGCTAACATACAAAGCTATTATAGTGCCCTGTCTGGTATCATTGACCAAACCATAGTTATCCTGAAAGAAACCATCCTCATGTACCTTCTTTGCATAAAGTCTCATTCCTCCAAACTAAAATATCACAACTCTATCTTCCTTTCTCTCTAAAATCAATAAACATATCCTTGAGTAAGGATTTAAAAACATTCACCTTATAGAAATATTTTTTCTTATACTAGTATGATTAAATGTTAGAGATTCTTGGATAAATTTGAAATATTAGGCATCTCTAATATCTATCTAGCTAGATAATATAATTTCCTATTTTATAGATAATCAATTTATTGCAAAATAAATAACAATTCTTTAAATAAAAAGTTGATACAGTGGGATTATAAATTTTCTTGTTTTTTAATCCCTTAGAGATATTTAGTTTCTCAATAGGCATTTAATATTGACTTTCAGGTTTACATTAAAATAAATTAATTCTCTCAACAAACATTAATTAGCAAATTTTAAAGTATAAATCCCTATGCTTGGCATTAGGAAAAGAAAGATACCAAAGGCACATGATCCTCTGCCATCAAGTAGCTCATAATCTAGCATGGGATGCATATACAAATAAAGCTAATCATAATTTGGTGGACCCAGTGTCTTTCCTGGCTGTCAGCTAGAGGCATCTCCAAGCTGCGAAAGGCTGGCCCTCTGCACCGGCAGTTCACAGCACGGATGTTTGCTTTCCTCTGGACCAGCAGAGCATGTCTCTCTGACTATCTTCTGCTTTCCCTTTCTGGCCTTGCTCTCTGTTTTTGAGAATCCATGTGGTTACATTGGGCCCATCTGGATAATTTAGAATAAATTTCCCATTTTAAGGTCAATTGATTAGTAATTTCAATTACATCTGTAAAGTCCCTTTGGCCATGTAAGCTAAAATGTTCACCAGAGTGATATCTCATCATAGTCACATCTTCCAGGAGTTAGGGCAGGACATCTTTGGAGGCCACTACCCTGCCTACTGTATCTAGTTAAAGCTGCGATAGTTTTAGAAGTCAAATAGTATGGGAAGGTTAAGGGTGGAAAAAGAAGTAATGTACCCTCCCTCAAAGACTTTCTCCTCTGCATTCTACTGCTCCAGATCAACGATTTTCAATTATTTTGTTATTTCTTCTAAAATTTGTCCTCATATTTTAAAAAATGAATTTACTGACAATTGGACTTCCAGTTTAGAACAAGATGAAATACACTCATCTTTTCCTGCTCCTCCCTGTTAAGTACAACTAATACACTTGGAAATAATACAGCAGGCAATCATAGGAGAGCTCTGAAATGTGGAATAAGGGCAGACAGGCTGGAGATCCCAGAACTTGAGGAAAACATAATGGCCCAGCACCTCTCACCTCCCCCATGAACAAAATCAGGGAAGGTGGCCAGGGTAGTACATTCTGACAACACAGGCAGCACCAGCAGGGGTTGGGAGCCTCGCTAGCATCTGTCCTCACAGGCCCAAACTCTCCCACTCCCCACCTAAAGTCATCAGGCCTGGAAAATTCATCTCTCACACTACAGGTGACATAAGCAGAAGTCAAACAAGAGACCAGTGGTGCCAAGTGAAGGAAGCAGGCCAGCATGGTTCTAAAAGGGTTCTGAAAACTAAGTTATCATAGGAAACACAGCCCACAAAGTAGACCAGGACCTATACGCTAAGGCTGAAAAGGGTGACTGGTAAAATAGAAGAATTAAATAGAATTCAGAATCTCTTAAAATCTGAATTTTTATGATCCAACCCAAAATCACCTAACATACAAAAAAAAAAACCACACACACACACACAAAAACACACACACACAAACATCTGAACTTGAAGAAGACAACCAAAAGACTTTGAGATGGATTTGATATTGGAATTATTTGACATAGATTTTAAAGCAGCCATCTGTATCTTTAGAGCAGGTTATCTGTATATTGCAACTGTACAATGTAAATTGCTTTGGGGGGATTACAATCATAGAAATGTACACTTCAAACCTTTATAATCTTATAAACCAATGTTCCCCAATAAATTTAACAAAAATAAAAAAAAGATAGATAGAAATCTAGCTTTAAAATGTCTGTTTTATCCAAAAGAGAGAGAAAGAAAACAATAAAACTCTCCCTATTTGCAGATGACATGACATGACCACTGTTTTCAGAACCGACTAACCTCTATCCCTTTCCCAGGCTAAGGAAATCTCTCAAGATGTTTACAGTGCTCTCATGTCTACCTTCAGGGACATAAGTCACTTGATCTTTATAATAAGCTGAAGGGATTTTACAGAAAAAAAAAAAGAAGAAGAAGAACCATAAATAAAGAAGTTTGTTTCCTACTCTAGAAAAATGTATGAGGAAATGAATTAGCCTGATCATTATTTTTTAAACGGGAGATGGAAAAATAAAGAGTGAACATATTAATAGTTTGGTAAATTATTCTGCCACACACATACTACTTTTTAAACAAATTTGGATACTTCAGCAACAACTAGTACAATGCCACAAATTTTAAAAATTATGTCCTTTTGTTCTTAATTGAGGCCACTTGCAACTGTACAACGTAAATTGCTTTTGGGGAGCGTTTTGCAATCTCTGTCGTAGACTTCCCTTCCAGATGTTTCATGATGCTGTGTCATAACGGTTTTTCCCTCTGAACTTCTTGAAATCTGCTTCCTGAAGCAAGCTTCAGACTATGTTCGCTCTTTCCTTCTCTGGCTGTAACAAGCTAACAAACATGGCAGCTTGCTACCCCAAAGGTCAGTCTCTTTTATTTCACTACATGTTTAATTCCCAAATACTAGTTCTTCTGGGTCCTTTATCGCCTTCTCAGTAATGAAATTATCCAAAAGACATTAAAGAATTTGTTGAGCTGAAACCGTGTTTTGGCAGATGTTTCTGGGTTGGCTGTGTCCTTCCTTGGTCAGGGTATGATTCCTTCTGTGACTGGTCCCTGTTCCATGTTATGTGTGCCCATTATGATACCACCTCAGTTTCTCTCTCACTATCCTCATGGAAATGAACTCTAAAAACTTATTTGCAGATTTCCACAGTATATACACTCTCAATATACAGTAGACCTCTGAATCCCAGCCCAAAAGATGAATTTTTTTTTCAGGGCTCAAGCTTCAATTACCATATTCCAATCTTGATGTTCAAACTCAACAAGTCTCAGTAATCCTTTTAAGATGAATATTTATTATCTGAGGTAATCATCTCAATTTCATGAGTTAATATGTAGGTGTACATTTTCTTTTTCTTTTGTCAAGGGCGGGGAAAAAAGGAGACATATGTAATACTCTTTGTAATACTTTAAGCAATAAAACAATAAAATAAAATAAAAATAAAATAAAAATTAAAAAAAATTTTTTAATTTCAGAGAAAGGAGAGGGAGAGAAACATCAATGATGAGAGCAAATCATTGATCAGCTGCCTCCTGCACACCCCCTACTGGGGATCAAGCCTGCAACCTGGGCACATGCCCTGACCTGGAATCAAACTCTGATCTTCTGGTTCATGGGTTGACACTCAACCATTTAGTACACTGACCAACCTAGGTATACATTTTCTTATCCCTTTGTTACTATTTTCTATTGTTGTTTTTATTTTTATTTTTGTTTTTGTTTTGTTTTAAGAATTGCCAGGTAGCCCTGGCTGGTTTAGCTCAGTGGATAGAGCGTCGGCCTGTGGACTGAAGGGTCCCAGGTTTGATTCTGGTCAAAGGCACATGCCTGGGTTGCAGGCTTGATTCACCAGTGGGGGACGTGCAGGAGGCAGCAAATCAGTGATTCTCTCTCATCGTTGATGTTTCAATCTCTCTTTCCCTCTCCCTTCCTCTCTGAAATCAATAAAGATATTAAAAAAAAAAAGAATTGCCAGGTACTTGGTATCTTTTCCTTTTTGCACATTATAATGTAATCTTAATGTATTTTCACTCACTTTCTCCCTATTTTGGTGCTGTTTAATTGACAGATAAACTATCCAGTAGACCATAAATTCTCAAAGTTCACAGTGCATGATTTAAAGTTGCAGATTCAGTGACTTCTAATTCCCTTTTCCCAATGGGTTCAGTATGTTTATGGTAGGGTCTGGAGTAGGTATTCTTGGAAATAACTCTGATGCAGACCATCCTTTGAGAAGTATTATTCCAGACACACATATATTCCATCTTTAGTGACAAACACTACATCATCCAATAACCCACTATTCCAGTCTCTTAGGCTACTGTCCAGAAATTTAAGTGAAATACCTTCTGTGTAGCCAAATGCTCAATTGAGACCATTCTTCTCTTCTAAGTCTTATGGTTAGGAAAATATACTGAAAATACCACCTAGAACAGCGGTTCTCAACCTGTGGGTCACGACCCCTTTGGCGGTCGAACGACCCTTTCACAGGGGTCGCCTAAGACCATCCTGCATATCAGATATTTACATTATGATTCATAACAGTAGCAACATTACAGTTATGAAGTAGCAATGAAAATAATTTTATGGTTGGGTCACAACATGAGGAACTGTATTTAAAGGGCCAGAAGGTTGAGAACCACTGACCTAGAATGTCCTCTTCCTTTATTTCCTGTAACTTTCTACCCAACCCTTCAGAAAGAATTCTGCTTTCAAATGTGTTTAATTCTGATATGTCAGCAAGAGTGAGAAATGGTTAGCCATTTTACAAAAGCTATCCTTTTCTTATATGAGACATGGAAGGAAAGCAAGACGTCTCCTGAATGATAATGATGTTTATTTACATTCATCTGTATCTAACTGAATCAATGAAAGTTACCAACTGCCACACCAAGTTTTCCCTGCCTACAGTAATCAATGGCACGCTAGCCTCTTCCCAACAGTACTTGGAAATCATTTTCACTGGATAATGTCTTTCCAAATGACCCCAAGTCTCTAAATCAATGGTTCTAAACCAGGGTAACGTCTGGAGACATTTGTAGTTGTTATGAGTGGAGAAGGTAGGCACAGGAATCTGGTGAGTAAAGGCCAAGGATGTTGCTAAACATTTACAATACACAGATCAGTATTCCCCCCAACAGAAAATAAATGTAAATTATGCTGATATTTAGAGCCCCTGCTCTGTGTAAAACAAGCCTCATGCCTTTATGAATATGCAGTAGTCCCTTTAACTATTTTTCTTGTTTATTAAATATTTACATCCCAGTAGATTAATGCCATGTTTTTCAAACTTTCTCAGCTTTTAGCTTCCTGATGTAATCTTTTATTCCATACACTCTTCTCTCTCTCTTAGCTTTTAGCTTCCTGATGTAATCTTTTATTCCATACACTCTTCTCTCTCTCTCTCTCTCTCTTTCTCTCTCTCTCTCTCTCTCTCTTTTCTGTGTTAGAAGGATTATTGTGGAGATCTGTGTTTTTGGATGTCCAGCAACTCTTCCTTTGGGAAAACAGAATCTCACCTGCTCCCTCCAGGTGGTTCTTATGAGTCTGCCAATCATGAGCTCCTTGTTCTCCTGCACACATGGGTGATCATGGGGCCTAAAGCTAGGTCAGTCTGTCTGTTTTCTCCTGGGAATGACACACTTACACACTTACCTGAAGTCACACAAGAGTACAAGATAGTTGTGACAGACGCATCCAGTGACAGCACTGCAATGAGAAAGGTCCCCGTTTCTGCTTACACTAGCCCCAGTCTGTGAACTGCCCAGAATCTTTTCACTAAATCCCTTTTCCTTATTTAAAATCGCTGGAGACCTACAGTGTGGCTAGTAGTGAAAGAACCCATAAGATAACACTTTTAGCACTGATCAGCTGACCCAGAGAAGAAATCATCTCCCAGCTGCTTCACCTCTTCTTTCGGGAAGAAATGAGCTTGAATTAATTCAGAATCAGTCAGGGCCTACGTCTGGTCAGTAGAAAAATTTGGTATGCCTTCCTCAATTCTCAGAAGTGTTTGCCTCAGCATCCTCTGAGGAAACAGAATATTTTGTAGGGGTGCTACTCACAAGCTGGCCGGCCTTCCAGCAGCCTCAGCAACACCGTGGCTCCTTAGAAATGCAGATAAGGGGCTTCCCAGGATTGCAGTCCTTCTCCAGTTTCCGCACTCCTAAAAGTCCCTGGGGAAGCTTGTTTAAATAAAGATCCCAGAGTCATGCCCCAGAGATTCAGCAGGTCTGGGTTGGGGTCCCCAAATCTGCTTTGGTAACACGTTCCAAGGGATTGCTACTATTCTATTGTTGCTGTTCTTCAGACCACATTTCAAGCAGCTCAATGAGAACATGTCACTTTTTCTGCTTTTAACCTTTATCTCATCTGATCTAAAGCAGAGTTGCTTTCAGTTGCACATAACAGGAGCTGCTTCAAACTGGCTTAAATAACAAAGGGAATGTGTTTCCTCATACAAAGTTTTAGATTAGAGGTTTGAGAGCTTCAGCTGCAGCACAGTTATGCTGCCAAGTACCTGGTTCTTTCCAAGTAAATGACCTCTTTTTAAAGATTACTGAAAAATGAGAAGCTGTCAGGTGTGCATGTCCGTACTAACTTAATCACCACTCCTTACATTTATCTTTCACCATATCCGTATAGCATTTTAGCACGTTTAGGCCCTCTGTAAATAATACATGTTAGTATTTGTACTTCTGTAGGAGGCAGTTAGACATGCATGAGCAGAGTAGGCCAGGTACAGAAGGTCACCAGGGTGGAAAGCCCCGAGTGCCTACCAAGGGCAACTGTAGGGTGAGGCCTCACCCCAAGAGTGACATTTCCTCCCCTGGCATATCCTAGCATATATCTGGTCTTGTGGTTTAGACCCCCTGACCTTTCATATCCCTAGTCTTGTGGTAGACCTCCTTAGAGGAGGAACAAGGAGACTGGAGAATAGCCTCATATGACTCCCTTCCTTGACCACTCCCTTAATCATTAAACCCTAGAGACAGCATCTAGGTCTCAGTTATGTTTCAGCTCCAGGCCCAGAAAAGCAGCAGGGCCAGGCAGGGTGATGCCATGGCTGACATCTGGACCAGCTGCCTTGACTAATGACTCCCTGCCATGGTGCTGACCAATCAGTAGAGACCATGATCCTGAGAGGACACATGTAGAAAAGTGATGAATATTCTATTGAGCTCCACCCCTAAGCCTTCCCCTAAAATCCCCGCCTTTGAGAAACACATAAAACCACATAAGACAAAGGACTCAGCGCAACCTCCCTCCCTTCCCTTTTTCCCCCCTCTCTCCTTCTTTCTCTCTGTCTCAAGGAAGCCCATGCCTTTCCCCACTCCCTTCTTTCCCTAGCACGCTGGAGCTTTTCCCCTCTCCATCCCCCAGGCATATATATCCTTGCTTTCTTTCTCTTAAGTTCTAAGGGCCCTTCTTTTGCCTCTGTAACTTGTTTCCTGAGCCCACACAGCCCAGCTGGCTCACTTTTTTCTACCTCTGTGACTTTCTAAATAAACTTTCACTTTTATTTGAGTCTTTTCTCTGAATTCTTTCTTAGCAACACTCAAAAGACTGAGGTTCCTCTTTATGTGAAGACTAGTGGCCCGGTGTACAAAATTCGTGCACATTAAAAGGGGATTAATTAGAGGAAATATTTTAATATTGCTATTTGCCCTTTCTCTATAATAGAAGTGTCAGAGATGAAAGAAAATTAATAAAATGTATATGAAAATCCTCCTCCTGTCAGAGTCTGGGGCGTGCCGCAGGACCCAGAATCAAGTCCCCACCCACCTGCAGTGCCTCAAAATTGCGCAAGACCCAGACCCAGCTGGCTCCACCCCCATTGGGCGAGATCCAGACCTGGCCAGCCCCACCCTTGTCAAGCCCTGCTGGGCAGGGGGCCGCAGCCTCAGGTCCCCCAGTGCACCCTCAGTACCCTCGGCCCGGCGACAGAGTGGGCGGTGAGGCCTGAGGTCCCTCGGCCTGGCACCAGGGTGGGCAGTGCGACCTGAGGTCCCCTGTAAAGCCCTGCCACCAGGGCCGGGGACATGGTCTGAGGTCCCCCACCAAACCCCACTGGGTGGAGGGCACAGCCTCAGGTCCCCCAGTCCAGGGCAGGGAGAGCATCCTGAGGTCCCCTGGCCCAGCACCGGGGCGGGGAGCACACCTTGAGGTCCCCCGTCAAGCCCCGCCGGGCAGAGGGTGCAGCCTCAGGTCCCCTGGCCCAGCGCTGGGGCAGGGGGCGTGGCCTCAGGTTCCCTGGACTGGCCCAGCGCCACACAGCCTCAGGTCCCAGCTGATTGCTTGTTAATGCTCATTACAGGAACTTGGCCTCTGCTGTGGGTGCAACCATCCTGTGTTACGGAAACCCCATCTCTGCTGTGGGCGCAGCCATCTAGTGTTACAGAAACCCCGCCTCTGCGGTGGGTGCCGCCATCTTTGTGATGGCATGATGGTCAATTTGCATATTCCCTCTTTATTAGATAGGATGTCTTTCTGTTATCTCTACTGCAATTATTTCTTTTTTCTACTCTCAGATCCCTTCCTTGTACCAGAATAACTCGCAAAAGTCAGTTACTCCTATGTGCTGGGTAGAGAGTGAAGGGCAAAACAGATGTGGTCCCTACTTTTAAATGCTTTAAAATCCAGCTTAGGTGACTTTCTAAGAAATTTTTTTTCACCTTCTTACCTTCCCCCATTCCCCCAAACTAATGTAGAAATCCTTGTTAGTTCTATCTTTTCTCTTATAGAATGTATCACATTATATTGATACATTTTTCTACATATTTTCAGTATGTATATACACATATATATGTAGAAAAATATGAATAAATATTGTGAAAAATTGACATAAGTGGAGTCATTTTTTAAATGGAGCAGAGCAGCCATTCCACAGGAACTGCCTTACTTGTCTTACTCCTAGAACCACTAGAATATCTGAACTGGACAAACAGCCTTTGGATTGAGCCATAGCATCATTGTCTTCCAAACAACTATTTGCAAAGCGAACCAGAAAGCAGCCATCCTGACCACAAGGATAGATGGTTATGGATTCTCTTTTTGAAGACAGAATCAGTAACCAACCATGTATAGCTAAAGAGTAACTCAGTTTGTTATCACCAACTAGAGGCCCGGTGCACAAAAATTTGTACACCCAAGGGGAAGGGGGTCCCTCAGCCCGGCCTGTGCCCTCTGGCAGTCTGGAACCCCTCAAGGGATGTCCACCTGCTGGCTTAGGCCCGCTCCCCGGGGGATCGGGCCTAAGCTGGCAGTCAGACATCCCTCTGGCAGCCTGGGAGCCCTTGGGCGATGTCCACTTGCTAGCAGGGAGCAAGCCTAAGCTGCAATCGGACATCCTTAGCGCTGCTGAGGAGGCGGGAGAGGCTCCCGCCACCACCGCTGTGCTGGCAGCCATCAGCCTGGCTTGTGGCTGAGCATAGCTCTCCCTGTGGGAGCACACTGACCACCACGGGGCAGCTTCTGCATTGAGCATCTGCCCCCTGGTAGTCAGTGTGTGTCATAGTGACCAGTCATTCCCAGTCATTCTGCTGTTAGGGTCAATTTGCATATTACCATTTTATTATATAGGATAGAGGCCTGGTACAAGGGTGGGGGCCAGCTGGTTTGCCCTGAAGGGTGTCCTGGATCAGGGTGGGGGTCTCGCTGGGGTGCCTGGCCAGCCTGGGTGAAGGGCTGAGGGCTTTTTGCAGGCTGGTCAAGCCCCCCAGTGGAGACCCTCACCCCATGGGGGTGTGGCCAGCCTGGGTGAGGGGCTGAGGGCCGTTTTCAGGCTGCCCACAGCCCCTTCAGGGTGGGGGAGTCCCACTGTGGTGCCTGGCCAGCCTGGGTGAGGGGCTGATGGCCATTTTTAGGCTGACCACGCCCCCGGGTGACCCAAGTTCCCAGCCTCTTCTTTTTTTCTTTTTCTTTTCTGGGATTTATTTATCTTCTATAATTGAAATTTTGTAGTCTTGAGCATAGCCCAGGGCCGGCCAGGGAAGGCAGGAAGCTTGACTTCCTCCATCTCCAGGGGCAACCCAAGCCTCCTGCTTGCTTCAGCTGGTGGCCGCTGCCATCTTAGTTGCGTTAATTTGCATACTCACCCCTGATTGGCTGGTGGGCGTGGCTGGTGGGCATGTCTTGAGCGTAGTGGAGGGACGGTTAATTTGCATGTTTCTCTTTCATTATATAGGATAGAAATTTCTTTTTTTTATTCTATTCATGGAGTAATTCCTTTTCTTTTCTCTTAAAAATCCCTGCCCTCACCTTGTACTCAGGACACTGTTTGGGTTTTTGCCTGAATCTGTGTTGTAGTTCTTTTTTATCTCAAATAGATGCTTATTGCCTCTCATTTTGGCTTTTTCATTTTTAGATTAACAGTATAAAGTAGAGTTGATCAAGTAGAAAGAGATAACTGGGAGAACTTGACAGTGTGGGGTTATAAAGGTCATAGGTTTCTGTAACTTGGATCAGGATCTTATTAAGGTACTGTACTCATTTTGAAATATAAAACACATGAGGTAATAAAGATTGGGAAAACATAAAAATTCCATACAAGAAGTGGTATTACTTTTTTTATTGAATCCATATCTTAAAATATCTGATGGTGTCTTAACAAATAAATAACACTTCAAAGTACTCCTTTATAATAATACTCTTCTGCCTTGGGAGAGTCAACTGTTTTAACTGGACATTTTCCCACATAAGCAAAGAATAACACCATGAGGTCCTGCATTGGACGTGTCTTCGGTTGAATAACTCCTCTGAAGAGTACAGACTTGATTTATAACTCCATTTGAGCCATTTACTTTACTGATGGTCTTTCTCCTTCCAGCCAGCACGGCAAAGTGCTGTCAAAGAAAACAAATGACTGGGACTCTGTGTGTTGTGTCCGTGTCTAGTTTACCTGGAGTCCTTTGTGTTCTTCCCTTGTGCCTATCTAACAGTGGCCTCTCAAGGTCAGAGAAAGAATGTGCACACACTGCTGAGCGAATTGGAAATAAAACTAGGAATAGTCGTGGAGAAAGGGCAGCAAATGGGGACGCTGTCTCCAGCCTCCACCTCACCTTGCCTTTAGGTTTCTCCTTTTGTTTTCTTCTTTTCTCAACTCATTAGCTCAGGCATTGACATAGCCAAGATGAATTTTAATCATTGCAATTTAATCTGTTGCTATAAACAATAGTGATAGAGATTGTGATCTGGTGGCTTTGGCAAGGGCCAAGAAAGTGCCAAGACTATATAGTGAGAAACACAGTATCCTTCTGGAGTTTGGGTCACTCACACCACACAGATGGGCAAAGCACAAATAAAGGAAAGTAGTGAGATACCTGCTGTTCTGTTTATATAGGAGAGGATCAGTATTTTGTGGAGCCAAAAGTTCCTACAATTTTGGGCACTTAAGAAAAAGAACACAAAATAAAAAATTGTGTAATCAAGTGTTTAGAAAATGACAAAGAAAATGGGAAAATTTACAAAAGTGCTGACAGAGACTACAAACATCATAACATCTAGAAAAATAACATAAATTTCCTTAATAATAAACTAACTTTCCCACTGTTATAATACTTCCCCCCCCCCCCCCCTCCTGAACCGCATCCAGCATGGCCAGAGGTGAACCTGAGGAGGGGCGGTGAAGGATTAAAGCAGACAGACAAGAGAATACAGTTGGGACCAGGTGGATCACTGCCTGGATGAGGAAACAGTGCCCCAGCCTGTAAGCGGAAGCTTTATTTTATAGTCAGATTACACAAAGCAAAGCAAGGGGAGTGGTCAACATGTTTTTAATGTTCTTGCCAGTTTCAAATCTTCTTGCCAGTTTCAAATCTATTTTGTTACTCAAGCCTTGTTTTGGCAGCACTTGCTGCACCTCCCACAGCCCTAGGAACAAGGGAGGACTATAAGGTCAAGCTTAATTGTGCTAGGAGGGCTCTGCCCTCCAAGCTGGGACTTATATGTGGCTCTTCCATGGGTCAGTCCGAGACTTGACCCTATAGCTGCTCCCTACACCCTCCCCCCTGTATATATGTCCAATTCCTAGTGACATAGAGCACCTTTATATAGCAAATAACTCTGGAAAGAGGCAATAGTCTTAACTGATGTGGTTAAAATATATTTTATTATTGTAAATTTTATAAATGCATATCAGCAAATTGATAGTGTTCCTGGAAAGTGAGCTGGAAGGGGGTTTGCTATAGTCTGAATTTTTTAATCTCCTCAACATTCATATGTCAAATCCTAACTCTCAGTGCAATGGTATTAGGCGGTAGGGTCTTTGGGAGGTGATTAGGTCATGAGGGAGGAGCCTGCATGAATGAGATTAATGTCCTTAAAACTGAAACTCCAGAGAGCTCCCTTGCCTCCCTTCTACCATGTGTGGGTGCAGTGAAAAGACAGGTATGAATCAGGTAGAGGCCTCCACCAGACACCACGTCTGCAGGTACCTTGATCTTGGTTTCCTAACATCCAGAACTGTGAGAAATAAGCTTCTGTTGTTTATAAGCCACACAGTCTATGGTAGTTTGTTAAAGCATCCTGAAAAGACTAAGAGAGGGCCCAAGCAAGTGAGGGGGCCTAAAGGTTTAAGTTTCATTAATTTCACAGTAGATTTGTCTCGTGTGCTGTGTGCACTTGGCTAGGAACTTGACTGTTAAAATTCAGTGAGTATTTTGAGAACCTACGCTAGAAAAATTGGAGGGATTTATGAGGCACGTGATAATGTGGAAGCGAATCTATTTATATACTTGCATCTTAGAATTTTGAAATTTTGATCTACGTGAATGCATTGCCTATTCTTAAGTAAATGATTTTAAAATAAAAATTTAAAAAGAAACTCATGAGACGTGGTTTAACACTGTTACGTTTGATGCCTTCTTCTGATTATGCTGGGGTAGAAGAAGAGGAAAAAAAAATCAAGAGATTTGAGAACTCTCAGGAATCTAACGGGTACAGACTAGTTCTTGTGAAAGTATCTGGCCATCTCACTCAGGCTTAGATCTGAGTGAAGGGAAGAAAGATGAGACCAAAGAGGAGAGTCAGGAGACAATGAGGGGCCATTGTGGCCTCAGGAGATGAGTTATTTATGAAGTCCATTCATAAAACCTTGTATAGAGTGAGAGTAAAGGCCCCAGCTAAGCCACATGGTGCTAATCAAGAGTCAGAAACTGAAAGGCCATAAAGGCCCTTTTGAATGCGCTGGACCAAGCTAACCAGAGGAGGGCGTCTGCCTCCAAGTAGCATGCCCCTGGCTTGCCCTATGCCAGTGGTCGGCAAACTGTGGCTCGTGAACCACATGCGGCTCGTTGGCCCCTTGAGTGTGGCTCTTCCACAAAATACCGACTTCTGCACATGGGTAATGAAGTTTCAATCGCACTGTACATGCACACCCGCACATGGTATTTTGTGGAAGAGCCACACTCAAGGGGCCAAAGAGCCGCATGTGGCTCGCGAGCCGCAGTTTGCTGACCACCGCCCTATGCACACTATGCAGTCCAAGCAGTCCACCAGCCCTAGTCGGTTTGGTTCAGTGGATAGATTGTCAGTCTGCAAACTGAAGGATCCCGGGTTCGATTCCAGTCAAGAGCACATGCCCAGGTTGCAGGCTCAATACCCAGTAAGGGGCATGCAGGAGACAATCATTCAATGATTCTCTCTCATCATTGATGTTTCTGTCTCTCTCTCCCTCTCCCTTCCTCTCTGAAATCAATATACATATATATATACTAGAGGCCCGATGCATGAAATTCATGAAAAAATAGGCCTTCCTTCCCCCAGCTGCTGACACGGGCTTCCCTCTGGCACCCCGGATGTGAGCTGGCTTCCCTCTGGTCGCCAGCAGGCACCCAGGACCAGTGCTTCCCTCCAGCCCCAGCTTTGTCCAGGAGAATGTCAGGTCTAATTAGCATATTACCCTTTAATTATTATACTAGTAGATATTTATCACACACACAAATAGTCCATTACAAGACAGATTCTGTACTCTTTAGGAGGTAGCCTCAGGCAATTGATGTGTGAGAGGCTTCATCCTTGGTCCTTTATGAGCTTCTAACCTACACAGTCTGTGAACATAATATAATGGTTGTTTTTTTAAGCCACTACATTTGGGACAGTTTGTTATACAGTATTGTAACCAGAAAACTATTCTCCATCCATGTATTTCTAAAGCAGGGTACTAGGTACTTTGAGCATAAATTATTTTTAACAGAGGCATTTCAAAGGTGTGTTAGCCCAGATGCATACAAACAATGCACAGGGCTTGCCTAAGGCAAAGACAAATCTTTTATAGGTCTGGGCCCTGACTACCCACTGCGACCTGGCCAGTTAGAAATTTATGAGGTTCCTTTCGTTCAGATTTATTACGGAGCCCCTTTTTCATCCACAAGTAAAAATAAATAAGCACACAAAGACACCACCCTCCCAAATCCCAAATATACTTTCATGGCACATCCCTTTGAAATTCAGAACAGTTTTCATTTGGGGAGAAAAAAAATACATTTCTGTGATGTTTACCTGTGGCCTGTATATCAGTTCAGTTGAAAGCCTCCTAATTTTCTGCAGAAGCTTGAAATAATTGTTTTTTTCGGTCCTCCTGGCCCGTGGAATCCAAATGAGGAAATGGAAAGAGTATTAGGAATTAATGTTGTGTCACCCCCGGAGACCTCACCAGAAGTTTGACTTCCCCAGGTGGCAGTGCTCTCCATGATGCCGTGAGCCTCTCTGGGCTTGAGGAGCCTGGTGTTACAGGTGACTCAGACTTCCAACCCCAGACTTTTAGCTTTTCTACTGCAAAGCCTCACTGCGTGCCTGACTCCTTCTTGTATTAGGGCTTCTGTTGTCCCTGCCCACATCCCACCAGCTAGCAGGAAGGCAGAGATCAGTCACTTACAACTTGATTTGGATTTCAACATCATTATTCACCCTCTGATTTGGAAGAGAAAGATGTGTTCCTTCATTGGAGGATTTGGGGCACTTCCCATATTACATGGTCAGGGAGAGAGGTTTAAGAGAAAGCCTCAACATCACACCAGGAAAGCATTTGCTCACTTGGCACAAACATGAAGCAGGCCTTACGTGATGTAAAACATGAGCCAGAGAGAGTTTGGGAATTTATTCCCCCCTGGGCCCTAGATCCTTCCTTGGCATGGCCAGCCAAGTTGTTGAACTGCCAGCAAACTTGTCCCGACATCTGTCCTCGTGACACACGCAGGCTCTTTATTGCTCTGTTCATTCCTGACACTCTCTGTGCCAGTTGGAAATCCTGCTGCCACAAAAGCTAAACATGACTCAAGAGCAAAATTCCCTCTCTCCCCTGCACAGCCTGTTCTTTGACTATGCACGCGACCACAGCTGCTCATTTGGTCTTGTCTGCCATGTAGGCCTGTGGAGTCTTCCTGTGGAGTCTCTCTCAGGCTCACTACTATTTCCCATCTCTCCACAGCCTCGTTCTGGGCCAGAGGGCAACAATTTCTAACCCTAAATGCCTCCTCTGGGCTTACAAAAGTTAGCCCTAAGCCAAATTATGAAATCTTTCAAGGTCTTCGGGCCTTGGCCTTTCCTTTGACACTCTCCTTCCAGTTGGAACATCATCAGGGCACATGATGTAAGTTGTGGTGTTGCTAATTCAGCAACATAGTATGATATAGACAGAATGGAAAATAAGCCCTAAATACAGTCAAACCTCGTTTCTTGAATGTCTCCCATCTTGAACAACTTGGTTCTCAACCAAGGTGTTCACAGAAAAAATGTCTCCATTGTCAAACCAAACTTCAGTTTTCGAACTGACAGCCCTTTCGAGCTGATACCTCAGCCTGACAAAAAATGTCTCTTAGGCAACAAAGGAGAGAATGAATGCTTTTGTGATTAGTACAATTTTATAACATAAAGAGGCCATCAAGAGTGCTAGTATTGCTAAGAGTGTGAAAGAAATAATGATCTCAGACAATTAAAGAGGTAGAAAAACTGTTCCTGATTTGGATAAATGAAAAGCAGTTAGCCAGTGTTATGTGAACAAGCAAAGACATTGCATGCTGGCCTGAAAGACACCCTGGACTGAATGCTAAAAGTGATTCATTTAAGGCCAGTAGGGGGCGGTTTGATAAATTTAAGAAAATAAGTGTTTATTTATAGATTAAGCAGTACGTTAGGCATGTGCTGTATATAAGAAAAGTTAAAATGGAATCATTTGGGGATCTGGAAAGGATTCCTTCAATTTACATTATTTCTAATGGGGGGGGGAAAATGATTCCGTTTTTGAACAAATTGCTTCTCGAATAGCCTTCCAGAACAAATTAAGTTTGAGAACCCAGGTTCCACTGTATTTTTTTAATTATATCTAAACTATTTCTCTCCATTCCCACTGCATTGTCCTGATACAGACTTTCTCCGATTTTACCTGAGCACTATCGTCCCGACAAATCTCCATGCCTCCTGTCTGCCTCTCACCTCTCCGTTCTACACATTTCACACTGCCACCAACTGTACACCATCAGAAATGACGGTGGGACTGTAGGTGCCTCTGCACTTAAAGGGTAAAATCTGAGATCCATAGCAGGATATTCATTCCCATCTCCAGCTACACCCCAAGGCACACTTCAGGCGGCAAGAACTACACACACAATATTGTTTCTTAACCACTCCATGCTGAGCCTCTACTCCCCTGGGCCCTCCTCCTGGAATGTCATTCCTAGGTTTTTAACACGCCCCCCCCCCACTCCCACAAGAAACCATTTCATCCCTCAGAGCTAAGGCTAGAGATTCCACTCTGACATTTAATTAAGAAGCTCCCATAACACCCTGTAACTTATTTATAGCACTTGTCACTTTATATTTTCATTAGAATGTATTGGGTTACCTTTCTATGTATAAAATGTATTTATTGCAGAAAATGTTAAAAATACACAAAGAAAGCCAACTGAAATCATCTGGAGATAAAGTCTAATATTTGCAGGTATATTTTCCAATCTTTGGTTCTATGCACAGATTCATATATTTTTCTCTCTTGCTCCTTCGCACTCACCACACGCATATTCACAAACACACACTTGCTTAATATACATGTTTTGTAATCACGTTTATGTTCCACTTACAAATACATTATAAGCTTTGTTATATATCCCTAAGTGTTCAGAGAGTAAATTCCATGAGGAACAGGAACTGTGTGTGTGTAAAACAGATACATAGAGACATTTAGATAATTCAGTAGTATATAATAGGCTCTCAAGAATTATTTGTTAAACAAGTTTAATAAGGAAAATGGCCCGGCTGGTGTGGCTCAGTGGTTGAGCATTGACCTGTGAACCAGAAGGTCACTGTTCAGTTCTGGTCAGGGGCACATGCCCAGGTTGCAGGCTCGATCCCCAGTGGGGGTGGGGGAGTGTGGGAGGCGAGCTATCGATGATTCTCTCTCATCGATGTTTCTATATCTTTTCCCCTCTCTGTCCTTTCTGAAATCTTTATATAAGGAAAATGAACAAGAGGAGAGAGAAAGACTATGAGAAGAACTGTTTCACATGGAAGATAAAGAGGTAGAGAGAAGAAAATAAATCACTGAACAAGCATTTGTGACTTTTAAAGTTTTTATATACTTTATATTGATTCTCACAGTAGCCTTCTGAAGTAGCTGTAAAAATTACTTGCAAGTCAGGAAAGGGAAAGTCAGAAAGGTTAAGTGACTTGCCCTAGGTTGTGCACTTACTAAGTGGCAGAACTAGTTTTGGGAATCTGTAAGCCAGCGGTTCTCAACCTGTGGGTCGAGACCCCTTTTGGGGTTGAACGACCCTTTCACAGGGGTCGCCTAAGACCATCAGAAAACACATATATAATTACATATTGTTTTTGTGGTTAATCACTATGCTTTAATTATGTTCAATTTGTAACAATGGAAATACATCCTGCATATTAGATATTTACATTACGATTCATAACAGTAGCAAAATTACAGTTATGAAGTAGCAACGAAAATAATTTTATGGTTGGGGGTCACCACAACATGAGGAACTGTATTAAAGGGTCGCGGCATTAGGAAGGCTGAGAACCACTGCTGTAAACCGTAGTTATCTTGTGCTACGTAACTTCTAAAACGGAAAGGGCAACAACAAGATCTTCGCTGAGGTCTGGGAGCGTGGAGCTGCCTGGCATGGTGCCTGGCACATAGCTGGCACTAAATAAGTGGTTGTGGAATTGAACTGAGGACTAGAAATGAAAAGTACAAGCAGAATATGGTCAGGGATAGGCATCCTCCACCCACTTTTCTCCATCCTCACCACACTTGCCTGATCTCCTAAGAGCCTCCTAATTGATCTGCCTGCTTCAGTGCACCCCCCTTTATCCATTCTTCAGAAACAGAAACTGATCATGCTAAAGAATTTATTGGTTCCCTTTGCTCTGGGGAAAATCTTCAAAATATTCTCCTGGCTTAAGAGGCTCTTCATGATGGGACCCACTTCATCTCCATCTTTACTTCTCATTTCTCTTCCTCTTACACATTTGAGACCGACCCTTCAAGATCCCTGAAAGTGCTGGAACATTCCTCCCCTGCTCTTCCTCAGTAACTATTACTTTGAGCCTCTCTCTACTGATTGTGTTAGTTTTCTATTATGTGAAACAAATTACCACGCAGGTAGGGCTTAATGCAGCACAAATTTATCGCACTGTTTCTCTAAGTCAGAAGCCTGGCATAGTGTGGCTGGATTATTTTCTTAAGGTTTCAATGGGCTCAAATCAAGGTATTGGCCAGGAATGTGGTTCTTTGGAGTTCAAGTTCCTCTTTCAGACTTACTGTTTTTAGCAGGATTCAGGTCCTTGTGGTTATCGGATGGTGGTCCCCATTTCCTTGTCCTCTTCCTCTTCAAACCAACAATAGGGCATCAATGGCCTGTGGTGCTTTGAATCTCTCTGGTCTCTGCTTCTGCCTCCATCTTCTGTTTTGAGGGTCCATGTGATGACATTAGGCACACTTAGATAATCAAAGATAACCTTTCTAGCTTACAGTCAGCTACTTTATGAACTCAAATCAGCAGATTTTTACCACATAACATATTCTCAGGCATAGCACCATAGGGTGAAAGTCATGGGGGTCAAATTTCTGCCTACCCCACTGATCACACTCCAAGTTTGGCTTAGGTGTCCATATTACAGGACCCATGCCCATTTATTTCTCTTAGGACAGTGACTGGGTCTATTTCACAAGTCAGTGGTGTATCGGAGCCAGCTTATACCAACTAGCAAGTGCCTATTATTAAATATTCAGAAAATTTGTAATCTGACTGTTAAATACAGATATTATTAAAAATTAAAAGTTTACAATTAAATAAATTATATTTTCTAAAAGTAATAATCAGAACTCATCACTGTCTACTAACTATACTCCTGTTCATTCTTACCTGCTCTCTTGAGATTATTTTCTTTGATTGTATCTCTATGGTGGAAACGCTATTTATTGATGAGCTGCTTATTGCACCTCTCTTTACACCTCCCTGTTCAGTGATGTCACATTGGTAGCTTGAAATTGGCCATAATGGGAGTATTTATAGCAGAAATAATAGCAGATGCTAATTAATAGTTTGATTTATTGTTTATTTTCTTGTCTAGATTTAAGAAAATGATGGTGAAAATGTTTCTAATATAGATTAAGTTTAAAAGTGAGCTATAGCCATTCCATAAAAAAACTTGAAATGTTACTTGTCAGTATTCAAAACCTATGATCAGCAAGGAAGCAGCTCACATATTGACAAGAGAATGACGTTACAACATATGTCCTTGTTTGCTTTCATCTTGCACACTAATATTTAAAAAATCAAGCAACATTCATGTGCGAATTAACATTCATTCATCAGTTGCAACCATAGGTTAGCTGAAGATACAAGAGTTTGACTCCCTCAAAAATAACAACAAAGACCTTCTGTGGGAAGAAATTGGTTCTATAAATATTGAAAATTGTGTGCTATGAATTCTTTATATCACTGTTTTATATAAAACATGTGCAAATGCATTTGTACACATACATGTTTATGCCCTCATTAAAATTTACCAGCCCACCACTGATTACATTGACTATACTCCCAGAGCTTACTGCAATGCCTAGCACTTAACAGGTGCTCAAAAATATGTGTTCAGTGAATGAATGGATGGAAGGCATGGTCTACATGATTAACCGGAGAATACAAGAGAGTGGAAAGGGAAGAGAGGCCAGAAGAGAAGCAATGGATTGGAGAAGTTGGAAAGATCAAGGGACTAGAGGTCAACAGGGTGAGCTGAGAATTTCTCTAACATTCAGCACAAGTGAAGGAGTGGGCCAAAACCAGTTTGGCGCAGTGGATAGAGCATCTGCCTGCAGACTGAAGGGTCCCAGGTTCGATTCCGGTCAGGGGCATGTACCTGGGTTGCGGGCACATCCCCAGTAGGAGATATGCAGGAGGCAGCTGATCGATGTTTCTGATTATCTCTCTCCCTTCCTCTCTGTAAAAAATCAATAAAATATGTTTTTAAAAAAAAACAAGTGAGGGAGTGGAAGAGAAAAAAGTAAAGGAACTATGATGAAAGTATTTGAGGAGTTAGAGATAATAGTTAATATATATTAGGCATTAACTTGTTGGTAGGCCTGGCACTTTAAGTCCACTTTAGGTTAATAATCTTTTATAATCTTAAAAAACACACTCATTTATTCTCAGATCATAGTGAAGAAACTCGGTTAGTAAAGTTAATAAACTTGTGGAAACTCAGCTAGTAAAAGGAAGAAGTCAGTATGGTCTGAACCCAAAGCCTGGATTCTGCAGAGCTACACTAAAACTGAAGTGAGACCGAGGCTATGAGTAGGTGTAATTTAAGGCCTTGTGAGTCATGACTCACAATGTGATCAAAGGGCTGTAAGAGGCGGCACCTAGAAACTCATTAAAAGGTTGACACTTGAACCCCACCCCAGATTAGCTAAGTCAAAATGTGTCTGTGTAAATATTATTTTTACAAGATACCCTGGAAATTCCTATGCACCTTAAATATGAAAACCACTGGTTTGGGGCAAGATGGACCAGCAAGTGATCATTAAAGCGAAAGAAGTCAAGAAATATGGCTGGGGTATTGCAAGATTGAAGTTATCTAGGACAAAGTGAGGATGCTTCCTCTAGCACGAGGCATATTAAAAGTGCCTAGAAAGCTTTATATAATATCAGATCATTAAAAAAATGATCTCTGTATATAGCCAGGTGGAGAACTTATCAGAAGCACCATGTTACTCATACCATTCTTAGATGTGCACAGTAGCCCCCAGTTATCAAAATAAACAATGATTGTGATTGAGCAACAACCCATGAAACAAGAGGTCCCCCAGTTCGATTCCCGGCCAGGGCACATGCCCGGGTTGCAGGCTCGATCCTCAATGGGGGGTGTGCAGGAGGCAGCCAGTGGATCTTTCTTTCTCATCGATATCTCTATCCCTCTCCTTTCCTCTCTCTCTGAAATATCGATAAAAAATATGTATTTTTTAAAAAAAACAAGGAATGTATATGGATCTTATCTTAGGTTTTAGAGGCTCCAGCCATCTCCAGCCCAGGGGTATAACCACTGCTTTCCTCCACAGTGAACTCCTGGTGCTGCTCTCGACACAAACAGCCTGGCCTTCCACCTCAAACAACAGACCCGAGGGCTCTTAGAATTCCACATGTCACATGTTCCTTACCTAACACAACCACTTTCCTCCTTGCCACCAAGCCACATCCTCTCCATCTTCCAGCCCACATTTATTTCCAGTCTTAAAATGATTTTTTAATATCAGCCTTTTTTTCTGCTCACATGACATCACATCCCTCACCAGGCTCACATTATACCACAGATCCTTGGAAACAGACTGTTCAAAATAAATGGAAGGGTTTAAGAGAGGGTACATAGTTCTGTTTGTTCAAAGGAGGCATTCTCTTTTTAAAAGAGCCAAAAGCTAGCTAGTTTCCTTTTGTCTGGGTCCTCTGTTGTGCAGTAACAACCCAGGGCCCACCAAAGGGTGAGAGCTCCCACCCACATATACTGCTTTTTCTCCAACAATAGACTTGGTAGTTGACTGCAGGGCAACAGTAGTCAGCTCACACTTAGCCAAGTCTCAAAACAGGTCTGGGAAGCAGACAGGGAGCAGAAGCAAATTGGTGCTTGTAGTTTTCTCTCAATGGTCCCTCCCCAGGGCTCATATTTACACGTGGGCTCCTGTTATCAATTTTGTTTGATCTCTTCAAAAGGTCCTTTGTCTACCTTTGGGTGATAGGGAGCCTCTATGAGAACAGCAGTGAGAAAGCATATGAGCCTCCCCTCACATGATCAGCAAACTGCTTACATCCTTGTGGTTTAGCAACTTCCTCCTTCCTCTCGCCAGCTGCTGAACACATTGCCAGTAACCCTGATTGGGGATGTAAATGATTCTTTGGATTTTGCTCCATTCCGAACAATATTTCCAGCTTGTAATTAGAGAGTGGGTTATGTAGGCTGAAAAATGATTCAGCTGATTGTAAGGGCAAGTGTTTCTAGGTTATTCTCTATTATAAAAGTTCATTAGGGCATGCAAACCAATTTCATTTATTTTCTCTTTTGTTTCACAGACAAAGGTTTTTTGCGTTATTTTTGTTTGGTTTGATTTGGTTTTCCTGGGGGAGAAGGTGATAGTGGTAGCTTATAGAAATTCTAGAAAAACAACAACAACACATGGAGATAAAATGTGTATAAAATAAGCAAACTGAAACGGTCTCCTACAAGGAAGTCAAGCAAAATTCCCTTGACATTTAAAAAACTTTTGTGTGATTTGATCCCTCAATGGCACTTTGTAAATTAAAATTTGCTATATTTAGCTTATAAATTCTAGGTACATAGACACTCGTGATTTATTTATGCATATGTACATTTAACCATTAATTCACTTATGTATTCAATAAAAGTTTATTGGATGTGTTTATCCCTCAATTTATTGTAATTACATATGGTCTTTCTACTATTGTCTTTAACCTTTGAACTAGTTTGATAGTTGGTTGATCTACTGCATTTACTAAGTGATTGCCTTTGTCAGTGAGAATTCCTTTTCTTTCTGATGGTTTCGTATTCATAATTTTGACCTTTTCTTCTTAAAGCGATCACTTTCTAAATTTAAATTTTAAAAATTGAAAGAATACATAAATGTAGTGAGTTACAAAGTACAAAAGCCTAGAAAAATGTTGCAAGTTAAAATTAAAAAGAAACCTACTTGTCTACTCCCTGATAAATCTTTATGAATATCTGAGCTTTGTCATTGCTGAAATAAGACTGTTGGAAAGTTATTTTGTCCCTTAACTTTAGGAGTCTGTCATTTACTGTAAGTACTTACTGGGTACGCTGGTTATGATGATGAACATGAAAAGTGAAGGACTCAGGCCAGAATCCCACCAGCCATGAGTCTAAGAAGACCTGATAATCAACAGTTGGCATTGACTTAAAGACTTCCATTAGAAACCAACTTTTTCAGTCTGCGAAGGTAAGAACAAAGGAGCTATCATGAGATTGTATTTTATTACAATAGGCTAGATGACGCTGCAATAATAACCAACCTCTAGTCTCAATGGCTTAGCAGCTCCTTTATTTCTGTTTTCATTTCCAGTTCATATCAGCACTGCTCATATTAGTGGCAATAATCTAAAGTACAGTATTAAAAAAAACCTTCCAAAAATAACTTAGATAAATAACAAGGAAAGAAAATAAAAGCATGAAATCATCTTGCCTTTTCAGATTACTGATCAAATTATGCCCACGAACTATGAACTTGGACAGACTGCCTTTAGTCCCTAATCCCTAACCTGAGATAGAAAGAGTATCCTTTCAATAAGCCTTTGGGGGAAAAAATTAAAGAATTCTCACCAGGGAAGGACCAAGAAACAAATATAGGAGATATCAGAAAAGACTCTTTTGATAATATATACCTTTTCAAATTCCAAATCTTACGGTATTTGTTTTGTAAACAGACAAATTAATTAGGTAATTAACCAGTCTGGCAAAGGAAAGAGTCTCTTCTGATCTTTGACCTAGAATCTCTGAAAAAAATGTTATTGATTCCATTTTATAGATGAAGAAACTGAGGTTCAGAGAGGTCAAATGATCAGTTTGAAATCCAAATCTGGTCAGTTCCTCAACATTTTGAACCCCCATCTCTCTTTTTAATTCTTTCTATCTACCTCAAATGCCTTCCTTTCTCTGCTCGCTGCTATAATTTCAAAATCCAGCATCAAGGAAGTCTCCGTTTTGCTTCATTCTCAGGAAACAACAGCTCACACTGACCCAGCTTTTCCCCAGGCCTTTATTTGCTTCCTAGGAAATTCAAACAGACTTTTACTTATTAATCTTTGTATCAGGGTTTATGTTTTAAAAACCAAGTTTGAGATATTGATTGATTTTGATGAAAAAAAGGACTCCTTTATGGTGGAATTATGAATTTCAGGGAGAGGGAAATGAGAGTGAAAGCTTTCCTGGTGTCCTTGAAATCACCCCCTCTCCACCCCCAACATCACCCTACGTTAGGAATGGCATTGCTCTGATTCTTCCAGTCCAGTCATAAGAAATCTATTATGCAAAGATGGTGCTCCTTGAGTAGGTCCATGAGTCAAGAAATTTAATCCAAAATAAAAGGTTTAAAAATATATAGAACACAAGGGGGATGATTTCAGACACTTAAGTCAACGACAGTGTTTAAAAAAAGAGAAAATTCACACGCATTCATGTTCTTTTTTTTTTTTTAAATATATTTTATTGATTTCCCACAGAAAGGAAGGGAGAGAGACAGAGAGCCAGAAACATCGATGAGAGAGAAACATCGATCAGCTGCCCCCTGCACATCTCCCACTGGGGATGTGCCCGCAACCCAGGCACATGCCCTTGACCGGAATCGAACCCGGGACCCCCCAGTCCACAGGCCGACGCTCCATCCACCGAGCCAAACCGGTTTTGGCAGCATTCATGTTCTTATCTGTGCAGAGATGAGTCATCTACTCTCTTGTCTTTTTCTGTCATTCACTCCGACTCCTCTAATTAAAACATCTGGTTACTCTCACTGATGTTTCCAGACTGCTATTGCACCCGTCCTTCACAGCTTGCTAAATCCTCCTTGTAATAGAATATGATCTCTTTTAGTTAGTTCTCAGTAGCATTTCAGCAGGGGACTAGCATGAGAATAATCTCAACTGATTAGAGGTAAATCTAAGCTAAAGACAATGGTCTACTAAGAAAATAGCTATGTACCAAAATCTGTGCTACAATCATATTAAAGAAAGATAGGAAAATGAGTAGGGTGGCTATTTGCCAGAAAACTCTGATCCTGCCCTGATTTTCCCATGGCTATTTGTCATACCAGAAAGCACTGGAGTTTAATTTGTTTGTCCTTGTCTCTTTTTTCCCCAGTGTTGCAACTTGCTTACCTAAGCCTCATCAGCCCACTTAGGCAAGCAGAAATGGGAATTTCCATTGAACACATTCCTAGGGAATGTCTGATGTTGGTCATTGAATTGGAAGCAGCTATGTTAAATAATGCACACAAAACATTTTTAACCCCTTTTTCTATCATCACCCTTCCATTCCAGTGTTTTAACGTTCAATCAGAGAGACTGTATTTAGAATGTGCATGCCTCTTTTCTGAGAGCTCTAAGTATATCTAAAGAGCTAAATCTGATACACGAAATTGGAAACCAAGCTGTGATCTGGAAATGGTATTTTTCTGTGGCTTTTCATTAAATAAATGCCTAGACCTGGGCACTTTAAGTTGACCCACAGCTCAATAAACCCCTATAGAAACCTATGATAAGCCACTGAAATAGTAACATGAATACAAAGGAGGAAAACGAATCAGTTTTTTATTAATATTTTTCACAATCTGATGGAATATGTAAGTGAAATAATTCATATCTCTACAAAGATTCTGAGAAGTAGACACTGCCAGCTGTTGTTAAAAAAAAAAACATCGTTAGAGAGGAGCTTGAGGTGGCCTGGTGCTTCCATGATGTAGGCATGCTCAGTTTGAGCATTTATGTGCATTTTTCTTAGTGTTTTTAAAATGTATTTCTGTGTTCTACATATATTATTTTAATTTTAAAATGTTTAAAAATCCTTTCGATTAGGTACATATATCTGGCTCTAAATCTTCAACACTGTGTCTAATAATCATCCTAGTAATATCTAATATTTGACCAACTTAAGTACATTTTCATACAAGGGGGCATAAAAACAAGTAAACAACCGTAATAACAACAACAGTAGCTTCCTTAGTTAAGCACTACCATATGCCAGCCACTGGTCCAGACCTCAGAAATCGAAAGGCACAGTGTAGGGGAGAAGTTTCTTGGCCACCAGAGGTCTCAAACTGAGACTTAGGACCACCTGTACTATTTCCAGGTACAGAATTCAAACTGGGAAAGCGGGTAGAGAAAGAAGAATTTGAAGATTTATAGGTGACATGGGCTCTGTCTGGTTAATTGCCAACCACACCATTCGCTATTGCCGTATACCTACCTGCTTCACACATTCATGTGTGTGCACCTGCAGGGGCCCAGAGGGAGGCCAAGTTCCCAGCCAGTCCTAGGCTCTTCTGTTCTCAGGGTGAATCTGCAATTCAAACTTTCATGTGAGCATCAAGCTATATGTCTGAGCAACCCCCCAGATCTCTAAACATTTCCTAGCAGTGGACACAAATTTGTGGGCCAGGCGAGGCAATAAGCACATCCATGAAACTAAGACAACAAACCTCTGTTATAAGAGGTGTGAGAGTCCAGTGGATCCCTCATTAACCTCCTAAGTAACCACAGTCATGCCTTGAGCACTAATTATCCTCATAAAATGTAGTGAAAATTAACATAACCAGGTTTTACTGTTGTTGTTGTTGTTGTTGTTGTTGTTTTAAAAAGCATTGGCCTTGCTCTATCTGGTTTGGCTCAGTGGATAGAGTGTTGGCCTGTGGACTGAAGGGTCCCAGGTTCGATTCCGGTCAAGGGCATGTACCTTGGTTGCGGGCACATCCCCAGTAGGGGGTGTGCAGGAGACAGCTGATCCATGTTTCTTTCTCATCGATGTTTCTAACTCTCTATCCCTCTCCCTTCCTCTCTGTAAAAAATCAATAAAATATATTTAAAAAAATAAAAAAGCATTGGCCTCAACTGTATCTTGAGAAATTATAAAATGTTTTCTATTGCTCGTATCCTTTTCATTCCATCTCCATCTCTCCCTCCCTCCCTCAGCCCTCTCTTGTGCTCCAATTGCTGTGCTGCTGTTTATAAGGCTCTACCGCCCAGCCTGAGAGGAAGTAGATGGCAGTGATTTTACTTTACTCACCTTGTGTGCTCACTGCCTGACACACCGTTCAAAACCAGGCAGCCAATCAATAAGTATGGGTTCAATAGTGAAGAAGCTATAAAGACTAATCAAATTACATGAGACTGACTATAAATATGCCATTTAAAACATAAGAATCCATTTAATCTGGTAGAAAATTCCAGCCCTGCAGTGGATTTTCTAAAATGTTAGAATTGTTTTATATTTTAATTAGTTCAATATCCTCATTTAAAAAGTGTGGGCTCATAAGGCAAGAAAGGAAAGGGATAAGGATTTTTTAATAACTATAAAAAAAACCAAGCTGTCATTATTTGCAGATGTTCTCCTTAGAAAACTTTCCATTATTTATAAATTACTAGAATTAATAAAAGAGATTAGTATGTTTTCTAGGCATAAAATCAACTGCATTTTGATATACCAGCAAAAATGAAATTAGAAAATGCAGTTTTTAAAAATATCATTTGCAATAGCGACAACAAAATAAGGAACGAAAGAGTAAGTCTAACAAAAGTTGTGCAAAAGCTTTTTGGAGAAAGTTATAAAACTGGTGAAAGATATTAAATGAGACCTAAATAAACAAAACAATGTATTTTTTTTCCTGGATAGGAAGATTGACTATCTTAAGGTTCTCATTTCTCTCCAAACTGTTCTATAGATTCAATAAAAATACCAGTAAGAGGTTTTGTGGAACTTCACAGTCTAATTCTAAAAAAGTATAAAGAAGAGCCCAGGGCCTAGAATAGTTCAGATAAATGTACAGGCAAATGTGTTCTACCAGAACCAAGATGTAGTATACAGCTTCCGGAATTAGGATTGTGTGTTATTAACACAAAGATGAAAAACACACAAATGGAACATATGAGAACCCAGAAATGGACCCACACTCAAATCAAACAGGACATATGATAGATAGATCAGTTTTTCAAGGAAGGAAGGAAGGAAGGGAGGGAGGGAGGGAGGGAGGGAGGGAGGGAGGGAGGGAGGGAGGGAGGAAGGAAGGAAAAGTGAGTGTGCATATACCCAGAAAGGTCACATATCCAGCTAAGGTAAAGCTATGCTTAGACCATTTTCCAGGAACAAATTGCTCCACTTCATGAGAACTCATTTCTAATTAATTTCTCCTTCTAATCGCTTGTAGCTTTGGTATTGCTTCACCCAAAATGTTCTCATGATTTGTTTTTTGTCAGTTTTTTTCCCCCATGAGTCAGACTCTTCTCACCAACTAATAGAGACCCTTTCTCAACCTTTTAGCTACTTCTTTTTTGTTTTAAATATTGTCGAGGTGGCCTAAATCTCCCACCATCCTTTTCAAGTTTAAGGGGGGACTGGGAATGGGAAACAGTGCATAATAGATAAGGGGGAGGGTTGGAAACCCTATTCTCAAATATGATGTGAATTAACTCGGGAGTGGAGCAGGGAGGGGAGGGGAGGAAAGTGTCTCGGATTAGTGAGGAAATAGCAGAGCCTAAAACACCCCAAGGCAGACAGGATAGAACACACCTGAGAAATCGGAGAAGAGGTCCAAAATGACACTTTTTTTTTTCAATTGAATAAAAATAACTGAATAAAAAGGCTCATTTGGGATTTCAAATAATACAACTTAGTAATGAGTTTGATGTACTTTATTTAAGAGAAAACAGCTCATGGATTGGGGGAGTACAGTGCGTCTCAGCAGTGGAGCCTTCTTCCTGAGGGACTTGGGGCAAGCAAGAGCGTGTTTTACGTAATGTTAGCAGAGACGATGAGGAAACAAGGCATGATTGAGGCAGAGATCAGCAATGTCCTGGTAAGGCCAGCCAGTCCTGATTTTCAGGGTAAGGTAAAGCCAAGCTGGAGGACTGTGAATGGTGTATGTTAGGTTTCCTAGACTGTGAGGCATCTCCTGGAAGTGTGGACTGAGGTAGGTCTAGATCTGTGTGGCGGGCTGGGTCCCTGGGCAGCCTCCATTTTGTGGGTCCTGATATATGAATGTCCCTCATCAGGGGTATTGTTCCAAAATATCTATACTAATAAAAGAGTAATATGCTAATTAGACCGGATGTCATTCCGGGTGTACTTCCAGACAAAGCTGGGACTGGAGGGAAGCCCAGGTCCCAGGTGCCAGAGGGAAGCTGGTGCCGGCAGCTGGGGGAAGGAAGGCCTATTCTTGCACAAATTTCATGCATCGGGCCTCTAGTAAGCAATATAAAAATTAAGCAAAGTCCACAATTGGCATATTCATTTAAATACCAACTAAGATTCATTTATTCAACTAATATTTGGAAAGCGTATATTCCAGGGAACTGGACTGTAGTGGAAAGAAACAAACCCTTCCTTCTTCAAGGAGTTTAGTTAGGCTTAAGAGGCAAAAGAATGTTAAAGGAAATTTCGCAGATGTGTTGATTCTGAGCAAAGGTCTAGGTTTATTTCAAATTTGCTGTAAGGGTACTAACTTCAAAGAAAGCCAGTTCAAATCTTCCTTCTGCAGAGTCTTTATAGGAAAAACAAATAAACAACAAACACTGTCTTGATAAAATTGTTAGTCTGAGTGCAAGAAAGAAAAATGTATGCTAAAGCTTGTTGATCTGTTCCAAGATTGTTTAAAGGTTTTAAGTTTGTAAAACTGTCATCTGTATACCTATTTTAAAGGCTGAGCTATAATTTCATTAGCCAGGTTGGTCAGACATATTAGCAATTGGTAAAGAAAAATTGCTCTAGATGTTATCAAAAAGTAATTATGTTTTTGCTCAGGTTTAAGACAACTTGTTTCATTTTCAACCCTTAAAATTTCTCAGAAAAAAGGGAGATACATAAACTGAAAATTATAATATATAGTGCCTATTGTGAGTAAAGATAATGACAGAACTTTTTGTGACAAATAAGAACTATTAGAGCAATTAATAAAAGCAAAAATGATAGTATAAAATGTTCAGTGTCTGCTACATTGAATTAGGAAGGTACATGATCATTTCCTGCCAGAGGAATTCCACTGGTTTTCTGTCTTCTATCACACCCTATAGATTTTTTGTGAAGGTTATATGAGAAAATGTAGGTAAAACCACCTGGCAGAAATTAAGCATCCGATAAAATTATAATTAATTATGGTATCGTCATCATTTTTTTCCAGCCAGCATGGATACACTCTATTGCACCTTATGTTTGGATCTTAGCTCCAACAGTTAGTAGCTATAAAATCGGGGAAGATCATTTAATATTTCTCACTTAAATTCTTCATCTATAAAATTGGGATAAAGTAAGAACTGCATCTCAGAGTTCTGATGGAAGCTAATGGAAATAATATCAGTAAGTATCCACTGCCATACGATGCAGTTCTCACTAAATGACATTCCCTTGGCCCAGAATATCCAGACCTGGTATTTTGGCCAATTCAGAGGCATTCCTGTGTTATACGTGAATAAATGGGCATTTAATTTATCAGTTTGGTTGTAAGTTTTGTTAGTGTGAGGCAGTCCTCTAGGGGCCTTTAGGCCCTTTTCATTCCTGGAGAAGGTGAACAAAATTGAGAACAAAATCAGCATATCTTATCAATAGTCGTCCATATAAGAAACCCTACATCATGAAATAATTTTTTCTGATGTAAATTGCGTATAAATACAGAAAAAGAAATGAACATTAGAGTACTGAGTTCCATGTTATATGTACAAAAGGGAAAAAATGGCTAGAAAATTCCTGTAGATGGATTGTGGGGGGCTGAGTCCGACTTGGGGTCCTTTTGGCTGGTAAGCATGAGATTAGTTTCTCAGGGAGTCAGATCCTGTCACCACCTCCCATGCTCATCCATATGCCCCATGTATTGAGATATCTGCTCCAGGCTCCAGGCATTCTGAACTACCTGATATTCTCGGATGATATTGTGATTTCTCATTTCAATGCTTTTGTCCCTCTTACAAAAGTGGCTCTGTTTCCCTTTGCTCTACCTTTCTTCTATGCCAGCATTACTTTTAAGACTCAGCTCCAATGTCATTTCCTCTGGAAAGACTTCCTTCACTTACCCCATCAATACCCTTTCTCTGTGTTTTTTGAAATCTGCCTTGACTTTCACAATATCTTTTGATTCTCTATCTCCCCCAAAGCACAAAATGTAGGCACTATGTTTTTTACTTGTCCCTGCCAACTTTTTTTTTAACCTCAAGCCCACTCCATAGTAAGTTGTCACTAATACTTAACCTGACACTGAGAGTCACAAATGGAGATAAAAATAAGGTCAAGTTTCAAATAAAGATAAAAATAAGCAGCTTTATCTTTAATTGGTGGGTAGAAGGTAAGTGTTGGGATCTTCTAGTACGTTATTCTTAGCAAGATTTTTGTTATTTGTTTTAGTAGGGGGCACATGTTTTCTTCATCTTTAAAAGTAGAATAATTATTACTGTTCAAGGTGATTGTAAAATTTGGGAAAGATAATGTGAATGTGCATAGCATAGTACTTGGACCAAAGTAAGTAATCAATAGATGTTGCTAGTCTAACCCAATTATCAGCAATCTTTTCATAAAAAAAAAAACTTATATACAATAACTAGTGGCTGACCAAGACCTTACTGAATATTTTATAGAAAATAAAGTATTTATATCTCACTCCCCACTACAAACCACAGAAAACCCCCAATATAAATCCTCTTTTTGGCCATAATGCCACTGGAGGTCTCTTTGACACTCAGGAAACTAGGAGTAGAATGGCTAGATTATATGGTAGATTAATACTTATGTTTTTAGAAATCTGACAACAGGTTTTACAAAATGGTTTTACTATTTTACATTCCCATTAAGTGGTAATGAGAGTTCCAGTTCCTCTACAGTATTGTCAACTTTTGGAATCATCAGTCTGTTTGAAGGCCCTGTCTAATCATCATTAGCCATTTTATTTCTTAACTAGAGGCCCAGTGCACAAAATTCATGCACGGGTAGGGTCCCTAGGCCTGGCTGGTAATCAGGGCTAATCAGGTTCCTCACCTCCCCGCCTCCTCACCTCCTCCTTCCCTAGCTCCCTCAGCGCCCCACTGCTGCCACTGGTTACCCACCATGTTCTGCGCCAGCTCCTGGTAGTCAGCACATGTCATAGCGAGCAATCAAACTCCTGGTCTCCCGGTCGAACTCCTGAGGGGACACTTTGTATATTAGCTATATATATATATTAATAATGGTATTATATTCATAGTACATAAAGAACTACTTAAATTAATGAGGAAAACAAATGTCAACTATACTTGAAAAAGTTTAAGTTAAAGTGGAAAAAAATATTTAAAAAATATTGAAAAAGTTTAAGTTAAAGTGAAAAAAAGCTTTAAAAAATAAGAAAAAAAATGAACATGAATTTTGAACAAGCACTTAATTGAAGGGGCAGGCTAATATATATGCTGAGAGTAA
>NW_005871154.1:1584680-1592956 GCF_000147115.1 Myotis lucifugus
AGATGTTAAGGAGAAAGTGAATCTTTAAAATGGGCCATGAAAGAACTGAGAAGAGTTTGTGAACAGAAGCACACAGAAAGCTATCCAAGCAACACTGGGAGCCCAGTTTGAGACATTATCCAACAGTGTTGCATAATTTTTTCAGTACTGTTCAGTTTCTTGGGAATAGCTAGAGAGAATCAAGATCCAAGTGAGAGCCCTAGCCAGTTTGGCTCAGTGGATTGAGCATCGGCCTGCGGACTGAAGGGTCCCGGGTTCGATTCCGGTCAAGGGCATGTACCTTGGTTGCAGGCACATCCCCAGTGGGGAGTGTGCAGAAGGCAGCTGAATCGATGTTTCTCTCTCATCGATGTTTCTAACTCTCTATCCCTCTCCCTTCCTCTCTGTGAAAAATCAATAAAATATATTAAAAAAAAAAATCCAAGTGAGAAAGAATAATCAGTAAGGGGTATCAGGGTGGGATAATTGCTGAAACAAATGATCCCCAAATTCCAATGGCTTACTGCCAAAGAAGGGTTTAACATTGAAATGTAGGCAGTGAGTGGTACATGCTCCACATAGTCACTCAAGCATATACCTGTAAGCCTGTAGGTTTTCTAAAATTTTCTCCATACATCCAGTGGATGCAGGACAAAATAAGGCATGGGGAGCTTTCATGGACCAGGCCCAGAAGTGCTATCACTTCTACTCACACTTCACTGGCCAGAACTTAGTTATTGGTTTTATCTAATGGCTGAGAAAAGGATAAAGAAATAATCTGTCCTGGAAGATGAGGATAATAAAGATACTGGTGACCACTTTCAGTCTCTAACACAGAAGGCAAAAGTCAGATACCACAGTATGTTTCAGTATAGGATCAAAAACAGAGACATGCGAATTTTCAAGTTTAGTTTATACAGTAAAATAATGTATTATACACCCTCATTTTTTTTTTATTTCTCCTCCTGAAAGCTGGTTCATACCTCTACCTCCTTAATATACTTAGTACTTAGTGCCCAGTCTCCTTTTTCACCTCATTCCTGTTATCATTCTTAGTTGGACATTAGACGTCATTTTCTTCCATCAACTCTCAGCTCTGTGCTGAGAATTCACCATTGTGCTTGTGTTTGTTTCCTCTCCAGATATCTATTCCAGCTCTCTATGATCTGATTTACACTCGTGCTCAGGTAATTGGTTTCCCTGGCTCTTTTCTTTGCTTATTTAAAATCCTATTTATTCTTCAAAGCTCAGTTTAATTCAAATGACACTTTCTGTGAGCTTTTCCATAACCAAATACCCAGGCCCCTGACATGCTTTTAGATTCTACATCTTCCATTTACTTACTTCGATCTTGGATTGGGAACTCAAGAACTTTGAGAATTTTTTTTTCATCTGCAATATGGAAGTAATAGTTATCTTACTGAATAATGGTAAATGTTCAACCTAGTATATAAAGTACAAAGTATCTAGGGTATAATAGATACTTAAAAATCCTAATGATAATTTCCATTCTGATCAGAACTATTTTGGCATTTTTATTTTATCAGTCTTTCACACATTACCACATTTTCCCATGTGTTATTGGTGTCTGTACACTTGTTCTCTCCTTGTCATTGGATTAGGGATTATGAGCAGATGTTATTTTTTAAGCAAGCACATATATACATGTGTGTGTGCATGCACATGTGTGTGTGTATGTGTGTGTGTGAATGAATCTTTGTTAGTACTGAGCACATTTACTCATGGCCTAGATTCAGTAAGTAGGTGGTAAAACGATTTAAGCTAATGTGTTAAGTACAAGAAACACACAAACTTTTAACAAGAAAGAATGCTACATAAGCTAGCGCAAAATGTATCTCAGTAAACACGATAATACTATATGAACTGTAGCATTTTACACAAATGGAAAGGATTAGAATAAAGTCGAACATTGAAGTTTAATTTGTGTGTGTGTGTTCTCTAGTTACCCTTAAGAATACAGTTCACAACTCTGCCTTTCACTGCTTTTCTTCCCTGAGGATATGAGGCAGAATGATTCCCTTTGGAGAGCGATTAAACTTGTTCGCCATTTTCCACTAATTTTATTGCTTGATAGAGCTGAGCGAAAGCCTCTAATGCAGCAGTTCTCAACCTGTGGGTCGCGACCCCTTTGGCAGTCGAACGACCCTTTCACAGGGGTTGCCTAAGACCATCCTGCATATCAGATATTTACATTATGATTCATAACAGTAGCAACATTACAGTTATGAAGTAGCAACGAAAATAATTTTATGGTTGGGTCACAACATGAGGAACTGTATTTAAAGGGCTAGAAGATTGAGAACCACTGCTCTAATGGCTACTCTTTCCTAGATACTGCAGGAAAGCCTCAAGGGCATCTGGTTTAAGCAAAGAAAGAGAGGCTTCAGTATGTGACCAATATGTATATCAACTGGAGAGAAACGTAACAGAAGATTCAAAAATTGGAGACATACAGCAAATGGACTGGTCTTTAACACAATTTTTGTATTTCATATACACAGATTTTTTTCCCCATCACATGCCACTGACAGAAACTCTTTCATTATATGTAATGTTCACCTTTGTATTAATATGAAGATCTTGCTTCTAAAATCACTTTTCAGGAAGTTGATTTACAGCTTGAAAGTTGCTGTTCTTATGTGTTTCTAAGAAACTAAGTTACCAAGTTAGTATGTGGAATTAAGAACTGAGGCTAAAATAAAAATAAAGACAACTAAAAATATTTCATGCCCTCAATTTTTTGAATCCCTGAAGTGATTTCTTTTTTAAAGAGTTCATGCTATGGCCCTATTTGAAAATATTTCTATCATTGCCATTTTATTCTGAAGAGCATTAAACTGACATGGAATCTAGGTTGCTTCTGATTATATAAAGATTGAAAGAGACAGGGCCTTTTCAGGTTTAAGGATTACCTGCCTACTCATGGGACCTCTGTAGTTAAAATATGAGAGTATCAAAAATATTTTTATTTAAATTAAAATAGATTCTGATAGTAAGCAATAAGATATATAGGGCAAAATGTGTCTGAAAGTACTCACTACAGTTCATGTAGTAGTTTTATATTTATTGGGATATATTTTGTGCTTGCTTATGCAGGATTCTTTCTTGTTAAAAGTATCTGTGTTTCTTGTACTTACCACATTAACTTAAATATTTTCACCACCTATTTTTTTTATGAGACCCTCAGCATACATTTATGGGATCTATGCCATGAGTAACTATGCTCTGTACTAGTAAGAATTCATTCTCTCTCTCTCTCTCTCTCTCTCTCTCTCTCTCTCTCTCTCACACACACACACACACACACACACACACACACACACACACACACATGCACCCGTGTGCTGACTTAAAAAAGAACATCTGCTCATAATTGCAAATCTAATGATGAGGAGAGGACAAGTGCACAGACACCAATAACACATGAGAAAATGTGGCAATGTGTGAAAGGACTGATAAAAGAAAAATGACCTTTCATTCCTTCAGTAACAACCATCCTATATAATAAGAGAGGAATATGCTAATTAGCAGTTATGCCCTGAGGCATAATGACCAAGCATGTCAGGACCACTTCACGGATCAGCAGGAGGGTGGGCCAGTGAGGTACAAATGGGCTGTGGAGAGCTCCAGGAGGGGGCAGGGCAGCAAGCTATGAGGGAGGGAGTGGGGAGAGGGGCAAGGGGAGCTATGGGAGGGTGGGGCAGCGGGCGGAGAACTACAGGAGGGTGGCAGTGACCTACTGGCTACAAGCGGGCAGCAGAGAACTACAAGAGGGGGCAGGGCAGCAAGCAAGCGGGAGGCAGAGAGCTACAGGAGAGGACAGGGCAAGAAGCTATGAGCGGGGGCGGGGGGAGCTACAAGAGGGCAGGGTAGTGGGCGGAGAGCTACAGGAGGGCGGCAGCGACCTACTGGCTCATGGATTCATGCGCAGGGCTACTAGTGATATATGTTAAGCCCTACCATATGAGAGGCACAGTATGAGTTACTTTATAGATTATACCTATTGGCTGGCTTGCTACCCTCCTCCCTCATCCCCTTCATTATTTACCAGACACACGCATCCATAGGAGAAATTCTGTAACCAGTTATCTTGGGGAAAGATATCAGATAAATCTACCCCCCACTATTCTTTATCATGTCCCATGCTTTAAGGCTCTCAGCTCAGCTGCCTTTTTAGTTACTCAGTCACTTCCATTCATCCATCCATCCAAACCTATTTAAGAGTGTGCATTGACTTACTGTGACGTAGGCACTTCCTAAGGGATGCAAAACAGATATGGGTTCTATTGCCATAATACTTTAGTAGGAGAGACAGTAATCAAGTAATTACTTAAATACCTAAATAGTAATATCCTATATAATAAAGAGGTGGTATGCAAATTGACCTTCACACCCTCACACAAAATAGCCACCCCCATGTGGTCACAAGATGGCCACCACAAGATGGCCGGCAGAGGATGGCAGTTGGGGGTGACCAGGCCAGCAGGGGAGGGCAGTTGGGGTGACCAGGCCTGCAAGGGAGGGCAGTTAGGGGTGACCAGGCTGGCAGGGGAGGGCAGTTAGGGGCGACTGGGTCGGCAAGGGAAGGCAGTTGGCCGGACTGGGCCAGCAGGTGAGGGCAGTTGGGGGGGACCAGGCCTGCAGGGGAGGACAGTTAGGGGTGACCAGGCCAGCAGGGGAGGGATGGCAGTTGGGGTGGACCAGGCCTGCAGGGCAGGGAAGTTGGGGGTGACTGGGCTGGCAGGGGAGCAGTTAGGCATCAATCAGGCTGGCAGGGGAGTGGTTAGAGGGTATCAGGCTGGGGGGCAGAAGCGGTTAGGGGCAATCAGGCAGGCAGGCAGGCAAGTGGTTGGGAGCCAGCAGTCTCAGATTGTAAGAGGGATGTCCCATATTGGAGAGGTTGAAGGTTGGGCTGAGGGAACCCCCCCGCCCCCAGTGCATGAATTTCATGCACTGGGCCTCTAGTATTACAATAAAGTCTATGCTAGAAAGAAATCATGTAATATGAGAGAGAATAACAGTAAATCTAATTTAGCCTGGGGGCTTAGAAAAAAATTAAAGAAATAGTATTTAAATGGGTATCTAAGAGTGATTGGGAGTTAGTCAAATGGGAAATGGGAGGAGTTAGGAGAGTATTCCAGGAAGAAACACTAAAATTTAATAAGTGTGTAAGCATTGGAGTAACTAAAAGAGGACTAAGGCTATAAGAATCACCACTCTGATACAGAGCCATGTTCATGAATATAGATTAGAAATAAGTGCCAAAATTATGCCATAGAACTGGTCCAATGAGAATCAAGCCGTAGACGGGGTACCTTGCACCCCCTACCCTATAAGCACTGAGCGCTGAGTCCTGTCACTGACTCTGCCACAGCTGCTAGTCCAAGGTTTTAATCATCTTTCCCTTGACACCGTGGCTGGAGGAAATGTGTCACAAAATTCAATTCATAGTGTCACCAGTTCTCCATTCAAAGTCTGTGTCAGGTACATCAGATTGATGGGTGGCCTAATTCACATGATCTAACTAATAGCAAATGTGAGAAAGCAGGATGTAGATGTCTATTGTGGAATGAGGGCTATGTCTCTGAATTTCCTCAAACAAACACACAAAAAAAGGTTTATATGCTGGAAAGTTGAAAACAATGTCAGATTTTGACTACATTTTGTCATGCAGTAGCACAGATATGCCAGGATTTGAGTCTGTAATGTAAAGGAGAAATCTGGACTAGGCATCTAAATTTAGAATATGTTCATTGATTCTGTGGTTATGGATAATATCATAAAGAATATAGACAGAAAGGGAAAGAGACCTTGTGTCCAGCCACTGAGGGATTTTAACATGTAATAGAAAGTGATAAAAGGACGAGTTGGCAAGGTAGACACAGAAGTAAAGAGGAAAACTGGAAGAATGTGTCACAGAAGGCAAGGGTGTCTTTCAAGACAGAGGGAGAATTTAATTGGGTCAAATGATGTTGAAAAGACAATGAAGTAAAGTGCCAAAAATGTGCATATATTATTTATAGAAACATGTTGACTTTAATAAGAGCTGTTTCCAGACAGTGATGATGTAGAGATGGGGAAAGAGGATTGGGAGGTGAATGGGAAGAGCAGAGACACATGTAACTATTTTGAACAGTTTAATGATGAAGGAAAGAAGTACAGTTTTATTGACCGTCTCATTCTGTCTCATAACATGTGTCCTCCTGTGTTGTCAATCACACTTTGTACTTAATAATAATGTGTAGCGCAGGATATTGCTTGCTTGCTTGTTTTCTTCCTTTTTTTTTTTTTGAAGTACTGGCATCCCTCACTAGAAATTTTTTAGGGACATGTCCTATATTCATTTTTTTTTCATACTATTATGTCCTAAGGGCTTAAAACAAATATTTTTGTGAATCAGTGTTTTCAGGTATAATCTACACAGGAACTTTGAAAAGTAAGTATTGAGAAAATTGAGACTTCTTAAGTTTATGCAATGTTTTCTTGGTTATTTTGCTATGAGTGGAAGTCAAAATTTAAATTCATTATGCTACCCTAACTCCTGTAATTTTTCACATGTATGTATAAATTGCATCATTCTCATGGTCATTATTCTCTATTTCTAGACATCACATTTTCATCTGAGGGAGCAAAAAAAGAAAACAGACAAAGATGCGAAGAACAAAAGATGTATAGCAGTCGAGTCTTATATTTTTTTCAAGGAATCATTGATTTTTTAAAGACCCAGTGGCTTCCTCTTAGTGAAAGCTATGTCATATGACCACCAGAAATATAATGGAGCCTGTGACATCAACATGTTTTAACTGAGTATATTGTCCTGAGTAAAATTGAGGCGATGTTAGCAGTGAAGGAAAGAACCAATACTGGGTAGATGACTAGCAGCATCTATCTCAGCACATAATCACATAATCAAAAAATCACATATACTGAAAATTAACCTTGGGAAGACTCCATATTGAAGATATGAATACAATACAACTAAATTTTCTGCACCAATAGAACATATCACCATTCTCCACTCCTCCCACCCCCCGAGTTGAATGCCAGTTGAAGTTAGGCTGACATATTATAATCCTTAAAATTTCATTTGCTTTGTTGACATTGGTCATAGGATTGGTCCCAAAGGTTCCCAAAGGCTTAATGGTGAGTTCCTCTTCTCTCACCAGATATGCCTCCTGCCCTGCAGGAAAGGCTCCCCCACCCCCCACCCCCAGCTAGTTCCCTTATCTGCTTGGCCAGCTGCACTCTACCTCAGCCTACTGCTTCAGTTCTCTGCCAGCCTGTGGAATTATTCTCCTCTAGGAACCAAGCGATGCCTCATCCTCACATTACTATAAAGCCTGCCTCCCACAGCCCCTGCTTGGTCACTTACCTCCTAAGTAGAACCCCTTGTGGCCTTCCATGGCAAGTAATGCCCTCTCCTGGGCTGTGAGTATATGTGGCCAATAATCTGCTATTAATTTCATCTCTTCAGTGTTGGGTGTCCGATGTTTGAAAATATATTAGTTAGGGTGAGAGATCCCTTCCTCACCAACAGAGTGAATAGGAAGTTATCTGAAGAGTTGGCAATAGAAAATTGCTAAAATTTGACAGTTTTAAATCTCACTCCATTTTTGTATATGTGTGTTTATGTGTATATCTTGCTGTCTCTCTGTAGCCTCTTCCCAGTGTTACGAAGTAATTGAACTTACTTGAGAAACCTTAAACATTGTACCTACCACTGTAAAAAGTTAACTCAGTCCTTATGGGAAATTTGGGAGTCTTGTGGAGACATATAAGGTTATTGTAAAGTTGTTACTCTAGTATTATGAGTTTAGACACCTGCATATAGGAATTTAGGGAGACTTAATAAATCACATATTTTCCTGACCTGAAAAATAATTCAGCAACTGTGTCTCTCTCAGGAAACAGCAAAGGGAAGCAGTTAGAGGTTTACAATGTAATGGACACAATAGACACCTGTCATATTCCAATTTGGGGGCCTGAATGCCACCCCCATCCTCAACATCTCACATAAAGTTATATATTTACTTGTGGCCCAGTGCACGAAATTTGTTCACATTAAAAGGGAATTAATTAGAGGAAATATTTTAATATTGCTATTTGCCCTTTCTCTATAATAGAAGTGTCAGAGATGAAAGAAAATTAGTAAAATGTATGTGAAAATCTTCCTCCTCTCAGAGTCTGGGGCATGCTGGGGACCCAGAGTTAAGTCCTCACACACCCGCGTGTGCCTCAAAATCACGTGAGACCCAGACCCAGCCAGCCCCACCACT
>NW_005871154.1:1594077-1600783 GCF_000147115.1 Myotis lucifugus
CAGCCCTGCCTGTGCCTGATAGGGGGGAGCTCCCCAATCCCCTGTTTGCCCTGCAGCTCTGTGTTTGACAGGGTGCAGCGCGCCAACCCCCTGATTGGCCCTGCTCTGTGTGTGACAGGGTGTGGCACCCCAACCCCCACCCCCCCACGGGCCCTGCCCCGAGTGTGACAGTGGCGGCGCCCCAACCTCCTTATCGGCCCTGCTCTGTGGGTGATAGAGGGTGGCGCCCCAACCCCCCTCCACGGGCCTTGCTCTGTGTGTGACAGGGTAGAGCCATAACCTCCCCATTGGCCCTGCCCTGAGTGTGACAGGGTGCAGCGCCCCAACCCCCTGATCCGCCCTGCTCTGTGTGTGACAGGGGGCCGTGCCCCTATTCCCCTGATCGGCACTGCTCTGTGCGTGACAGGGTATGGAGCCCCAACCCCCCCTGATGGGCCCTGCTCTGTGAGTGACAGGGGGCAGCGCCCCAACCCCCTGATCGGCCCTGCTCTGTGAGTGACAGGGGGCAGCACCCCAACCCCCTGATCGACCCTGCTCTGTGCGTGACGGGGGTGGCGCCACAACCTCCCCATCGACCCTGCCTTGAGTGTGACGGGGTGGTGCCCCAACCCCCCAATCGGCCCTACCCTGAGCGTGACTGAGGGTGGCATCGCAACCTCCCATCCGCCCTGCTCTGTGCATGACGGGGCGGCGCCCCAACTCCCCAATCGGCCTGCTCTGAGCCTGACCAGGGGCTGCACCTAGGGATTGGGCCTGCCCTCTGCCACCCGGGAGCAGGCCTAAGCTAGCAGGTCGTTATCTCCCGAGGGGTCCCAGACTGCGAGAGGGCACAGGCCGGGCTGGGGGACCCTCCCCCTCCCCACCCCCCGAGTGCACAAATTTTTGTGCACTGGGCCTCTAGTCCTATATAATAAAAGACTAATATGCTAAGTGTCCAGTCAGCTGTTCAACCAATCATCGTGTAATATGCTAATGATATGCTAAAGCCACTCAACTGCTCGCTATGATGTGCACTGACCACCAGGGGGCAGATGCTTCGACCAGTAGGTTAGCTTGCTGCTGGGGTCCAGTTGCATCGGGACTGAGCGAGATGGGCCGGGCATGCCCTGGAGTCCTTCTGCAGCCCCTCCCTGGCCCCAATTGTGCACTGGTGGGGTTCCTTGACTTGGCCTGTGCCCTCTCACAATCTGGGACCCCTAGGTGCATGTCAGAGAGCCAGTTTCAGCCTGCTTCTGCAGGCCAGGCCAAGGAAGCCCACTGGTGCATGAATTCATGCAGCGGGCCTCTAGTATATGTATAATTTTGATATGCTTCCAAAATTCCAAGGAGAAATGTTCTTGTTCAAAATTTGTCTTAAGTTCCTGTTGAATGATTCCTTCAGAGCAGTGGTTCTCAACCTTCCTAATGCCGCGACCCTTTAATACAGTTCCTCATGTTGTGGTGACCCTCAACCATAAAATTATTTTTGTTGCTACTTCATAACTGTAATTTTGCTACTGTTATGAATCATAATGTAAATATCTGATATGCAGGATGTATTTTCATTATTACAAATTGAACATAATTAAAGCATTGTGATTAATCACAAAACAATATGTAATTATATATGTGTTTTCTGATGGTCTTAGGCGACCCCTGTGAACAGGTCATTCGACCCCCAAAGGGGTCGCAACCCACAGGTTGAGAACTGCTGCTTTAGAGAATGTGGAGGTACATGCTGTTTATCATCATGAATGTTCTAAGAGAGTTTGGGTTGAACATCAACATTTCTGCCTTTGGGGAGGTGATTAAAAGCGATCTAAATACTTTACTTTGAAGCATTCTGCAGTCTTATCTATGGACTTTGACTTTGGGCAAACTTTTAGTTTCTGCCTTCTTTTCCAAAGGATATGTGCTAGTTCAAATATCTAGATAACTCAAGCATGCAAAATAAACCTACCTTCAGCAGAGAACAAAAAGCCATATACATGACATTTTGAACACTGAGAAGCATTTTCTTGAATTAGTAATTAACAAAAGAAAAATTCTCTGAATTGTTTTTTCTTATCCTGAGATTTCTATCCCATTTTATTTAAAAGAATCATAAACAACTTAGCCTAATATCTTGAACAAATTTCTAAAAGAGCTCTGCCTCATAACTATAGTTCAATGTGTTTGTGTTTTTAAAAATCAACTACACAAACATTTATTGTATATCCTGCCAGTACTGGACTATGAATAGCAGATACAAAACACATCCCTGCTCTGACCTTGCTTAATATAAAGGGCTCCAGCTCAACAACACCTGTTTCCCAAGACAAATGGTTTAAAAATGAGGTACATTGTGGTGATTATCAGAGGGACAGGGGGCTAGGGGGAAGTAGAAGAGGGTAAAGGAGGGGTAAATGGTGATGGAAGGAAAATGGACTTGGGTTTGATGAACACACAATACAATACAATATACAGATGATGTATTATAGAAGTGTACACCTGAAACCTATACAATTTTATTAATGTCACCCCAATAAATTCAATTCAAAAATAAAATTAGTGTGAACGTTGATGATTCAGATTTTAGATAGAAAAAATAATTATAGAACAGTAAACCAGCAGTAACTTGATCAAAACTGATGCAAAAATGTTTAAATCATGAAATATCTCAGTACAGTGACAATTTTTAAGAAGAAATAAAATCCATGGGAAGAACTTGGCAAAGCATTAGCAATCCTATATTTTACAAAATAGGGAAAGAAAATGATGTGCATAAAAAGGAAAACTGTCACTGATCAATTAGCATTTATTACATCCTTATTATGTTTCAGGCCCTCTGCTAAGAGCTTTGTAATGTTATCTAATTTAATTCTCACCAAACCACTCTGAGGTAGATATCATTATTATTCCCATTTCACAAATGAGGAATCCCAGGCTGAAAGACATTAAATAACTGTCACAAGGCTATAAAACTAGTAAACAATGGAGTTGGTATTTGAGCCATGCTTTCAAAGACGCTTGGATCAGTTTTGACAAATTCTGTTAACATGTAGAATATTTCTTAGGATTATATTCAGACTAGAGGCCCGGTGCATGAAATTCATGCACGGGTGTGGTCCCTAGGCTTGGCTGGCGATTGAAGCGCGAGTGTCTGTCGTGGAAGGGCAGGTCCCAGCTGACCTCTGGGCCCTGGGCAGCACCTGGGCCACTGGCCCCCTGCGCATCCCCCTCTGCCTGAATCATTGGGCCCCTGCCCAGCTCCCTCAGTGCCTGGTAGCCAGACAGCAGCCCCGCCCCCCACCGCCACCGCTGATCGCCATCTGCGGGGCAATCAGCAGGGCAATTGGGCCCCTCTCGCACCCACCTTGGCTTGGTGCCGCCCACTCACCTGCTCCACCGCCCCGCCGCGGTCCTGCTCTTGTCCGGGCCCATCAGGGCTGGTAGTGCCTCCACTGCCACCCACTGCCAGCACCATGTTACTGATGCCATTCATGTTCTGCGCTGCCCCGTGGTGGTCAGCACACGTCATAGCAAGTGGTTGAACTCCCGGTTAAGGGGACAATTTGCATATTAGGCTTTTATTATATAGGACTAGTGGCTCAGTGCATGAAATTTGTACACTTTTAATTATTTTTTTAAAAATATATTTTATTGATTTTTTACAGAGAGGAAGGGAGAGAGATAGAGAGCTAGAAACATCGATGAGAGAGAAACATCAATCAGCTGCCTCCTGCACATCTCCCACTGGGGATGTGCCCGCAACCCAGGTACATGCCCTTGACCGGAATCAAACCTGGGACCTTTCAGTCCGCAGGCCGACGCTCTATCCACTGAGCCAAACCGGTTTCGGCCGTACACTTTTAATTAAAAGGGAATTAATTAGAGGAAATATTTTAATATTGCTATTTGCCCTTTCTCTATAATAGAAGTGTGAGAGATGAAAGAAAATTATTAAAATGTATATGAAAATCTTCCTCCTGTCAGAGTCTGGGGTGTGCCGCAGGACCCAGAGTCAAGTCCCCACCCACACCTCAAAATCACGCAAGACCCAGACCCGACAGGTCCCACCCCCATTGGGCAATATCCAGACCTGGCCGGCCACATCCCTGTCAAGCCCTGCCAGGCAGGGGGCACAGCCTCAGGTCCCCCATCAAACCTCACCGGGTGGGGGGTGCAGCCTCAGGGCCCCCACCAAGCCCTGCTGGGTGGGGGAACGGAGGTTAAGGTCCCCCGGCCCAGTGCGGGGCGGGGGGGGCATGGCCTCAGGTCCCCCGGGCTGCCACCAGCGTCAGGGGCACAGCCTCAGGTCCCCCGGCCCAGTGCCAAGGGAGGGGATGCAGCCTGAGGTTCCCCCGTCAAGCCCTACTGGGTGGGGGGGCACAGCCTCTGGTCCCTGATCGCTCGTTACAGCCCATTACGGGAACCCCGCCTCACTGTGGGTGCAGCCATCTTTGTTATGGGAACCCTGCCTCCGCTGTGGGCGCAGCCATCTTGTGACAGTGTGACAGAGTGAGAGTCAATTTGCATATTACCTCTTTATTATATAGGATGCCTATAACTGAAAAATTCTAAAACCTAAGTAAGATAGAAATTTATCTTCTCATGTAAAAAACTCAAGTGCCAGATGGTCTAGAGTTGGTACAGCAGCTCTAAGAGGGCACCAAAGACCTAGCTCGTAACTTCTCCCTAACTGGCATCTCTTCACAACTCCCATCCTTGAGATTACTTCAATGTCCATTTAGGTGAGTCAGCTTCCCTTTAACAGCTTTTATGAAGTTCTGGACAATGGCCACTGATAGCTCTTAGCCACAAATTTGGTCACTAACCCTAACTATAAAGGAGGGTGTGCAATGCAGTCTTTCATTCTAGGTGCCAATGTGCCCAGCTCAAAAAGCAGAGTTCTGTCACCAAGGAAGAAAGTGAGAATGGAGGTTGGGAAAGGAATATAATTATCTCTGCTGAAAATATCTGCAAATTTTGCATCCTCACCATGCTATATATTACATTCCCAGAATGCAGGCTGTATTTAAAAATTTATATCTTATCAAAAAATCTATGACATTAAAGCTCCTCTTTGAAGTATTTATATGCAGTAAAATCTTAAATAATGGAAAAAATCAAATGGAAGGTCATGTTTAATTTAGTTCTTGGTTTTAGGATTTACCAACAACCATTTTTGTTTCAGCCCTTAAAAATATAACATTGATTATTGCTTTAGTATATAGATATTTGTGAACACGATCAATATCACTCATGGAGTTCTCTGAAGTGCTGATGGCAGTCACTTTAGTTATCATTGATTCGTATACATTGCTCTAAATTTGTTTGATTAACAGCTTTTTAAAAAGTACTGATTGAAGCAGAACTAGATGCTCAGAAGAAATTAAAAGAAAATAAAGCATTCTCTGTCATTGCAAGGGACTTGCAGTCTAGAAATATATACAGTTTTAATTATGTGTTTTTGTTTTGAAATGATCTCAAATTACAAGAGTGGTAAGCATAGTAGGAATAATTTTTGCCCTGATGTTTTGAAAGTAAGTTTTTAACAAGATGCTCTAATACCTCTGAATACTTTTGTGTGTATTTCCATAAAAATAACATTCTATGTAATCATAACAAAACCATTAAATCAGAATATTAAATATTTAAATATTATCAAAGAATCATAAGATCCCATTATAGTTTCATAAATAATACCAATACTGTCTTTACTATCAAAATTACTCAGCTCAGAATTATGTTTTTGATGCAGTTTTCATGCTGCTCTTCTTCAACCTTCCCAGTTTTCCTGTGACTTTAAGGAGCTTGATAATTTTGACAATTGCAGGCCAATCATTCTGTGGCACTTTCATCAACTTGGGTTCATCATTTCCTCATAATTAGATTCAAGTAATTTGTTTATTGCAGGCAGGCAGGAACATTAGAGCAGTGATGCTGAGTGACTCCTATCAAGTGGCACATAATTTTGATTTGTACCATTACTGGTGATGTGTTCTTTAATTGCTTGATTAAGGTAGTATTTGCCATGCTTCTCTACTGTAAAGTTATATTTTTTTCCCTGTGTAATTAGTAAATATTTTGGGAGGAGACATCTTACATATATCTTAATATGCCTCATAAAACTTTCAGTTTATGCATGCATGTATGTCTATATGTATATAGACTCATAGAGTCCTTGTGAAAACCCACGTCCCGCGTGGTTCAGGGTTCGGGCTCTGGAGAAGGAGCCATGTGCAAATGACAGAGATGAGACAAGAAATAATAAGTTGGAAATTGGGGGGCCAGGCGAGAGCCCATCCCAAGAGGGCTCAGGCCTTGCCATCCTTTTATTCAGTTTGGGATACACCTATAGCCCTTAGGCAGGCAATTTCCAGTAACAGACAGACAATCTTATCAGTAAGGATTTACATGACTATCTGGTGGGGAAGGTGCTTCAGCTAACATTGTCTCAACTAAACAGTGGGTGCATAGCTCTGACCTTTGCTAGGGCTCAAGGGTCACCAGCAATCCGGGCTCCTTGTCCACACCTCTCTGCTAGTGAAGACAATAGGCACTTTCCCACAAGTCCTATTTAATTAAATGGGTTTCCATCCATTAGAATCATTTTTTTATTGTTTAAAGTATTATAAATAGTAGTACATATGTCTCATCTTTTTTCCAAAAAGAGAGGGAGAGAGAGATAGAAACATCAATGATGAGAGATATAATGGACTGGCTGTCTCCTGCACACCCCACA
>NW_005871154.1:1601371-1636922 GCF_000147115.1 Myotis lucifugus
TCACAGGGCCCTGCAGTTTCCTACAGCTTGGGGGGGGGGGGGGGAGAGTGTAAATGGATAGGACAGAACTCTAAATGTGTTTTCTGTGTTTGGTCTCCATGCAGCATCCCATTAAAAGGCTTTTCTGACTTTAAAATGGTGGGAAAGCTTGTAAAACACCATTTTGCTTATCTTAATAACTTCCTTTGGCCTTTACTATAATCAAGGCAAATTCGGGAAATACTCAAGGATTCTTTTAGAAATATAAGCCCTCTTCAGCACAACACAGATTGCTCCAACTGTCAGTCTAATTTAATATTGTATCTAGTCATACATATCATCTCATAATATTTTTATATAGTTAATAGGCTCATTCTTTCATACAAAGGCTAAATGGAAAAATAACTCATTCTTTCTAATACAAACCTGACATTTCAGAAATGGAATCAGTGTACAAGCTAAATCATAACAAACATTAGAGCTATAGCTTTTTTCTTTTTTACCACTAAGCAGGTGAAGTACAGTGATATATACATATGTAGCTTCTCATATCACATCAACAAATATTTATCATGTGCCTTCTTTTTCTTTTATTATTTTTTTTATATTTTATTGATTTTTTACAGAGAGGAAGGGAGAAGGATAGAGAGTCAGAAACATCGATGAGAGAGAAACATCGACCAGCTACCTCCTGCACACCTCCTACTGGGGATGTGCCCGCCACCAAGGTACATGCCCCTGACCGGAATTGAACCTGGGACCCTTCAGTCCGCAGGCCGACGCTCTATCCACTGAGCCAAACCGGTTTGGCTCATGTGCCTTCTTTATGTTCACCGTGAAAAATAAGTAGTCCAACTGTAAGGAAGAAGCTCTTACTTTTTTCAGAGAGAAAAATAAATAGAGAGAAAGAAAGACAGACAGAAAGAAAGAAAACAATGCAACACTGTCAGTACAAGCATAAAGATGACAGAGAGAGACTACTATGGAGCACAGAGAAAGGGCCGATAGGCCAGTCTACAAGTTTTAGAAAAGGGTTTGTATAGGAGGTGAGGTTTGAGGTGCAAAGCTTATTCCTACTGGTTATCTCAAGTGCCCTTAGATGGGACCAGGGTGAACTTCAGCATGTGAATTTCTATGTGAAGCTCATTTGCTGCTTCGCCTCTAATGCAAGGCACAGCAAATGAGCTTAGATGTATTTGTTAGAAGTAACAATCTCTATGCCTTCTTAAATAGGTGTGAGTAGGCAGGTTCTGAAGCATGACATCATTCACTCCTTCTTCCACACCTCATCTAATGGACATTAATGATTTTGTTTTTGCACATTTTAATTCCTTCTTGTTGGAAATATTTAAGAAGTAGCCTGCCGTGGGATAAGGTATACAAGAGTCAAAGCTAGATAATCAAGGTAGTGAGAACTGGATCCACCACTTGTTAATAATATGTTGGGCAATTCATGTCAGTTTTTACAGTTGCTTTGTTTTGTAAAATTGGTGTGAACACATCTTTCCAGATTCTTAGGTTTGATGAATTAAGCAATGTAAGATCATATCTTTGTTATGGTTAATATAGTATTTCATAGATGTTAAAACATTCGGATGATAAGATGTATCCTTTCATCACTTTCAAATAATGGATTTCCACCTCCCCACCCCAAAAGATGACAAGCTGGTAGATACTAGTGATAATACAATATGTACTTTCTGGCGAATGGTAAATGGCCAGTCTGTGTAAGTTTTATCTACAAAAGTAGTGCAAATCTACTGCCGGGAGCCGGTCCATCCTTGCTGTTTCAAGGGACCTGGCATATATAGCATACTGTTCTTAATATGTTTGCTCCCTTTAGCGCCATGTGTTTTAACCAAGGTCACCTCTCCGAGAAAGGTTGTTTCCCCAGGTGGGGATCTTTCCCTGAGGTTAGGGAGGGCATACAACCCCTTAATTAAGTGCCAGGCGGGTAGTTAAGCTACATAATCTTTACTCCCTGGAATGGAGATAAGAAACGCCCTAACCTTTGTAATAGAAATTGACAGGATTAAAATCGGCTGGTATAAATATGGATGTAACAAGACAATAAACATCAGAACCTCATCAGATCCTAACCAGAACCTAGCCAGAGAACATGGCAAAAGATCCTGGACAGAACCTGGCTACAGAACTTCACTGGAGAACCTAGACAGAACATGGCAAAAGAACCTGGATAGAACCTGGCTGGAGAATCTGGAGAATCTGGAGAACCAAGAAACAGAACTTCACTGGAGATCCTGACCAGAACCTCGCTAGAGATCCTGACCAGAACTTGGCTGGAGATCCTGGCTAGAGATCCTGGCTAGGCTGCTGATCAACTGAAGGCTGTCTCCATGTCATTCCTTCTTCGCCGACTCCGTCCACACCTTTGGGGACCCCTGATCCTGGAGGGAGAACCTCGCTATGCTGATGAACTGAACCCAGTCTCCATGTCATTCATTCTTCGCCGACTCCGTCCACACCTTTGGGGATCCCTGGACCCGTTGGGGTTGGACCCCAACAATCTACTAGTATGCTTCTAATATGAAATGAGTGTGAGAGATGGACCAATATAGATAAATCAATCAACATTCTATGAGTTTGAAAAATATGTCAGTCATTTCACAGTTTAAGAAAGAGACAGAGAAACACATTTTTGGTTATTGGCAAATTCTCATGGAACATGATTAATAGATGAAGTAGATGCATAAGTGGATCACTATGTCCTCTTCATGAGTAGACCCATTTTTCATTATGATATTTTCCTATTTATTCCCATTACTATTTCTCATTCTGATAGTAATATAGCCACTCCAGCTTTCTCTTGATGAATGTTTTCATGGTATATATTTTTTCATCCATGTAAATTTATTCTAAGTTTATCTTTATATTTAAAGTTTGGTTCTTATAGATGGCATGCAATTGCTTCTCTTTTTAAATCAAATCTGAAAATCTCTGACTCAGTGTTCTTTCATTGAGATGTTTAGAACATTAATAATTAATATAATTATGTTAGATTTAAATTGGCCAACTATCTGTTTCCTAATTGACTGCCTGTTTTTGTTTTCCTTTTTTTCCTCCTTTCTTCTTATCTCAGAATAATCAGTCAAATTTTAAGTTTTCATTTTATCTCTACTATTAGTTCATTAACTATAACTTTTGTTTCATTTTCTTTAAAGGTAGTCATATGGATTGTGATAAACATTTTTAATAGTAACATAAAAAGAAAGTATTTGGTAGTATACTGTTATAAGGTTCTTGTATGTTAAGTAGAAAAATATTATTTAAAGGCTGATTGTGATAAAGATAGGTATTATAAACCTTAGAGCTACCATTAAGAAATAGCATTGCATGTACTATTTTAGTCATAGAGCTTATCTAGTGTACTCCTGTTTAGACATTCTGAAGCCAGCACTGTAATACTGTCCCACTAATGAGAATTATGTTATTTTATTTTGTTTTCCTTTATTGCTGCTATGAACTGAATTATCCTACATGTTCACATGCTGAAGCCCTAACCACCAATGTTATGGAATTTGGAGATAGGCCTCTGGGGACAGACCTTTGGGAGGTAATTAGGGTTAGATGAGGTCATGATAGTGAAACTCCCATGTAGAATTTGCCCTTATAAGAAGAGGGAGATCTCTCTCTCTCTCTCTCTCTCTCTCTCTCTCTCTCTCTGTCTCTCTCTCTCTTTCACACACACACACACACACCACAATGAAGAGATCATGTGAGCACACAGTAAGATGGCAGTGACCTACAAGCTAAGAGAAGAGTCCCAGGAATTAAAGCTACTTTCCCAACACCTTGATCTTGGACTTCCCAGCCTCCAGAATCATGAGAAATAAATTTCTGTTTTTCAGTCTATAGTATTTTTTAAATGGCAGCCCAAGAAGACTAATAGGTGTTAACAAAAGTTTCCTTAAATGGATGGAATTGGACTCTCCAAGAAATCTCTTCATGGTACAGTAAGACTGAATATAGATGAATTTAAGGACCTTCCCTATGTAATCTGGCAGAACCAATAGAGAATAGTGTTAAGAATGATAATACTGGTAATTTTGACAATGGCAAAATATTTACAAAGTATTAAAATGAGGAAGGAAGCAATGTAAGCTCATATCCCACTGGTTATCTTATTCTTGTTGGTGTAAACCAGTAGCGTTCAAGTTTAGGGGTATGCAAGTAAAGTGGCTATAGGAATTGCATGTACAATTTGCCCTGAAACTCTGTGTCTGAGAGTATGCAGAAAGTCCAACATTGGAACTTCATTTTGTTGATACTTTTAGAAGGGCAGCATTTTACATTTTCATTTATATTGCCTTCAGTAGTCTACATATTTTAACAGCTCACTTTTGTTGATTTTATTTTATTTCTTTTGATTACACACTGATTTACCCTTCTAACCATTTAAAAAGGCAAATAATTTCATTTAATATGGTGAATTATAATACCAGAATCATGGAACAATAAAATAACACAAACTTAAGATAAGAAACCTTGATTGGACTCCAATGTAGAGAATATTAACAAATTGTTTCACCTCTTTGGAGCCCAGTTTCATCCTCAGGATGACAAGAAGGTTGGTCAAGGTGATCCTATAAAGTTCATTCATTCATTAAAACAGCACCATTTTTAAAGCACCTATTTTGTTACAGGCACTAAATGAGGCACTGCATAGTTGTTCTTGTGTTCATGAAACTAGTTCTATTTAATTTTTTTTTAAATTTCATCCCATTGCCTCATCAGAAATCTCATTCCCTTGCAATGTAATATAGGCTGGTATAAAAGAGCCATGGCGAGTAGGATAGAGTGGGTTGACCCTTCACATCTATCTCAATTACCTTTTATTATTGTAGAGGCAGAAAGCTGAAAACCACATTTTCCAGATTTCCTTGAAGCTGAGATTCCGGATATGTTTATGTTTCACCAATCAGATGCACACGCGTGAAATATGCATTTAGGTTTGGTTAAGTGGCGAGAAAGGCCAGGGTGAGGCATTTGTCTGGCTGGTGTGGCTCACCGGAGGTAAGGAGGGTGTGGAATCGGGGGAGCAGCAGCCGCTCCTCGGTTTAGCAAGTGAATTCCTAATCTTGATGGGAGTAGCAGCGCACTTAGAGACGCAGTTCTTGTGGTGCAGCTTTAGGAGTCGGTTTTGCCTAACATCTGTTATTTAATTTCTTCCCCAAAGTCTGTAAGTCATTTAACACATATCAGTACATTTCTCTCTACATTATTACTCTACAACCAAATGCTGATGAGCAGAATTGATGAACAAAAGGGAATGCCTGAGAAGCATTATGAAAATCGTCTAAGTCAAACATTTCCCAGACTGATCAGAAAATATTAGTGATCTGAGAGATGTTTAAATAGTGATTTCAGTAAATAGATTTCTTTTCAGTAGGACTTCTAAAAAACTCGAAATAGTTAATTTGTGTGGTAAATCACACAATGCAGCATTTCCCCAGTGCATTTGACCAGGAAACTAATTACTCATTTCAGGGGAAATCTATTATCAGCTTGAGAAACCCAGACAGAGTATGTGAAACATTGGCCGAAAAACAAAACCAGAAGTCTGAGCCAATAGCCTTTGCTTTTATTCCAAGTCTGTTTGTTCCAATCAATCTGGTTAGACTTCTTGTTTCCATATACCTTGTTGTCATGCTGTCGTAGTCAGTTTTCTGGACAGGGCCATCAATAACCAACCAGTATAAAAAGTTTATAATCCTATATTGTAAGTCAGTGACATCAGTTATTTGGACAAAGTAATTTCATTTCAGTTTGGATAGAGTAATGAAATCCAGATATAAGAGAAAGCCCTGTTTAATGATCCCTAAGACATCAAAATGAAAACAATAAGATAAATATCTATCCTTATTTCCCAGTTTTTGTGTGACTCTAAATGAGTTCAACAGGGGTATGACCTTCACAAGAGTAATAAGAAAGAACTCTGAGTATTTTTGTGGTGAGACGGTATTTGAATACTACAGAATCCTAGGCTGGGGATCAGTGTCAGCTTTACAGAATTAATGACATTATAGTGCAACGTGATGAGCATTGTCATTTTCTAAAGGGAGAAATTAATTCAGCCTAGAGCAGTGGTTCTCAACCTTCCTAATGCTGTGACCCTTTAATACAGTTCCTCATGTTGTGACCCCCAATTTCATTGTTACAAATTGAACATAATTAAAGCATAGTGATTAATCACAAAAACAATATGTAATTATATATGTGTTTTCCGATGGTCTTAGGCAACCCCTGTGAAAGGGTCGTTCGACCCCCAAAGGGGTCGCGACCCACAGGTTGAGAACCGCTGGCCTAGAGTGACAAGGAAAGACATCACAGTAGATATGCTGCTCGATATCTAGAGGGCTTGTTAGAGCAGGAGTTGGCTAGGGTAGAGTGGAATATAATAAATAAGAGGGTTGAGGATGAATCAGTGTGATTACAGACCCTGGCTGCAACTTCTGTGGGTTCAATGAATTCTGAAAATCCTAATCAGGGCTCACAACTTGGCCATATATCATAATGCAAATTAAGTGATTAGAAAAAGGAGATCACAAAATTAGAGTGTCTTTCCTATGATTAATTATCACGAATAAACTTCATGCCTCAGTCTAAGGCAGGGCCCGTAAGCCTGGCCTCGAAGGTGTGACTCTTCAGCATCTTTGCTCCACTCTCCGCATGGTACTTTTTCTATCTGTATCAATCTTGGGCAGGAAAGAGTTTCTCTCCATCTCCCAGTAATAGCTGACCTCTGCTTTGTATCAGTTCAAGAAACTGGGTCCAGGACTTTTCTTTCACTTCCCCCCCAGGCAGAGATCTTTTAATTCTATCCTCCCACGAGTGGATGTTTTTTCCTGGGTCCTGGGGATGGGAGGTTTTCCTACCCTCCCTCAGAAACAGACACCCTTTACATTTTCACTTTCCCATAAGCAGGTCTCTTTCTGGGCCCAGGTATGAGAGGGTTTGCTGCCCTCAGTGGCTTAAGAATTTGTTTTACATCAGACATGGATCCAGGGAAGTGAGTGGTAATTTGCCGCATTCCCCTAGTGGCCTCCAACTTATCTGAACACTAGTGCCACTGAGGGGTCTGTGGGCTGCCTTCAGCCCTGTGGCCAGTCTTATGCAGGAACATCTTTGGAGGCCCATGGAAAAGAATGTATGAGTTAGGGTGAGCTCCACTTGTGTCTAAGTTCTCAAAGTCATTCTAAACCAGTAGTTCCTAATGTGGCAATTTAATTTTTAAGGGGGGCGGGGGGGGGCAATTCAAGAATGAGTTATTAACAGTGAATTTTTTGCCCTGTGGCCCCCAACTGCCCTCCCCTGCTGGCCTTATTGCCCCTAATCGCCTCTGCCTTGGCCCCCACCACCATGGCTTTGTCTGGAAGGAAGTCAGACAGTAGGAAGATGTCTAATTAGCATATTACCCTTTTATTAGTATAGATTTTTTCATATCACTTCATATTATTACTATTTCTTAGTGATTTCTATTTTAACAATTTTAACTATTTTAACAATTTCTTAGTGATTTCTTCCTCAGTACTTCAACTGTCCTTTCATTCTTTTATTTTTCTCTTTCATGGATGCCATGTTCTCTGGAAGTTTGTTTAGACCAAGTTAATGGCCTTTTAGGCTTGGTCCACATGAATAGGAGTTCACTTTTTGAATAATAAGAATTATATGTCATGGGGAAGGGGGATCAGGATTTTAGAGATGCTAGGTGGGGCATGGCCAAAAAAAAGGTTGGGGACCTCTGTTGTAAACTGATAAGATAGTCCACCCATTGATTTAAAGAATTTGATAACATTATGGCTGATATCCTCTTACCTGCTCTGATGACAGCAGTATTTTCCACTTGTGTTCTATCAAAGATGAAATAGTTTTCAGTCTCATCTCTTCTCAGAGGTATGCCAGTCATTGGAATGCAGGTGGTTTGCCTTGCAACCTCAGCTCTCTTATGGTTGCAAAATAATTTTGGATTTTGAAGATAATCTAACTTTTTCTCTTTGTTAAGACAGAGGTAACATTTCTTGGCCACTTTCTACATCCTAGGCAGAAATGAGAATCCTAATCCACTATGTTAGCACCAATGGATCATTCTTGCCTGAAATAGTTACTATTGTGTTCACAAGTTTTTCTGATTTCATCATTTTTCCACATGTATTAATTGACGTTCACTCGAGAGTTTCTGTTTTGAAAAAAGACAGATGGAAAGGAGCTGTGGGGATGTCAGTGAGAAACAAGAAGGGCAGCCCACAGTGATTTCTGAGATTTATGAACTGTGAAGAAAAATAATATACAACTGAGAACAGTCCAGGGAAATAGCTTCCATAGAATTCTGATCATTTATCTGTTATCATCATGGAATTAAATTCTACAATTATTTTTTAGGATTTACTAAGTAATAGGCATTATGCTAAATTCTACAGAAAAATAACAAGGACCTTTTGTCTGTCCTCAAAACAGTTACTCTTTGTTCAAGCATTTACCATGTCCCAAGAACTCTTCTTAACCAATGGCTGTCCGTGTAATATGAATAACTTTAGCGGAATTCCCTGCCCCAGCCACACTCTTCTCATTTCACATTGGTTGACTGCACTGTGTAAAATTTGTTGTTGACGGCATAGCAAGTGAACTTCTACAGACACCAAAAATGGAAAACATCATGTATTTACTCACCAAGATCATTACTAGTGAGCCCAGGTCCCTGGGCTATATAGTTGTTTTATCTCCACAGATTTGAAATCAGGAGAGATGTGAGTCTCCCAATTTCACAAAGAAAAATGAAGTGTCAGAGGGAAGGTACGGATGCTTTAAAGGGAAGACTATGAGTGGATCAGATCTTTCTCTTTTTTAAAATCGAATTTACTGGGGTGACACTGGTTTGCAAAACCACGCAGATTTCAAGTGTACAACTCAAACTGCATCATCTGCACACTGCATGTGTGCCCATTGCCCCAGGCAAAGTCTCTCTCCATCCCCATTCTTCCCCCACTTTGCCCACCTCCACATTGCCTCTACTCCTCTTTCCCTCTGGCTATCACCACACTGTTGTCTGTGTCTCTGTGTTATGTATATATGTTTTTTGGCTAATCCCTTAACCCTTTTTCTTTTTTTTTTCCTTTCTCTTTTTTTAAAAATATATTTTATTGATTTTTTACAGAGAGGAAGGGAGAGAGATAGTTAGAAACATTGAGCAGCTGCCTCTTGCACATCTCCTACTGGGGATGTGCCCGCAACCCAGGTACACGCCCTTGGCCGGAATTGAACCTGGGACCTTGCAGTCCGCAGGCTGACGCTCTATCCACTGAGCCAAACCGGTTTCGGCCCTTAACCCTTTTTCATCTAGTCGCCCCTCCCCTCTGATAACTGTCAGTCTGTTCGGTATACCCATGCCTCTGTTTCTATTTTAGATTCCACATATAAGTGAGATCATATGGTATTTGTCTTTCTCTGACTGGCTTATTTCACTTAGCATAAAAATTGCCAAGTGCATCAATGCTATTGCAAAAGATAAGATTTTCTTCTACTTTATGACCACATAGTATTCCATGTGTAAAATTGTTTATTTGATACTAGTAGCCCGGTGCACGGATTTGTGCACATTGAAAGGGAAATAATTAGAAGAAATATTTTCATATTGTTATTTGCCCTTTCTGCCCCACCCCCAGCTGCTGCACCTGGTCACCATCCGCGGGGCGATCGGCGGGGCAGTCAGGCCCCTGCTTGCACCTGCCTTGGCCTGGCGCCACCTGCTAACCTGTTCCACCATCCCACCACGGTCCCACTCTTGTCAGAGCCCATTGGGGCCGGCAGTGCTTCCACTGTTGCCTGCTGCCAGCACCGTGTCACCAACGCCCGCCATGTCCCGTGACACCCCCTAGTGGTCAGCGCACATCATAGTGAGCAGTCAAACTTCCAGTCTCCCGGTCAAACTCCCGGTTGAACCACCGCCCAAGGGGACAATTTGCATATTAGGCTTTTATTATATAGGATTTTTCTTGCTTCTTGACATAGACCTATATAAATGATCTCACTCATTTATGGATAATAAAGACCATTATAAACTTATAGATACAGAGGCAGAGCAGCCTCGAACAGACCGTCAAACTACAGTGAGAAGGCCGGGGAGGGTTGGGGGGCAGGAGGGGAGGGTAAGAGATCAACCAAAGGACTTGTATGCATGCATATAAGCATAACCAATGAACATAAGACACTGGGGGATAGGGGAGGCCAGGGGATTGTCAAGGGCGGGGGAAAAAAAGGAGACATATGTAATACTCTTTGTAATACTTTAAGCAATAAAACAATTAAAAAATAAAAATTAATTTTAGGATTTAATTTAAAAACTAATGGAAATAAATGTCTTTGTCATGATGTGTGTATATATAGTGGTAGCAAAACCCTGAAATACTAGACTGAAGGGCCTGTTCTCTTCATCTCCAAGAATGGATGTAGAAAATGCATTGATTTCCTCATGATTCCTTGTTTAAGGAAGCTGTAACCAAACATGATAAACATGATAAATATACTCCAACTCCTGAAGAGGAAAAGTTTTAATAAATAGTTTTGTTTTTGAACTCTGTGGACCTTTCATGTCCTATCCTCATTGTTTCATTAATGTCATACATTGTAACTAAACGTCTTTTGTTTTCCCCAGAAAAAATGTACCTTGTACAAGGCGTTATGCGAGACCTCTTTTAGGGAAGGAGCTATAGAAATATATCAAATATAAACTGCGTGAAATGTATATTTTGAGAGAGAGGAAAGAGATAAAGTGCCATAGAAATTATAAAAGAGAAGACATTGCTGCCATGGAGTTGAATAAGGAAAACCCTCAGGATTTGAATTTCCTCTTGAAAGATGTTTAAGATTTGAATATGGAGAAGATGGTACATTCCAACTAGAGAGAAGATTATGAGTAAAGGCATAGCTCATGGGGCTGAGGCATATATTTGGAGGGAAATATTAAGAGACAAGTTTTGAAAAGAAAATTGGAATATTGAACAAAGGAATATTCCAAGGAATGTTAAGCAAGTCTCGGAATGTAACTGCCAGTGAGAACTGTAGTTATGTTCATTTTATTATAATTTGGTTCTATAAAACATACTGTCTTCTTCTTACTCAGGATCTGCTTTTCTGAATTTAGTTCCCTTTGTCTGAGATTCTTCCCTATCTTCTCATCCTCACATTTTCCCCTCTCCCTAACCACATTTTTCTACTTAATTCTTACCCACTCTTTGGATATCTGCCTAAATATCACTTCCTCAAGGAAATATTTCTTAACTCATCTGATGAAATTAGAGTCCCTTCTTATAAGCATTCATAATACCCTGTGATTTTGCTGCATAGCAGATATCAAATTTTAATTATATAATGTTTATCTTTTCTGCTGCATACTAAAGCTTCATGAGAATAGGAATAATTTTTTTAAATATATTTTTATTGATTTTTTACAGAGAGGAAGGGAGAGGGATAGAGAGTTAGAAACATCGATGAGAGAGAAACATTGATCAGCTGCCTCCTGCACACCTCCTACTGGGGATGTGCCCGCAACCAAGGTACATGCCCTTGACCGGAATTGAACCTGGGACCTTTCAGTCCGCAGGCCGACGCTCTATCCACTGAGCCAAACCGGTTAAGGCAAGGAATAATTTTTATCCCATTTACTCTGTATCTATCCCCAGGGCCTATTAAACTGTTGGTTTCATAATCAGTATTTAATAAATTTTTCTGTAACAAATAAAAAATAAATGAAGATATAAAGACAATGACCAATATCTAAAATTAGGGAGGATAAAAACTTTTAGGATTCATAAAAATAAAGGTGAATAATATGGCAGTACTTTTTTCAACCAGGGTATAGTCTTTAAAATGTGTGCTATGAAGAATTTATTAATTCAAGCAACAACAATTAAATGCCAAATCTGTAATATACATTTGAGGAAACACTATGAATATAAACAAAATAATAGCTCCTTATATTAATGGCTTACTGTTTTCCAGGTTATATCATGCATAGTCTCATACACAGATGAATTAGACATAATACCAGTCTGAGGAACCCATCATTGAAAGGGGAAAATGGTAATGAGTAATGCAAATAATTATCTCTAATTTAATGTGCAAACATTATCTCTAACAGCATAGAGGTAATTATAGAGAGTTTCGGAAAAACAGAGAGCATGGGTGAGATTAGTTCTGCCTAGGGGCATCAAGGAGAGATTCAAAGAGTGTGACATTAAGGTAGGCCTTGAGTTTAGCTGTAGATAAATACAGTGGCGGCTAATTAAGGATACTATTGAGAAAAATTGCTTGAAGAAAGAAATGAAGGTTTGTGAGTGGTTGGCATATTTGAGGAATAAATGAGTAGTCTTTTGTGAAAGAGGAGATAAATGGGTAAGTAGTACAAGATAATAAAAGAAGAAAAACAAAATTGGAGCCAGGTTATGGAAACCTTGGCATATGATGCTGAGTTATTTGGGCTTGACAGTCTATAATAATAAAAGCGTAATATGCTAATTAGACCGGCCTCCTTTGGGACGAAGCCGGGACTGCAGCCACCTGCAGGGGGAGGGATCCAGTCTGCCAGCCCTGGCTGCAAGGATCCACAGCTGCAAGGGAGAGATCGAGGCAGCTGTGGCTGTGAAGGCCTACTCTTGCACAAATTTCATGCATCAGGCCTCTAGTATTCTATAACCTGGGTGGAAACTAGATTATTTTAAGTGAAAGACTATTAAGATCAAATTTATATTTTAGGAAGAATATTCCCTTTGATCCAAGACATTGTGATAACCAAAAACTTAAAAGAGAATATCCCGATTAGCAAAAAGCTGGGCTTAGTTGACAACTCCCTGAATCTTATATGCAGAATAAATACCACATGATTTTGGATGCAAAGACAACCAATTCAGGCCCTGACCAGATACTTTAGTTGGTTAGACTGATGTCCCAATACACCACGGTTGCAGGTTCTTTCCCCTTCAAGGCACATATAAGAATCAACCAATGACTAGGGAAGGGTGGGGGTAAGGGGGAGAGATCAACCAAAGGACTTGAATGCATGCATATAAGCCTAACCAATGGACAAAGACACCAGGGGGGTGAGGGCATGAGTGGGGGCGTGATTGAGTCAGTACTGTTCTTTCACCCATATTTCTGCACAAAGATCACAACTATCTGCACAAATCAAGAGTAAATGTACAGTCATATGTCCTCTCTCCTTCCTTTTGTTGGTGTAGTCAACATCCCAATGTTCACAACTGTTAATGAATGTATTTGTTTTCACATCTGTCTTCCTTATAGAATTGTAAAACTTTAAAAGGTAGAATAAAAATTTTGAATTCTACTGGCCACATAAGAATAATATTTTCTCTCCTATAGGATTTTTAATTTTAAAAAGAAAACATGCTTTTTAAATATTTAAGTAGCACATCAGTATATAAACCCATCTTTCATTGAAAACCACCAATGGCACTTGGTTTAATATATTCTCATATTATGCAGAGACAAACATACCCATATTTTTTCTTTGTGAAATAAAGTTGCCGTACTATGCATATTTTAGCTATGTAATTATTTTTTTAATTTAACAGACTATCATGGATAGCTTTTCAAGTCAATATTTCCAAATCTAGCATATACTTCTATAAATAAATACACAATTGCTTGGTATGAATATATCACAATTTACTTAACCTGTTTGTTACCAATGAATATTTAACTGCGTCTCTAATAATGTTGTAGGCAGTGGGAATGGCACCAGATGTCTGACCGTTGGGGTCAGACCAGACCTGGGTTCAGCAACCTTGGTAGTTAGGCTCTGGCTAGCAAAACTTCAGAGCAAGACCCAAACTGTAAGAGAACGTTTATTAAGTTACAGAGGTAGAAAAAGTAATTCCTAGAAGAAATGGGCTTAGCAGCAAGTTATGGAGGGTCCTTGAAGCTTGGGAGTGAGGAAGCTACTGGTAAGGTGCCTGGAGATGGGGGAGAGAGAAGGGGAAAGGGAAAGGCCTGCTCCCGTGAGGGAGAGTGCACTGGATCCTCCATTCTAAGGGTTTCAAGGGCAGAGATTTTAGGGAAGATCGTAGTAGAATATTGGCGTGTCCATTCTGGGTTGTGGTCTCCACTGATTGATTGGCCGGCACCAGGGCAGGGGGTCATTATTCCATGCAGCTGGTCCTGATGTCAGCAGTGGCTGGTTTTGTTGCTTATCTGGGCCTGGAGCTGAAATACAACTGAGGCCTACATGTTGTCCTTAGGCAGGAAATGTCAGGGAGTCCAAACCTCATGACAGGATATGCTAGGAGAGGAAAAGTCATGCCGAAGGCAAGGTCCCACCTTATAATTGATTGTCCATTGCTGGGCACCTGGGGCTTTCCCAGCTGGTGACCTTCTGTACCTGGCCCATCATCCTTGCCCTGCTCATGTCTGTCTAATTACCTACAGCAATTAACTCTTAAAAATTAATGCAATAAATATTATATGACTATTTTGCACACTTTTAAGTATACATTCTAGTACTTATATTTATTACTCTCAACATTGTTTAGTCAAATGTATTTGTTGTTTAAATTTTTATTGTTCCAAATCATTCACCAAAAAAGTAAAAAGTATATGAATTATGCTACCGCAAAGGTTTAATGGACTGCCTGTGTTTTCAAACCTGTGTTGTCCAACATGTGAACCACTAGTCACATGTCGTTGCTTAAATTTAAATTAAATTGAATTAAAATTTTAATTCTCAGTCACACCTGTCATATTTTAAGTGATCAGTAACCACTTGTGGTTAGTGGCTACTATATAGGACACCACAGATATAGAACATTTCCACCATCACAGGAAGTTCTATTGGACAGTGCCACATCTACAGCCAACATTGGATTCTATGGATCTTTCATATGTGGGGCAATATGATAAAAGTAACAAGGTCACATTTTAATTTTTATGTTTTTATTCAAACTGTAAGCATTTTTCAAGTGTTACCAATCATATTTATTCTAATGTTAATGGGCTGCTCCTAGTCTTTCAATATTTCTATGGGATTGTCTGGCTTTTCTTATTAACATGCAAGATAGTTATTGAATAATTCACTATATGAATGAGCTAGCAGAGCAAAATATAATTTAAATAATATTACTATGACATTATATGACCCATACAAGGATTTTGAACAGTTAATAAACAATTTCTTGCAAAAATGCTTTATAGTAAAGTATATATCTACTCATCAAAATAATTTTCCAAAGATCCTAGGACCTAGACCAGTGATGGCGAACCTATGACACGAGTGTCAGAGGTGACACGCGAACTCATTCTTTTGGTTGATTTTTCTTTGTTAAATGGCATTTAAATATATAAAATAAATATCAAAAATATAAATCTTTGTTTTACTACGGTTGCAAATATACAAAAATTTCTATATGTGACACGGCACCAGAGTTAAGTTAGGGTTTTTCATAATGCTAACACGCCGAGCTCAAAAGGTTCACCATCACTGACCTAGACTGTCTACACTTGAGTAATAAATTTGTGATAATGAATAGAAATTAATTAAATGGTTTTTTGGGGGGCGTAAAGAATTAAGTACATCTGATTCATCTGAAATAAGCCCAACTTTATCTCCAGTTTTGCACATCTAGGGAGGCCTAACTGAATTGAAAGACAGACTGCTTACATCCTTAAATGTCTGGAAAAGGAATCTATGATAAAGATAATGTTGTGAAACCCTCTTATTTTGAGCTGGTTTCAGCTACCAGTAACCAATATTGTGGTTGGATTAGCTCTTGTGGTTCTTGTGATTGCAAGATGCCCTTCAGCAATAACAATTGGGAAACTTTGAAAAAATACAGGTTTATTACTTGTAGGAACTGGATTACATAGCACACCTGGGGCCATATAGAAAGAGAGGTAGAGAGAGAAAGAAAGTGGGAAGGCCTGGGGGTTGAGGTTGGAGGCCAGGTTTTCCCCATGTCACTATTGGTGAATTTAAAACATAAGAGCAGGAATTTAAAGCATGGGAAGTAGGGGGGCGGGGGGGGGGGAGTAGCCCAAATCATTTGTGTAGAAATCAACCAAATCTCTAAAACAAGGGAGCCTGTGTGTGTGAGAGTGTGTGTGTGTGTGAATGGGATAGAGAAGCGGGTAGGATGGGGTGGAGGTGACAGCCTGACTTTTTAATCTGTTGGTTGGCAGTCAATGTGTTCATTCCAGATAGCTGGTCTAGGAAGTGGATGTTTCTTGGAAATTGTGGCCAGGGCTTACTCTACACCTCTTCATCAAAATATAAGTAGAAGTGTCCCTCTGGTTTAGATGCAAACGTATAGAAGAAACCAAAATGTGAGTGAGTTGTTTCACACTTTATTTTTTGGAAATAGGAACACTAAGGTTATATTCATTGCATGCTCACAGTGAGCTTTACGTGAGCATCTCATTTAATCCTCCCAACAACCCCATGGGGGAATTTCTATTCATTTTCCCTATTTTATATAGAAGAAGACTGAAGCTCAGAGAGATGAAGTAAATTGTCCGAAGTCATGCAACTGAAGAGTACTAACACCAAGATTTGAACCTATGCATGTGGGTCTCCTTCACCGGAACTCTTGGTAGCTTTTAGCTGTGATATATTTTTTGTGATGGTAAAAGAAACACGACCTATTTCATGCTTCAACCAAGCTGAAACATTCATCTTTAATTAAACTTTTGTAGCAGCCATGGGAGTGCACTGCTCTAATCTCCCGTTATTTTTCCCCTCCTTCAAATCTTTTTTTAAAATGTATCTTTATTGTTGAAAGTATTAGAGATGCTCCCCCTTTTATCTCCCATTAATGCTTTAGTTTTGATGATTAGAACTTTGTGCAAAGAGTTACAGTTGGCCTAAAGATGGAGACAGCAATTCCAACATTTCTTTATAAGCACTTTATGATTTCCAAAGAATTTTCACATAAGTCATGCTTGAGCCAGAATAAAAAAGACAACAATTAGCCCTCTAACTGGGACTTGGAGCCCAGACTATTTCTGGTGCTGGCTTGGCGCCAAGAAGGCCTCCACATTTGCTACCGGAGACTGTGAAGCCAGATCCTCAGAGCCCAGCCCCCTAGCTCCCAGCATCCAGACCACGCACCGCAGCCCCTGGCTGTGCTCCCACAGCCCAGCCGTCGCTCCTCCACCTTCCCCATAGAAAAAGGGAAGATGAGCGGGTCGAGCTAGAAGTCCAGCCAGCCCTTGGCTTCCAAGCAGGAAAAGGAAGCACTGAGAAGCAAGGGTGGGGCCAGCCTGGCAAGCAGCCGCCAAAGGAGCCCAGTGAAGTGCCAACGCCCAAGAGACTGGGCAGAACAGGGCAGAACAAAAGGGAGCAAAAACAAGGGCACTGCCAAGACCTGAAAAACCACCACGATGCCAGGGAGGAAACCAAGGGACAGACCAAAAAAACTGGAGAAGGAGGAAGAAGAGGGCATGTCTCAGGAGTCCTCAGGCGAGGAGCAGACCACGAGGTGCCACCTGCTTCCTCACTGAGGAGCAGTTTCCTTCTGGGACTGGACAGCCCCGCTCCTACCATCCCTGCCCCTTCCCAAGGCCCATAGACAACACCACCCTCTAGGCCCGCCTGTACCAACACACTACACAGCAAACCAGCTGCTGCAGCTCCCTCAGTGGCGGGGACATTGCCAACTGGGCTTCCGGTTTGGGGGGAGTCCCTTTCCCACTTTTCCCTCTGCCTGCTCATTAAGGGTCCTGGGAGAGCTCCTATGGCCTTAAAGAGATTCGAGCCCCATCTTATTCTGACATGCCCACTCCACTGCACTGGCAGCAGCAGACACCATGAGGAAGCAGGGTTGAATTCTCTTTGATAGAATTTAAAAAAACAACAACAGGGATTCTGCAGAAGAGCAGGAAAAAGACCACACATTCTAGGCTATGGCCTCTGGGAGAGAAACCCTAAGTTTAGCCTCAGTCTCTCCATTAATCTTACATTGCCACCTCTTTGCCTTGGCTCCTCTTATTTCAAGTACCTCAGCAGCTGGCCCTGTGTTCTTTTCATCCCTCTAATATCTAGCAAAATGGAAAGGGAAACTCGGGGACATATGATGGAGGAAGGATGACTTGATCCTACCTAAGAAAAATAGAGGTTGTCCAGTGTTGTGGTAACAATAGTCAAGAAAAACTTGCAACAGTGAGATCCTCCCCATATGAATGGAGTCCACCAATGCAGATGCTCTGTATGGATCAGACCTTTGCCTCCATTGGGAAGATTGTCTTGAGAAGGTGGCTCAGTTTTTTGTGCAGGCTCTCAGGGTGACTCCTGGACATGAGAAGGCCTGTGTTGCTTGCAGAAATGCCAAAGCACTTAAACAAAAGAAAGAAGATGGGAATAAAGCCTTTAAAGAAGGAAATTACAAGTTAGCATATGAACTATCCATAGAAGTCCTGGGGATAGATCCCAACAATAATATAAAAACAAATGCTAAACTCTATTGTAATCAGGGTAGGGTTACTCCCAAGCCTAGGAAACTGGATGATGCGATGGAAGACTGCACAAATGCAGTGAAGCTCTATGACACATACTCAAAAGCCTACCTGAGAAGAACTCAGGGTTACACAGACACAGAACAGTAGGAAGAAGCAGTGCTGGAACATGAAAAAGTATCAGATGGAGAAAACAGAAGAACACAACTCAAAAGATGCACAGCTGGAACTGAAGAAGTGTTGGGGTCCAACCCCAACAGGTCCAGGGGTCCCCAAAGGTGTGGACGGAGTCGGCAAAGAAGGAATGACACGGAGACAGTGTTCAGTTGATCAGCATAGCAAGGTTCTCCCGCCAGATTCTGTAGCCATGTTCTCTCGCTAGGTTCTGTCTCTATGTTCTCTCGTTTGGCTCTTCGTCTCTAGGTTCTGTCTCTAGGTTCTGTTTAGGATCTCCAGCCAAGTTCTACTCAGGATCTCCAGCGAAGTTCTGGTGTTAGGTTCTGTCTTCTGTTGTCTTGTTACATCTGTATTTATACCAGTTGATTTCAATCCTATCAATTTCTATTCCAAAGGTTAGGGTGTTTCTTATCTCCATTCCAGGGAGTAAAGATTATGTAGCTTAAGCGTGATTGTTTGTAGTTAAAGTGATTAACTACCCACCTGGCACTTAGTTAAGGGGTTTTATCTCCTCCCTAACTTCAGGGAAAAATCCCTACCTGGGGAAACAACCTTTCTCGGAGAGGTGACCTTGGTTAAAACACATAGCGCTAAAGGGAGCAAACATATTAAGAACAGTATGCTATATACGCCAGGCCCCTTGAAACATATGCTGTGCAGATGTTTCTTCTCTGCAGCGACTGTGTCAAGCAGCAAGGATGGACCGGCTCGAGGCAAAGAAGAATAAGAGGAAAGATTATTACAAGGTTCTGGGAGTGGACAAGAATGCCGCTGAGGATGAGATCAAGAAAGCTTATTGGAAACGGGCCTTGATGCACCACCCAGATGGGCACAGTGGAGCCAGTGCCCACGTTTAGAAGGAAAAGTTCAAGGAAGTGGGAGATGCTTTTACCATCCTCTCTGATCCCAGGAAAGAGATTGCTATGGCAATGGAAAGGACATGGATGAGGGGGGCATGAATATGGGTGATTTTGGTGCAGATAATATCTTCAAGACATTCTTCAATGGTCCTGGGGATTTCAGCTTTGAAGCATCTGGTCCAAGGAATTTCTTTTTTCAATTTGGCTAATGAAAGGAAACAATCCATAACCCAGAAAATGCAGACTTGCTCCGTTTAACCCTGAGTGTGGACACAGTTCACCACCTCCCTTCATCATGTCTCCATGTGCTTAGAGCAGTTCATTTTCTCAGTTGGATGCCTGTGTCTGTGAGGAAAGGGAGCAAGTGCCCAAGACTGCAGGTAGGAGAGAGGTCGGGGGAGGGAGGGTTGGACAAGAAGGCAGCTTGTGAATTTTTGTTTCATTGTTTATTTTTATTTAAAAAGAAACAAAATTAAGAGAATAAAATGCTTATTTTTATTTTCTGGCAAAAAAACACAAACCAAACCAAAAAAAACCAAAAAAAACAAAACCCACCAAATATCCCGTTATCACATATAATTTATTTCTTTGCATATATTAACATGAAATTACAGATAATTTTTTACCAGGGAACTTGTTTTCATATTATGCATTATGACCATCTTTCTCTGTCTGTATTTAAAGTTATATGTTACTATTTTTGAACAACCTCCAAAAATATCTTACAGTATGGATTTTCCTAAATTTACTTAATTAGCCCTTACTACTAAACATTTCACTCTGGTAAGCAATGCTATAATGAACCAATAACCCATACAGTTGCAGAGTTAAAGCACATGTACTTAAAAATTTTTATTGATATGTTCAAATTGCTCTTTAAAGGGGCTATTTCCATTGTTGTACCTACTTACCCACATTTTCACCCAAAGTGCATATGCTCAAACTATTAATTTTCATCAATCTTGTAGGCAAAACAGTCTCATTTTAATATGCATTTTGAGTTAATTGGTAAGAATTAAAATATTTTTGCTTCACTTAAGCTGCTAATTCATGTCTCTGGGTCATTTTTCTATTGCATTTTCTTTCCTGTGAATGAAGAATATATATTTGTTCCAAAGAGAGATTGACAGAGCTGACAAAAAAAAAAGGAAGATTGAAATGCAATCAGTGATGAGACTGTTAAATTTGAGTCTTTTCCCTAAATTTAAGTATTTTCCCTGGGAGAAATAAATTATTTACAACTGTGTAGAGAAGAAAAGCCCTGAAGGGAGAGGAAAGAGTGAGATTCAAACTTGACAATTACAGCAAAAGCTAGCTTTGCCCTGATTCCTTCCCCATAAGCAGAGAAAACCCTCAGCTCCTGAAAACAGGTATCTTAGCCAAAAAGCAGCAAGGAGGGTGAGGCAGGGCCCTCAGATTTCCAGAGGAAAGCTGCTGCTAATGCTTCAGATACTTCAGCTTGAGGAGATGTCAGGTCATCCATTCAGCAGGTAATAAGTTGCCCTGACTGAGCTCACAGTAAAGCTGGAGAGAAAGGCAGTTGGAATTCTTCTCCTTCCTTGTCTTCAGTGGAGGTTAAGGAATAAGGGCAGGTGAATAATGAGCAAAGGTGGACAGGAATGAGTATACTAACTGATCAATTTTGAGAAACTCCTGTCGTCAGAATGGGGAGACAGAGAGGCAGGGCGAGTGAATGTGTGTTTGGTAAGTTTTCAAACATTTTTAAAAAATCCTCACCCAAAGACATAACTATATGTATAAAAGCCAAGTGATCAGTACAATGGAATGACTGGACCAACTGGAATAACTGGTCACTATGACATACACTGCGGCGGCCAACCGCCCCAATCAGGGCCCCGATTGGCCCCCCCTAACCTCTCTCATAGTCCCTCTCATAGCATAACAACTTATTATTCTTTGACCTATTAATCTTTTATAATTAACTAGTGTCCCGGTGCACGGATTTGTGCACATTGAAAGGAAATTAATTAGAAGAAATATTTTAATATCGCTATTCGCATCTTGCTAATGAAAAGAAAATAGGATTCTATCAAGTCTCCTATCTACCTACTCCAGGACTTCTGTGAGGATCAAACGAGATGAGTCACAGGAAAATGCTTAACAAACATTTGGTTAAACTATAAAATGTTTGCACCTGGCTATAAAGCAAGCCGCGTTTCTGGGCTGAAGAAACTCCAAGGAGGCTAGTAGCGGAGAGGAAGCCAGGCATTGCTACCTGACGTCATTACCAAGTGCCCACAGCAACTATTTCTGGGCTGGGCTGGGCTGGGCTGTGGGCCGCATTTTGTGCCATGGGGTCTTGGCAGCGTTGGCTGTAATTTGGTGGGGTGTCGCTCCAGGGGGGTGTCCCACTTGGGGGAAGCCGAGTGTTGGTTTGTCAGCACCAGGTCCATGGTGCCTCCCTTGATCACCTCATCCCATTCCAGAGATGCTGATGGTTTTATTCAAGGAATAGACAATTCTTCTAACAACATTAGTCTACTTAGCTTTATTAACTTGTCAGAAATGCCAGTAGATCCTTGGTGTGTTCCATGTTTGAAGAAATAGCCTATTTCTGCCTATCCCTAAAAATGTGAAATGTTTTATAAATCCCAACCTAAAATAAATTTCTAAATTTAAAATTTAAAACTGTGGTTTCAGCATATCACAACTAAAAGAACAAACAATCCAATTCCTCACTTTAGGAGAAAACTGATCAAGATTCAAATGACTTCAAATTCTTCCCCCTATGCGTTCTACTCCTTTCTTTCAAAACTCTTTATTTGTGTAAGAAAAGATGAAGCTATGGAGAAAGATAAGTAAAAGGGAAATTAGTGCTGGGTTGGGTGGCCTATGTATTCTGACTGTGCAAGTGAGAGCAGCTACAGATCCATTTCCTCTTTTCTTAGGGCCAGTTCAGGTCAGTTTATTGTTCCCCTGAATCATTGATTGCCCCACCTTCCAGACCCGCTCAGCCCCTCTCACATCCCCAGTACACCTCCCCCCTTGTGAGCCATGGGATCTATTTGGGTGGTAGTTGCTCTTATTTTGAAACAAAGGAAGTTAAAAACGACTCTGCTCCCCAAAGGGCGAATCTTTTCTTGTGGTTTTGTGAGCTCTGCCAAACTATTTTGGCTTCCTGACTTTCAAGCTTTCTCTAGTGAAAGAGACACATTTGTTCAATAATATAAATGCTGCCTGGACTGTTAGTTTTCCAAGGGATAATTTGTAGAGGGAAGTAGAGGCTCGTGATAATGTTTGATTTTTCAGGTCATGGTGAATAGCAAGTTTTCCCTTTATTTTTATACAATAAAAAGTTGGGTGCATGAGGCATGTCTCATCGTGCAAGAGAGTGTGGGGACTGAACACTGACCTAGATTGAACACTGACACCATTACTTAGAAGCTGTGGGCTATCTGCAAGATGATAAACTGCACGTTATTATACCTATCTTGGGGTGTTTTGTTTTTTTTTTTGAGGATTTTTAAAAGTAAAATTTTCGCAGAAGTAACGCAAAGTACCTGCAGTAGTAGTGGGTGCTTTCCTCTTTTTGTTGAAATTCAAATAACCAAATTTCAGATGGCTGGAATTTGGGTAACTCTTTATGCAATAGAATTATCAGTCCTAAATCTAATTCAGAGACTTTCGTGTTTGTAAAATACTCTTTCTTGAGTGTTTGTTCTAAGCCATATTTGATTAACCCTGAAGTGTTAAGGCAGACCCAATGTGGCAGAGTGACTTGTCACAGCTACATAGTAATTACGTTTGGCCTGAAATTCAGTTTTCTTGATTTTTAAAGATGATGCATAGTAGTTCTTTCTATGTTTTCTAATGTAAAATAACCACTTTAAATAATTTGTAAATGTCACTGACAACCTCCATATCACCTCTTCTTAGCACTGCTTTTAGAGTTAGTTGCCAAGGAACATGCATGACTAAATATTTCTATACATTTCTTAACACAAATTTGTTATATTGATCACAACAGACTCTAATAATATATATGGAAAAGAGCCATGCATATGATTGAGACAAATTACCTATTTATATCTGTTTTGATGCATTTTGCTCCCTATATCCCATAAAACTTCTTATGTTCTATATTTAGAAATATTTAGATATACAGTTATTCAGTTTTTCTCTTCTTTCCTCTTCTTTTCTTTCCTTTTCTTTTCTTTTCTTTTCTTTTCTTTTCTTTTCTCTTCTTTTCTTCTCTTTCTTTCTTTCTTTCCTTTTTTTTTTTTCCTTTCTCAAAAGAACTGTGAGTTTCTTGAACTCAGGGAGGGCAGGTTCTTAGCCAAAGGTTGATGTTTACATTGTTTCAGTTCCCCTTTTCTCTTTCCTAACTCAGGAAACCTCCCACACTTAAGGGCCCTCATGCTATGATGGTCCCTCTGGGCTTTCTCCAAATCTGAATCCCTCTTTCACCCAAGAAAAATAAGAGAGGAAACACAAGCTTTTTAAGGGGTAGCTACAACCTTGCTAGCTCCTGATTGGTCCTTTCAAAGAATTCTGCCATAGCAACATCCTTGGGATTGGTTTATATGCCTTACCGCCTTGTGATTGGTTAGCTGCTAATGTTTGGTCTTTAACACTAGTGCTCTTTCCACAATAGAACAATTAGAGCATGTACTTTGTATAATATCTTAAAACTTGATAAAATCATTTTAGATCTCCATGGGAAAGTAATAAGCTGCATATATATTTTTTAACTTTCTAATTTCCTAGCCTATGTTTACATGTTTATGTACCTGTCTCCAAAATCCCAGCTATGTTTCTGTTTTAGAATATGTCTATGGAATTAACATGTACATAGAAAAAGGCTAATTGAATTTCATTTTTAAATCTATTTATAGAGGTCTTTCCGCACACAGCTATATACTAGATTACTTGACTTGATTAATTTAACTATGTACTATTGAGTTAAAACTGGACAAGTTCTTTCAAATACAGTGATTTGTATTTGGTTTTGTTCACTAATTTATGGGTTATCTTTCCTCTTACATGTAGAATAATAAAATCTTAGAACTTAAAGTAGACTTAACCAGCAGTCGCCAAACGGTGGTCCGTGAGGTCCAAAAGGTTGGTGACTGCTGGTTTAGATAACCAACTAGTCTTGGAATGACACTTAATAGAAACTGTGGAAAAAAGAATAATAGAAACCAGAGCCCAGGTAAGTTATTATAGCTAATTAGTGGCAGAAACTTCCCTAGATTGGCTAACACTTAAGAGGAGGTAGCCAACTTTCCATTACCACAAAATAGTGCATATCATATGCTCATTATAATAATCTCTGCTAAGCCAATTTTAAGAATTATTAGCATTAGCAGTAAGAATAATACAAAAATAAAAGTAGAGGCAGGGTAGGGCAGGAACAGTTCTCTATGGCATTCCTACATATCTTGTGTTAGATAGAATACCTTTTCAAGATTGTTCCTATTGCTAAAAGCCTTGAAAGCTAGAATTAATGTCTTCCTACAGGTCAAAGGATAGATTGCTGATCAAGATAGTAAAGATGAGGTTTCCCTCTTCTTCCTGGAGATATTCCAAGGCAATAAAGATAATATCTTTCTCCAAAGGGTAAGGCCAGGGCCAGGGCGAGGCTGATTTGCAGTAACTTCTGTATAAGATCAGGATATCTCATCTGAGAGTCAGATCAGGATATCCTGACCTGAGAGTTCCTCAGTTGTGATCCAGGCCCCTGATTTGAGCAGTATTTACCTGGGCCTGCGTTGCTTCCTGCTTCTTCTATTCATGTTATAAAATAAATTATATCATAACACAAATGTTTTCTCATACTACCATTAACTCTTCAGAAACAAAAACTTTTATTAGCTGTGGATATGTCATAATTTGCATACACCATTTTTTTCCCCATTCTGTATAGTTATTTACTTTTTGAATTTTCTCTATTTCAAATATACTCTAATATATTTTTCTTAAAGTTTTTTTTAGGTATCTCATATGCTTTTCAGTGGGATTGATATTCCGTCAAAGACTCAATATTTGAGTGAAAGGCTAGAAATATTTTTTGAGGTTCTTATTTCATATTACCAAATGCTTTCCAAAAAATATGTACCAATTTATGTTCTGACTAGCCATGTCACAATGTGTTTTCATAACTACTATCTTTCATTTCTTCCCCATCACTCATCATGTTGGCTTTTTTGAGCTCTTTACAGTTCCTCAAATTCCTCCAGCCTTTGCATAACTTCTTCCTTATAATGTTCTTGATATACAGGACTCTTACCCTGCAGATCTCAGCTTAAATGTCACTTCCTCAGAGCGTTCTTCCCTGACTTGCCAAATTACCATACATTACCATCACCTTTGTGATACTCACCCATGTGTAAGTGTTTAATATTTTTATTCCTGGCTTAAATTTAAGCTGCACGAAAACAGAGATCTCAGTTAGCATGCTCTTCAATGATTACCTGGTGCTAGAACAGAGCTTGACAAACAGTAAACACTTAATTTCTTGAGTGATTGTATTTTTTCAAAATTACAACAATCTAGTGAGGTTGATAGGGCAATTATTCCTAATAATGACAAGGTAGGAATCACAGAGATAGTTTCAGTTGATCTCCTCAAGGTCACCAAGTGAGTCTGTGGCAAAGATATAATCATAACCCAGCTTTCCTGGTTCCTAATAGATACTTTTTCTAGTGCATTCAATGATTCAGCAAATTAAATATATATATATATATTTTCTATTGATTCCAGAGAGAAAGGAAGAGGGAGAGAGATAGAAACATCCACGATGAGAGAGAATCATCAATCAGCAGCCGCCTGCACACCTCCCCACCGGCAATCGAGCCTGCAACCTGGGCATGTGCCCTGACCAAGAATCAAACAGTGACCTCCTGGTTCATATGTCAATGCTCAACCACTGAACCATGCCAGGTGGGCAAGGCTTCAGTAAATTTTAAGATATTTTTATCATTAAAAGTAGCATACCTTCATGCAAATTGAAATCTAAATTGGGGATAATCATATTCTCTAAATGTATTATTTTCTCTGTAGGGATGTATCATAATACTTCTGAATCAATTATTTCCTGTTAATGTATTTAGTTGAACCAAATCAAGGATTATAACAAAATTGTTTTCTTGGTCTTCTAGGGAGCCATGATAACTTAAGAATGTGCAGGAAATGAGGTTATACTTTTCTTTTGACTTTCAGATATGTCATGTGAATCATGTGCAGATGAGTATTTTTTCATTAGCTCTCACAATTATGCAACAGGTCTGTTGCTTACAACATAAGTTTTCAAAGAAAAGTCAATAAAGAAATTCAAACATAGCACAATAATTCCTATTTATTTAGGTTCTAAGCAACTAGAAAGTTTAAACTGTGGTAATATATCTGTATCCTTTTATAAAGAGAGGCCAGTGATAAGTAAGTGAATATAGAAATTTGTTTTTAAAAGCAACTCTCAGTAGGTGCTACACTGTGGTATAAAGGGATAATGGAACTAAGTTGGTTCAAAATGCTACTCAAGCTATATCATAGAATCACTAAATATGAACCAATGCTAATAGTAATGTCCATCAAGTGTGGTCAAGGCTTCAGTTCAGGGAGCCCTCAGTTATCTAGAGGATTTCAAAACTGTCTCCTCCATGTTTCCGATCAGTTTCCCAAAGAACTCGGAGTCTTTGTCCTAAACCCAATAAATAGGACACTAATTTGGCATATGTTCTGGAAGAGGAAGCCAAAGTTGGTCAAGACTTAGTGATACTTGAAGCAAAAATTCAGTCATTAAAGTTTAGTCATTAAAATTCCTCTTCCTGGCTTTTATCATATCATTGTCTTTCTTGGTTCTCATTCTGAATTCTCTTAATTTTTCCATCATGAACATCTTGTCTTAACTTATCCATTAAATTGTGGTAATTGTAAGGTGCCCTTAACCTTTCTCCCCATCTTTCCCCCCTGAATTCTATGAGCTTGCTTGGGTGATTTTCTCTACTCCTATTATGTCAACTCTCATTTATTTGGTGATGACTAAAAAAAATTTAAAAAAAAAAGTATTCAGCGAAAAACCAAGATGGCGGCATAGGTAAACACCAGAAATTGCTGCCTCGCACAACCACTTCAAAAAAACAACTAAAAGACAAAATGGACATCATCCAGAACCACAGGAAGGCTGGCTGAGTGGAAATTCTACAGATAGAAGGAAAGAGAAAAGCACACTGAGACTCAGAGGAGGTGTAGAAGTAAAGTGCAGAGGTACAGAGGCGCACGCAGAAAGGGCTGGCAACTCAGGACACGGCTGTCTTTTTCAATCGAGAGGGAGACACAAGCTCCCGACTGCTCTGAACGCCAGTTCTGGGCGAGTCTCTGGGGACCCAGACTCATACGGGGAGAAACTGGACTGTCTGGCAGTGGGCGGAACTTGAGGGCAGCTTTCTCTCAGAGGCGCCTGCAGCGATTACCTTGGAACAGTGAGACCTGGGTCCTCTTAGGGCAGGGCTGAGGATCAGCCATAGCTGTTTGCTCCACCCTGTTGACTCCCTGAGACCCCGCCCCACCCAAGCTGCAAGCAGAGGCTTTTGTATATGAATGCCCTGGCCCTTTGCAATCTAAAATTACCTAACTGCAGCTGGGTTAGAGAGACCCTGAACATCCAAAAAGAAGGCCCAAGGCTCCACAGCAGCTTGCATTGCTTCACAACTGGCCTCATCTAGGCACCTCCAAACTCCAAACAAAGAAAAGGAATCTGCAGATCTCTCCATAGCTCCTGCTGGGTAGCCTCAGACAGAGGCTAATTTAGCACCACCTCAGACATCCAAGAGCCAGTATACCCAGTGGTCAGAGTGGACCATCCAGATTACAACTCATCAGATCCATAAGGGACACACTCAGGGGGCAGACTCAGTGAGCACCAAAGCCCCACTGAAGCAAGTCTTGCCCCATAAGGGTGTCTCCAGCACAGAAGTTCTCTCACCATAACCACAGCTGATTCGCACAGCCAATTGGCCTGGAGGTCAATTCCTCCCAGTGATACCAAAACAATCAAGGCTTAACTACAACAAGACTGTGCACAAAGCCCACAAAGAGGTGTACCAAGAGTGTCCACCTCAGGTAACTGGGGAGGCTGAGCCACTGGGCCCTATAGGACACCTAGCACACAAAGCCACTCTACCAACACAGGGAAGCAGCCAAAATGCGGAGACATAGAAACAGGTCACAAATGACAGAAATGGAGGAAAGCAACCTACTGGATATAGAGTTCAAAACCACACTTATAAGGTTTTTCAAGAATTTTCTAGAAACTGCCGATAAATTTAGTGAGACCCTCAAGGATATGAAAAAGGACCAACTAGAAATTAAGCATACACTGACTGAAATAAAAAATATTATACCGAGACCCAACAGCAGACTAGAGGATCGCAAGAATCAAGTCAAAGATTTGAAATATGAAGAAGCAAAAAACACCCAACTGGAAAAACAAAAAGAAAAAAGAATCCAAAAATACGAAGATAGTGTAAGGAGCCTCTGGGACAACTTCAAGCGTACCAACATCCGAATTATAGGGGTGCCAGAAGAAGAGAGAGAGCAAAATATTGAAAACCTATTTGAAGAAATAATGACAGAAAACTTCCCCTACCTAGTGAAAGAAATAGACTTACAAGTCCAGGAAGCGCAGAGAACCCCAAACAAAAGGAATCCAAAGAGGACCACACCAAGACACATCATAATTAAAATGCCAAGAGCAAAAGACAAAGAGAGAGTCTTAAAAGCAGCAAGAGAAAAACAGTTAGTTATCTACAAGGGAGTACCCATACAACGGTCAGCTGATTTCTCAACAGAAACTATGCAGGCCAGAAGGGAGTGGCAAGAAATATTCAAAATGATGAATAGCAAGAACCTACAACCAAGATTACTTTATCCAGCAAAGCTATCATTCACAATTGAAGGTCAGATAAAGAGCTTCACGGATAAGAAAAAGCTAGAGGAGTTCATCACCACCAAACCAGTATTATATGAAATGCTGAAAGGTATCCTTTAAGAAGATAAATAATTTGATGAACAGAATAAACTGGTGAATATAATAGAATCAGTGACATAGAAAGAGAGTGGACTGACAGTTCTCAGGGGGGAAGGGGTGTGGGGGGTTCGGGAAGAGACTGGACAAAAATCATACACCTATGGATGAGGACAGTGGCAGGGGTAAGGGCAGAAGGTGGGGTGGGAATTGGGTGGAGGGGAGCTATGGGGGGAAAAAAGAGGAACAACTGTAATAATCTGAGCAATAAAGATTTAATTTTAAAAAAAGTATTCAGCCAATACCTAAGGCAGTCTGGACACCTTGCAGCTATTCTCATTGCCTGCCTATGTCTTGAACAAGTAGATGCCCAATAAACATGTTAAATTACTGAGTGAACCCTCCCCCGAATCTGACACCAATATTTCCAGCTTATTACTAGACATCTCTACTTTAATATCCCATAGGTACTTCATATACATGTCTCCATTTGTTTTTATTTTCTTCCCAAACACCTACTCCATTATAATTTCCTCTTGCTTAGTGGCTGCAACACTAGTGATCTATAATAATAAAACCAGAATATGCTAATTAGACCAGACATCCAGGACGAAGCCAGAGCTTCGAGGGAAACCTGGGTCCCAGGTGCCAGAGGGAAGCTGGTGCCAGCAGCCAGGGGAAGGAAGGCTTACTCTTACATGAATTTTGTGCATTGGGCCTCTAGTGTGTTGAATAAATATTTATTGAATAAATACAATTTTGTGGTTAAAGAAGCATTATACTTCCTTTATTGTCTATGGATGATCATTTATTCAAAATATCTGCCTCGAGGCTGCAGACTTAGATAGAATTTTCAGAGGAAAGGGTTATTGTGGGAAATATATGAATAGGCAGAAAGCATGTTTCAAAGGAGACACAATATATTTACATGGAAATACACCAAATAATACAGCAAGTAAATTACTAAGAACAAATGATTAAATAACTAAGAAGTTTATTAGAAGGAAATTACATTGAGGTATTTCAATCACGTTTTCAGAAGTAAAAGATGTAATAGACAAAAAACTAAGTATAGAAAGACTTATTTCAGTCACACTGAGTGTATATCAAAGTTCTCTTGAACAGAGAAAATGTAATTTTTATATGTTTATTTTATCAAACTGAACCATAAATTTTACCACAAAATAAAAGGTGACTGGCCCTAGCTAGTTTGGCTCAGTGGATAGAGTGTTGGCCTGTGGACTGAAGGGTCCCAGGTTTGATTCTGGTCAAGGGCACATGCCTGGGGTTGTGGGCTGGAACCCCAGTAGGGGGTGTGCAGGAGGCAGCCAATCAGTGGTTGTCCCTTATCATTGATGTTTCAGTCTCTCTCTTCTTCTCCCTTCCTCTCTGAAATCAATAAAAATATATTTTTTAAAAAAGGTGACTGGATAAAGAAGGTGAAGGAAATAGCTAAAGAACATATATGGATACTCCATGAACATGCACAGTAATTTATTTGGTAAAGGCCAAGGAAAGGGGAAGTAGGGGAGGAGGAGGACTCCTACAATACTGTCAGTTGATATTTTATAGGCCATATTCTTAGAACATAATTTAATAAAGTACCTGTCAATATAAGAAACACTCAAACCTGTAGAGAGAATTTTTGTGAATTTGAGTCAAATTGACAACAATTGTCGGGAAGCAAAGTCCTAACAAATTGAGAAAATGCTCCAAGGAATGGCAGTTTTGCCTAGAGCAGTGGTTCTCAACCTTCCTAATGCCACGACTCTTTAATACAGTTCCTCATGTTGTGGTGACTCCCAACCATAAAATTATTTTCGTTACTACTTCATAACTGTAATTTTGCTACTGTTATGAGTTGTAATGTAAATATCTGATATGCAGGATGTATTTTCATTGTTACAAATTGAACATAATTAAAGCATAGTGATTAATCACAAAAACTATGTAATTATATATGTGTTTTCCGATGGTCTTAGGCAACCCCTGTGAAAGGGTCGTTTTACCCCCAAAGGGGTCACGACCCACAGGTTGAGAATCGCTGGTCTAGAGGGTTGAGGGGGGCAGGTAGATTGTGAAGGGCTGGGTGCAGAGATGTGGTGGGAGAGGACAGTTGACTGGACCAGGTGAGAGAGAGGTTATCTTTATTAGGGCATAGATTGAGATTGAGGAGTATTTCCTCCTTCTGGGAGAAATCAATACGTACATGCTAAGATTCTAAGAAATCTCTGCCTAAAGGTTATATGGGAGAAGATGGAATGAGTAGGAAATGGTGAGTGTCTGTAAAGGGTCTAGTTGAAAGGTAATAGGTGGAGATTTTGAAAACTGTTACAGGTTGTTTGGTTCTTGACCCCAACCATTTGAATAGTTTCAGAACTCTGGGGGGGGGGGGACACAGAAAGGTTGTTGGGGATTAGGGACTGAGAGGGTGACCCCAGTGTCAATGAGAACTTTGACTAAATAAGTCCCTAGGTGATTAACTCTTAAAAGGGGAAAAGTCCCCATTGAATCCCTGGAACATCTCATCCCTGATCTTGTTTAATAACTTTGGATCAGACTTCCTTATCCAGATTCAATTGGAGCCATCACTTATATTTGAGGCAACCCCATTTAAAATGTCCAGGTTTTTGCAAAAGAAACAAGAGGCAGGGTTTTGATCTGGTGTCTGGGAAGAAGTGGGGGTAGGGGAATTATTTAATTGTTGAAGTTACAAGGCCATTATTTTTTCCTGCAAGTCTAAGATTCCGGTACTTTGAATTTCTTTGTTTTTTTTCGGTAATCTTTTCTAGTGGTTGGCTAGTGAGGCAATTTCATGGGGTCTTTTTGCATTCCAAGTGAGGTCATGTTGTTTTAAAAAAGTACCAAGGGCCTCATACAGACCCACAATAAAGTTGGGATTGAATAAGTTCATAGTTTAGTCATTAAGGTTCTTTAGTTCCAGAATCTTGCTAGAAAGTTTGCTCAAAATAATTGAAATAATCTAAGATGGATTCATTCTTCCCTAGTATGCCTTGACGAACAGCTTTTCAATTTATTTGCCTGGGGGAAATTGGGGGAATGGCTTTTAATAAATTTTGTGCCTGTTTCTGTAAGGCACTTAAGCCTGTGGCACCCAGGAGTTTAAATTCCTACATGGGGTGGCTCCAACCCGTGGACTCATCCATTCTCTAGCTAGGACATTGCCAACCGACATGTGGGTGAGTTGATGTAGATTGGAGAGACTTGGCTGATAAGCACTAATGATGAGACTAAATGGGTGTTTGAATTTAAAGGAATTAGTTTTGGGGTTTGGGAAATCCTTCACAATGGCTAAAAGTTCTGCTGTAGTCCCAAGAGTCAAAGAGACAGTTTCAACTCCTTGGGAGTTATCTAAAACTTTAAAATGATTTTCTGAAGAATAAGAAGGGAGTTCAGGAGAGAGGGCTAGGTGGGGGAAGCCTAAAAAGGAACTGAGGGACTGTGAAATTTCAGAGGATTCTGAAAGTCAAGGAGGAGGATCTTTTGCACAAGTCTTTTCTTCTCATTTCTAGAGGCACTTAGGAAGTTTAAAATTATTCTCTTGGAGAGCAGCAATAATTGACTCCTGGTTTCATTTTCAGGCCTTGAAACATCAATTAAAGAGAGCCTCCCATTGTCTTTGGTGGGTTCAAAAACCTCAGCATTGGAGCTGAGATAGATAAGCTAATTGGAAAATTTCAAAAGGCCAAGAAAATTTTAAGTCATCCGGTGTAATTTTTGACCAGGGATTAAGCCAATTGCAACTATTTGGACCTTAAGTTTTAACCAAGAGTTTTGACCAAGAGCCTGGCATCAGCAACCATGGTATGGTCATTAAATGACCATCGGATGCAGTATTTGAGATATAACTCACTGAAATTGTTATTGGTGCGGTACGCTCCATGTCCCCACTTGTTGCTAGTGGATGCAGGCTTCTTGGGATGACACGAGAAAAGGAATTTTCTGAGACTCACATGGGAAAATGAGTGATAGGGCTTTTGGGATGCCACGGAGAAAATAATTTCCTGAGGCCCCTTCAAGACAATGAGGGATTGTAGAAAACTTCATTTCTGTGGAATTCAACCCCTGAGTTTCCCAGGTCCCATTCCCCTCCATCCCTCCAAGGAAAAAGTCCAGCTGTGTCTTCAGCAGACTAGAATTCAAGCTATTGCCGGGAGTCACCATTCCATATTTGCACAGTCCAATCTAGTATCAGGCTAGCTTAGCTTGTGTTCCCAGCTGTAGTCCATTGCAGGTGGGAGCTACATGGTCATGGGCGATGCTGCTTCTAGGCCAGTGATGGCGAACCTATGACACGCGTGTCAAAGGTGACACACAAACTCATTTTTTTGGTTGATTTTTCTTTGTTAAATGGCATTTAAATATATAAAATAAATATCAAAAATATAAATCTTTGTTTTACTATGGTTGCAAAGATCAAAAAATTTCTATATGTGATACGGCACCAGAGTTAAGTTAGCGTTTTTCAAAATGCTGACACGCTGAGCTCAAAAGGTTCGCCATCACTATTCTAGGCCCACATGGCTATGGAGGGAATACAGGTGAATGCAAGAAAGCAGGAGCAAAGCCAGAGGAACAAGAGAGAGAGAATTCCTTTGCCTAAGATTTTAAACTTATAAAATTTTACATACTTGCGTGAATGGACTGGTAGTTCCCTGGGGAGTGTGAAATGGCAGCTTACTGGTGAAGCTGCCCAGATGACTAGGTTTATAATGTTTGGCCCTTTTTTCTTCTTTTTTACTACTATTAATATTAATAACTAGCTAATTACAATTCTAACAAAGTCATTTCTGTTATCAGAGGAAGATACCTGCCACTTTTATATTTTATTTTACTTTTTAAAATTGATTTTATCTATTTTTTATTTTTTAAATGTACTTTTATTGATTTCAGAGAGGAAGGGAGAGGATGAGAGAGATAGAAACATCAGTAATGAGAGAGAGTCATTGATCAGCTGTGTCCTGCACAGCCCCACACTGGGGATTGAGCCTGCAACCCAGGCATGTGCCCTGACTGGGAATGGAACCATGACCTCCTGGTTCATAGGCCAACACTCAACCACTGAGCCACACTGACCAGATTACATTTAGTAATTTTAAAATGAAATGTGTAAGTAGCTTATTGTATGTGAATTTCACTTCAGAATAGTAAAAGGTTTCTTAAAAGTGTCCTGAGACCCAATTTCCAACATAAGCGGGGCATTCTTCCATACCAACTGGTAATTTCTTAGACACGAGCAGGGTGCCTGAGAATTCAACTCAATTTTGAGACCATCTAACAAGATACAGAGTCTGATTCCATAGGTAAAGGGCTCAGTCCCATAAGAACTCCCTCCACTTTAGTAGCCAGTTTCAAGCCCAGGTTGTTACCTGACTTCTGACCAATTGACTATATAACTGAGAGGTTTCCAGGATCCCCTCCCTGGGTTTGATTAATTTGCTAGGATGACTCACAGAACTCAAGGAAACCAGTTTACTCACTAGCTTTTCGGTTTATTACAAAGGATATTAAAGGATACCAGGCACCAGCCCGATGAACAAATACATATAGGGCCAGATCTAAACAGAGGGGCTTCCATCCTCTTGGAGCTTGGGGCCTGGCATGTGGCATGTGTACAAGTTCTAGTTCCCACTGTGGGAGCTCTCCCAACCTCCTCCTATTGGTGATTGATTTGACTTCTAGCCCCTCTCTCCGCCCTGGGAAATCAGGGAGTGGGATAAAAGTTTCTTGCCCTCTATCCCTGGTTGGTTCCCCTGGGATACCAGCTTCCCCTCCCCTGCCCCCATCCTAAAGTGCTTTGCAATTGTCACTCTCATTAACATAAACCCAGTTGTGGTGGAAGGGCTTATGATGAGTAAGAAAGAACCATTTCACCTTTAGGGCTCTGAAGCTTTTTCAGGAACTGAGAAGAGATCAAATATTCTAACAAAAGATGCTTCCATTGCTGTCATTGCTCAGGAAACTTCAATGGTTTGGGGAACTAAGACAAGAACTGTGAATGAAAACCAAATATATCTGAGAAATATAATTTGGTCATCTGAATGATCTATATATA
>NW_005871154.1:1637022-1638401 GCF_000147115.1 Myotis lucifugus
ACATACACACACACACACACACACACACACACACAATATTGCAGCCTCTATAAAATATTCATTATAAAAATAAAACTATGGATATGAGCAGTTTGAGAATCACTCATTTATCTCCCCGTCCCTTAATGTAAAGAGGGCTAGTATTTTATTTTTAGAGAGAATACCTTGCTAATTAATTAATAGATAATTAGAAATAAACTGATTTGAAAATTAAGGTACATGAATGAGGTTTATTCTTGAATCTCAATAACTGGCTGTGTGACATTCATCAACTTATTGTTATCTCTCAGTAATAGGCAGTTAGACAAACTTGAGCAGAGCAAGTGTTAGGGGCAGAAATAGAATATGGGGGCTAGCTACAATGATAAGAAATATTAACCATGCTCTATACACTGTCATTGTTCTGTCCTGATTAAAGAGAGCACATTCTAACCCGGCTGAGAGTTGTATGCCCTGGTACATGGAGCTGACTTTGGAATGCAGTCCATCCTCTTTTCCGAGAACGGCCTTCCATTATGGAAAGATTTACAACCTTGTGGCAGAAACAGTCTAGCCCAGAGGCTCCCGCCCTCTGCAACCCCAGCCCCTATTGCCTCTAATCTGGTCCAGGAGGTGACTAGAGGCACCTGCCCTCTGCGACCCTTCTGCCCACATTGCCTGTAACCTGTGACCATTATACCTTGCCTACGTTACCATGCCTGTAATTCTTACTTTCCCACATATTCTTTACTCTTCTACCTAACCTAATATAAGCTGCTGGCTTATGGGGAGGAGCAGAACAGAATTTTGTGGATGACCTGCGGCTCTCCCATACTGCGGGCATTATTGGAATAAACACTCAACCCTGTCTCTCCTTCATTCGCTCAAGTAGTGACAGGCAGCCCAGAACTATTGGTTGTCCAGTTACACAAGGACAATGGGCCAGGCACAGAAAGTCACCAGGATGGAGAGCCCCTAGTGCTTAGCAAAGGGCAAAACTGGAAAAACAAGGACTTTGCCCTTAGGGTTTCGCTGGTCACGCAGTTTGTTCCCTCCAACTTTTTATATCACTGGTCATGCAGTTTAGATCCGACTTTTCCTCCCTAACAATAACATCTAGGCCTCAGTTGTCTTTTAGCGCCAATACCAGACAAGTGACACTATAGTTGCCTCACTTGTCTGATTTTGCACCAGAAAAGCAGCAAAACCCGACAAGTGATGACATGGCTGCATTAACTAATGACCCCCTGCCCTTCAGAGACCACCAACCTGAGAGCACACCTGGAAAGCTGATGAATATTCTACTGAAACCCTTCCCTGAGACCTCCCCTATGATTCCCCACTTGCAAGAGAGAAATAAGGACGCAGGACCCAGTGGTGTTCTGGGGAACATGCCCATC
>NW_005871154.1:1639003-1642735 GCF_000147115.1 Myotis lucifugus
GATATTTGGCTCTGTTGACTAATGAGTTTGCCGACCACTGGCCTAGGCCTCCTGTTGCTCTCTATGCTAATCCCTTCCTTATTTCACTTCCCTGAGTGTGCTTTTGCTGGGGCCGATAAATTCTTGCTTGCTATGCTGCACTTTGTCTCTTGACTGAAATCTTTCCTTCAAGAAGACAAGAGCTGAGGTCTCATCGTGGTCTCGCTGGTAACATCTCAATCTCCATTTTCTGATGTTAAATAGAATCCATTAGACTAAGAGGTCTCCAAGATAATTTTTTACTTACATTCATTGAATAAAGACTGTTTTTTTAAAAAATATATATATATTTTATTGATTTTTTACAGAGAGGAAGGGAGAAGGATAGAGAGTCAGAAACATCGATGAGAGAGAAACATTCATCAGCTGCCTTCTGCACACCCCCCCGCTGGGGATGTGCCTGCAACCAAGGTACATGCCCTTGACCAGAATTGAACCTGTGACCTCTCAGTCTGCAGGCTGATGCTCTATCCACTGAGCCAAACTGGTTAGGGCAAGACTGTTTTAAACTTCCCTCTAAGTTAACTATGCTACTTTGATTACACTCATAAATTTCCAACTCACTGTTCAGGTCTTCAATAGATATATTTAAATATAGTTTTTATTGATTTCAGAGAGGAAGGGAGAGGAAGAGAGAGATAGAAACATCAATGATGAGAGGGAATCATTGATTGGCTGCCTCCTGCATGGTGAGGACCAAGCCTGCAACCTGGGCATGTGCCCTTGACTAGAATTGAACCCAGGACCTTTCAGTCCTTTAGCCCACACTCTATCCACTGAGCCAAACAGGCAAGGGCCAGCTCTTCAATATTGATGTCTAGTGAAAGTTTTAATGTTTGAACAACCAATGACACACTTTCCCAGGGACTCAGGAAGGCAATGCTACTCTGTCAATGTATCACTAAACTGTAAGTGTGTTAATTTAACTTTATGATGCCAACTTTTTACCCTGAGTCAAAGGCAATACAACCGAAAAGTAGGGTGTTTGTGCCTACATTAGAAAGCATGTTCATTTCTGAGCTTTCAAAGGGCAACTCCTCTTGCCAAATGGAATTTGGCTTTTAGGCCTAAAAATCAAGATAATGTTTAGTGCATTTAACACCCCAGGATACTTCCTGAGTGCTTTCAAGCCAGAATCTCAGGAGACAGTGGTGAATAATGTATACTTGCTCTCTTTGAACGCTTGTCATCTGTGGAAAAGGTGGACCTACAAATACTTATTTTAACCAGTGTAATGAGGGCAAAATGCATGCGCCCTAGAAGTCAGGGACACAGACAAGTCTGTCTGGTTCATCACTTGTCCTTGGTGCTGGCTCAGGGCCTGACACCTGATAAGCTCTGTGCTGGAACGGAGCCCCAACTTCCAACAACAGCCAATAAAGTCAGAGGAGCTCTCAACAGAAAAGGGTGATATTTAAACTGAGCAAGGGAAACAACAGACAGAAAATGAACTGAGCAAGGAGGCACCTGGAAGTAAGTAGGGGAGGAAACAGTTTCTCTACCCTCAAGGTGATCTGGGAATTTTCCCTGGGCAGGATGGCTTCCCTGGATTCTTTGTCCGTGGGAGTTGAAGAATGAAACCACGGACGGAAGATGGTATAGTAAAGGTGGAATTTATTGCAGAACAAGTACAGACTTCCACGTGGGGAGGGGGAAAGAGTCCCACTGAGTTCCTTAACGCCCCCCCTCCCGTTTATAAAGGCAGCAGGTTTTTTTTGTGCCTCGATATCCCCTCTGATTGGCCACTATTCCCCTTTGATTTGGTCACTATAGCAACTCCAGAGCTCAAAGGTCAAACCTCACCTGGGACAGGTAAGGTCCTCCTTCCTCATTGTTCTCCCATTCCCTCTGGACTCTTCTTTCTCCCTCTTTGAATGAGGGGCTGCCTTGCCTTTATTTTGTAAATGTGTATCTTTTGCCACTCCCAGTTCCCTTATCTTATGGAAATGTAACTATTGCCTCTCCCAACTCCCTTGTCTTATGAAAATGTAACTGTTGCCTCTCCCAACTCCCTTGTCTTATGGAGATGTAACTGCTGCCTCTTCCAACTACCTTGTCTTATGGAAATGTACTCTTTTGCAACTTTGTAGCCCTGTATTGTTGTTTTTCCCCCCATGGACCCCCAATTCTAAAAATTCCCTAAACCTGCCTATTTCACCCCTAAAAATTCCTATTTCAAAGTTTCTTTCCCTAAAGTAATAATCAAATAGACATTGGATAGAGTAACAAAAGAAAATAATTTAATTACCCCATAACATGAGAGAGTCAGAGATCCCACATGCACAAAAGGTTCAAAGACAGAAAGGTAAAATGGGTATGTATGACATCTGAGCTAGGGACGAGGTAAGGTGACTACAGAGCTTCCAAGGGTCATCGCAAGATGATAAGAATAGATGTTTAGTGATTAAAAATTTGCTCTGCCCTCTAGATGGGGCAAAAGAGGTTATGTCTGATCACTTTTTATGGGGAAGGCCCCCAATTCAAGTCTTTTAGGTAGTAAATGGAGGGGCAGATGTTTCTTTGGAGCCCTTAGCTAAAAAAAAATCTGCATATTAATGAGGCATATATTGGGGTGGATCTTTCTGAACCCCCACAGGTGCTACCTAATAATTATGGAATTCAGACTGGCACATTGGGATGCTGCTCGTAAGATCAGCCTTCTCCTACCAGCTCCCTTCCTCACCCTGGACAAGTTACTTCCTCTGCCTGGGCCTCATGCTTTTCAGCAGTAAAAAGAGAAGGGGTTGAGCAATATAATCTCTGAGCTTTTGTGCGTGTGTGCGCACCCAAGTGTGCACTAAATCCTATAAAATTTGCAGGGAAAACAAAGACGACTAGGACACAAAAACTGCAAGCTTGCACTACAACTGAGTTCTCTGATGGGTCATAAGCAAATAACATTAACAGGAAACCAAACAAAACCAAGCCAAAAGAAGGTAGTGAGAGTTTTGGAAAACGGAAGGAAGAGCAGTTCTCAAACAGCTGAGGCGGCTGGGGGTAACAAGTTAAATATTCTGAGAAAAAGAACAAAAAAACCCCCACAAAACCCACAGCCTCGAGTTGGTGAGGACAAAGTGAAGGAAACAAATAACACTCCACTTACTAGATCTTTCTTTTTCTGGGACTTTTTCTCACCTCTGTCTCCCCCACCTCCCTTCCCTCTGTCTGTCTCTGTCTGACCTTTGTCCCTGCCACCCCAGTTTCTCTTGTGTCCGTCTTTCTCCCTGTGTCTCTCCAGCTCCCTTCCCTCCTCCCCTCCCTCCTCCTCTCTGCCGGCATGAGTACATTTCTCTCTCTCTCTCTCTCTCTCTCCCTCTCGTGTGCCTTGCTTCTCAAGAAGGAAGTCTAGGTCTCGTGCGGACCCACTGTGGCTCTTAATTCCTATTTTGAGTCGTCCCTTGGCAATTAACCTTGCCCCGGGCTCACCCCGAGCTCACCCCCAGCTCAGGGTGCAGGCGAGCGGCGAGACCGGCTCCCAGCTCCGGGCCCAGGTGCCCAGCCGCCCCTCCCCCTCCTCCTGAGACCGAGACCGAGACCCCGCCCCGCCCGCGGAGGTTTCCGCCCTCCGGTTATTTTAAGGCGGGCGGTCCGGGCCGCCTGATTCCTCGCGGCTGCCCTCCAGCTCCCTGGCCACGCGGCTGCCCGGCAGCATGGTCCCCGGCCCGCGCCCCGCTCGCCGCCCTCCTGCTGCTG
>NW_005871154.1:1644079-1693194 GCF_000147115.1 Myotis lucifugus
CTGGGTCTTCCAGGTGGGCCCCGGGGGGTTCCCAGCATGAAGTTCAACTGTTCGGGTGATGGGTAAAGCGGCCGCGCCGCCCGGATTTCCTTTGCTGCCTCTTGAGCCCTCGCTCCGCACAGCGCCCCACCCGAGGGGCACACCTGCCGGAGGCCCGGGACGCTGGCTGGCCCTGGGCCCGTGGGATGCCCGCTCCAGCGCCAGGGCTGCCAGGGCCAAGTTGAGCTGCTGAGAACTTCTAACTTCACCTTTTCTTGGTTATTCCCGGGGCTTCTATACTTTCTAAAAAGACTTTCTTTTGACTCCCCTTAATTTGCTGTTTTCTGTTTTGTTTGTTTTTCGGTTCGGAAGAGAGTTCAGACCTTGCAATCTTAATTATCCCCCATCCAACCTGTAGGATTGTGTGTGTGTGTGTGTGAGTGTGTGCGCGCGCCAGGGAAATCCGAGCTCGGACACTCAAGAATATACAGCAAGAAAAGTTTTCTACTTATATCCAGTGGTTTTTACTTAGATGTGTGTTGATGCTACTAGTCTGAGACAACTTCTGCACTGTCTTATGTATCCTAGGGGTGTATATGAAGTTTGTAGGTTTTTTTGTTATTTTAATAACTCGTTAGCAATTAATTATATTTGGAAATGCCTAGAGCCGAGCGCAATGCCTGGCTCAGGGAAGGCACTCCATAAATGTGTAGTGTGTGAACACACTGGATAGTCCACGTGCCCTCAGATAACGTGGTCACACCGATGACAAGGAATTTAGTGAAGGGAGAAGAGAAAACACTGTCTTGGACAGAAGTGGCACTCTTGGTCTGCCCAAGCCCTTAGCAACCTGTAATGAGTGAAGCTGTGTCAGCTGCACTTTCCTTGTCAGCAGAACAAGGATTGCCAGGTGATCTGTCTCTAAAACAGACGGATCCAACTGTCCAACTTCCGGTGACTGTGGCATTGCGTAATCCTGTGCATTTTAACCATCTGCTCTTTTAAAAAGTTGCCATTGGAGGCCTGAAGCAGAAGGGAGGTGAGGATTTGCACCATTTGGGCACATGCCATGAGTATTAAAACCAGCCAAACCAGCTAGGGCTTATATGAATTTTTAAAACTGTAGTGCATATGTAGTAAATATAATTCAATCTGATTAGAATTCTTGGTTTGCATATTCCTGAGCCTGGGGCTCTGCAGACTTCTTATAGATATCCTATTATAGCCCTACAATATTTTTTGCTTCCAGGTTGAGAATTCCTATGGAATTGGTGCACAAGGAAAGAGATAGTCAAGAGTCCAGGGGTCCTCAAACTACGGCCCGTGGGCCACATGCAAATACAAATATTGTATTTGTTCCCGTTTTGTTTTTTACTTCAAAATAAGATATGTGCAGTGTGCATAGGAATTTGTTCATAGTTTTTTTTTAAACTATAGTCCGGCCCTCCAACGGTCTGAGGGACAGTGAACTGGCCCCCTGTTTAAAAAGTTTGAGGACCCCTGGAAGACAGTTGTTACTGTGTATCATTCTCCCCTCCTTTCCTTTCCTCTCCCCTCCTCCCTCCTTTTTTTCTTGCTTGACACATAATAAACACTTAGTTCATATTTATTTAAAAAATGAACTGAAGTGGAATTCAGTTGAGAAAAAGGTTGAATAAATTATATAAGTGTGAGATGGAAAGCAGTAAGTAAATAGATGAGTAAGTAGTTTTACCCATTTGGCTTAGAAAAGTTTTCATTCTTTACTTCTGTAGAATTGGAGAAACTGGTGGGGAAACTTCTAAAGTCAGCATTTCATTGCTTGACTCCTAATCTGAAATAGACAGGGCAGTTTCCCTACATCAGTATTTTCCCGTCAGCTTGCTCTCAGCTTCCATAGTCGAGGGCTGGTGGGGGCAGAGGGGACAGCTGGTGACTGGAGGAGCACTCAGACCACATCTTTGCATTTCTTTTTAAGTCGCCGTGTAAGCAGATTTGGTCTTTCCCCATAGCCTCAGACATTAGTAGCAGGTCAAGAGAAAAACCACTGGTTAACATCAAATAAGGTCATAAGTGTTCTCAGTCATACATGGGAAGAGCCAATACAGGGTGGGGCAAAAGTAGGTTTACAGTTGTGAATATGCGAAAGTTTATTCTTGTATTATGTATTAATTATTGTATTATTTTCCATATGAACAACTGTAGATCTCAACTGTAAACCTACTTTTGCCCTGCAGTAGGACAGAACCCTAACTAATTATCTGCTTCTTGGATGGTATTCTCTTATTAGGAATAAAAATAGGAAGACTGTTCTGCTACTGATTTCGGTATATATATATATCTTTTAAATGCGCATTTGACCAGAACCATTATCAGAAACATGTTTTCTGTACCTGCTGAAAAATCAACCCCTCTGAGTGGTCAGTAGTTAGGACTGGTCTTAAAGATGGTAATATCAGTAAGCAGAGTAGACTACACATACGATGCTAGTTTTTAAAATGTCTAGCATAAGCAGTTCCAGATAAATATACTTTGCAGAGTGGTAAAAGCTTATCTGTTTTGCAAATCTAACTGAAAGATGGGGAGCAGAGTTTTAAAACTTTTAAGAAAAATGATAGAGTGGAATTGATTTTAGATAGCAGGAAAGTCACGCACTTTTGGTGACACTGGTTGACACAGAACGCTTGCTGGGTTTCACCATAAACACCAGGGTTTTTCCTACTGTGGTGCTGGGGAAACCATGCAGGGTGGGTAACTCAAGAAAAGCACAAACTATTTAATGAGTAAAGCACACGAGACTTTTCCCTACGCACTTAGAGAGTATCTCCCAAATAAAGATTGATTTATTTTTTTTTAAGTGAACAATGATCAAAACGTAACCAGGATTTTGTTCAAGTTTAAGTGTCTCACGGAAAATACAGCACCCGGCCACTCAACCTGTGGCCGTGACAGAAGTATCTCAACCTGTGGGTCGTGACCCCTTTGGGGATCGAACGACCCTTCCACAGGGGTCGCCAAAGACCATTGGAAAACACATATATAATTACATATTGTTTTTGTGATTAATCACTATGCTTTAATTATGTTCAATTGGTAACAATGAAAATACATCCTGCATATCAGGTATTTACATTATGATTCATAACAGTAGCAAAATTACAGTTATGAAGTAGCAACGAAAATAATTTTATGGTTGGGGTCACCACAACGTGAGGAACTGTATTAAAGGGTCGCGGCATTAGGAAGGTTGAGAACCATTGTGCTAGAGGATGCTGAGCTCCTGATGCACGCAGGGTATTCTGTGAGGCTCCTGCTCCACCCTCTGCTCCCCCAGGACATCCTGCAGCTCAGATTTCCAACTTGGAAGCAATTGCAATGCCACTTCTATTGCTAGGAACTCCCTTCAATAAGTTCTCCTTTTTCCGGCCTCACTTGGAAGATGAACATTTTTTAATGACTTTTGAGGTTCCTGTGCCTTTTTTTATCTTGGTTTTTATCTGCTTGGTAATCTTTTTTTTTTTCCATGTGACTTCAAGCTAGATCAAAGCATGGCAGGAAGTGAACCTTGACACTGACGGTTTGTGCATAGTTTGAGTCAGGCGGAAAGCATGATGTAAAAAATATTCTTACAAGATACTTTTCCCTTCTCAAGTTCCTGTAGACATTCAGTTAGCTGAACACTTTACGGGGGTTCCGATTTCAAATGCATTTAGGGCCCACCCAGGCAGGCACCTAAACATTTGAAACAACCTTATGTAAAACAATAAGAAGTAATTAGACCGATGGCAAAATAGAAACTTTCTTAGAGGTCCCATTTTAATCTTTTCAAACAATATGCTGCCCAAGATAAAATATAATACCGTCTTGCAGGCCAGTTTCTAAGACTATCAGAGTTTACTAGCATTTACCATTGGGTTATAGTTCACACTCCAATAAATTTGAACCCTTAAATGTACCTGTAGATTAAAAGCAGCCAACTTCTTATAAAATTGCAACATAGCAAAACAAAACAATGTAAAGGACATTTAATTATGGTTGGCTTTATGTGATGAATAAGTTACAGTTTTTCTCCTTTATGCTTTTATATTCTTTGTTCACTTTTTACGATTAGCTTGTGCAAAGATTCTCTATGTACTCTCCTACCCACCAAATTGCCCAATGGAAGGAAGTCAGATGAAACAAACCAAACTCCAAAGAATATCCTCAAGTTGAATAGGTTTCTAAATTTTTACTGTTTCTCATTTCACTTTCTCTGAGGCTGGAAAAGGGAGCTCAGATTTTATTTTGAAAATTAAAGCTATTCAAGGGCTGAAGAAGGTGTCTAGAAAAGAAACTAGACTCATTGTGGCTGAAAATTTTATTTGGTGATAGTCAAGCAAACTTCATTGATTTCTAATTGAGTTTTCGCTCTGGGCCCAGCAGTCTTCATAGAACTGTAAGCTAAAAAAGACTACCATAGTGTTTCTTAAGCAGGTTGCTACTTAGAACAGGGAAATTTGAAAATCTTGGGGTGTTTTGGAAATGGTTGGTGAAATCCATACCAGAGGATTTATTTGCCCATTTTGTGTGCCCAGTGACTTGTAAGTTTGTCACAACAGCCAGAAATGTCAACCGTGTGTTTCCATGTAAAGCAGCGGTTCTCAACCTGTGGGTCGTGACCCCTTTGGCTGTTGAACAACCCTTTCACAGGGGTCACCTAAGACCATCCAGCATATCAGATATTTACATTATGATTCATAACAGTAGCAACATTACAGTTATGAAGTAGCAACGAAAATAATTTTATGGTTGGGTCACATGAGGAACTGTATTTAAAGGGCCAGAAGGTTGAGAACCACTGAAAGGATTTGAGAATCATGTACCATTTTTCTCACTGTGCTTTCTGGGTTCATTTTAAAGATGTAACAATTTAGCCTTTAGAATACTTTTTATTAGGATAGGTTTACTTGTTTCAATGTAGAGTCAATACACAAATTAGGATATTTTTTAAAACCATCTTGGAGTTTACTTTTTTAAAAAAATTTGTTTTATTTTATTGATTTCAGAGAAGAAGGGAGAGGGAGAGAGAGAGAGATAGAAACATTGATGATGACAGAAAATCATTGATTAGCTGCCCTCCTGTATTCCCCCTACTGGGCTCGAGCCCACAACCTGGGCATGTGTCCTTGACCGGAATTGAACCCAGGACCCTACAGTCTGCAGGCCAACGCTCTATCCACTAAGCCAAACTGGCTAGGGCATGGATTTTACTTTTAAGTATATTTCAATTCAGGGAAGGAATGAGAAGTTTAACACTTAATGCATGCCTAACGATGTATTTTTGTTTTCTTTCATGATGTTTAATTTCAACATAATGACTCAGTTTCCCATTGTAAACTCTTCGTAGGATGTCACTGATTTTATCAGTCAGTTGTTCATGCAGCTGGGAACTGTGGGAATATATGATTTACCATATCAGAGGAACAAACTGGGTGAGCTCCATTGAAATATTATTAACTTTTCTTATTAAAAGCAAGCTTCCCTCCTCCTGGTGGCTTATGCACATTCATCTCTATTTATCAGGGAGATGGAGAGGGAACTGGAAAGACGATGGTTTTCTTGTAGATTTGTAGATTTCTTGCTTGAGCCTGCTGACTTGCTGCCTTTTACATGCCTGTACTACTTTGTGTGAGCGAGCTTTTACTTTAACATGTTCTGTTTGCACACATCAGATGTGCTCTTCCAGGAATGATACTTATAACATAAATAGACATGAACCCCAAGAGGTAAAGACCCAGTTAAGAAAAGATTGACTGTAAGTTCAGTTCAAATCCTTGAAGTAGCTGTGCTCCCTTGGGTAGTTCATTTTTTTCTTCTTAAAAAGACCCACGAGGGAACCCTGCCAGGCCAAGGCACCTGAAGGCTGTCTTCCATTAGAGAAGGTGGCTCTTCCAGAGACACTGATGTACTTGTCCCTTATTCCTGTGATATGCCACCCATCTTTTAAATAAACTGTGGACTGGAAGAAGAGGATATTTGTCACTCTACATTCTCACACTTGCAGAATAGATGTTCAAATCATCGCTCATGCTGGACCCATTCATTTAAATGTCCAGAATTTTGATGGACAAAATGGGTGGTGAGAGAGTCAAGTTGATAGGGACTTAACTTTCCTTGCATTTTAACATTTCCCCCCTTCCCCTTCCTCCTGTACTTAGCTCTGAAGTACCAGAAGTGAGGTATGAAAAATGGAGCTGGCTAAAGCCTTTTATCCTATGACAGCATTTGCCAAAAACTGTTTAATGGCCCGGCAGTGGTCCACAAATCTGCCAGCTAGGATTGCTCATTAAGTATAACATTTCATCTGGTTACGCTTTAAGGGTCCTTCCAGGCAGCCACTAATGGGAGATCAAAATGAAAACTAGAGCTGAAACCAAGAGGCTTTCTTCTGAGTTCTTTTCGGTCACTGAATAGTTTTCTTTATTTCAGAACTCCTCAGAATCTTTACTATAATACATGATGATAGTTTAGGAGAAAGATATAATAGGAAATAGGAAGATATAATAGGAAATTGTTTGTTTTCACCTTACAAAAAAGTAAAGTATTCTCAGAATGCAGTTGATGCACTCCTGGCTTAAAACTCTCACTCGCCCTCCTAATGATGGAGACAACAGTAAAAAGGACAGTCCCTGGTATTTGTTCTTAAATGATAAGTAGCCCTGTACCTGGAAATAAGGATCCTAGCAGCATTAAGCCTGCGTTTGGAATTTGTAAGGTATACCTGCTAATGTACCTAGGTTGCCAGATTAGCCTGTTTCTTAAGTACATTTCCAAAGTGTATTAGGTTTGTACCGTGGCCGTTAATTTCAAATGCATCTGCATGTGCTTCTTAAGCCTGTTGACTGCATGGGCAATTCCTGTTGCTTCAGCTTTCAGCTTTTGAGAATGGCAGCTTTTGCTGAATGTCTTACACAGCATTAAGAAAGCACACACAAAAACCCAGCATCGGGTATATTTTTTACTTAAGAAATTAATATGCTTAAGCATTGTGAAGAGACAGTATTAACTCCAGTTTTTATTGTCTTGTAGTTATTACATAGAGCATCTGTTGAGGGGCTCTTTTAAAACCACAGCCCCAACCAGGCTTTGGGGCTGAGAGGCTGAGCAGCATGCCGCACTGGACCACCTACCTCTAACCGCTAGCGGAGGCCCCTGGCGGCCACAGCGCCCTCTGGAGTCTGTCTGTGCATGTAGAATGCAGAGGAGGCCTGGGGACCTACCTCCAAGGCAGCTGCCCTCCTGAACATTTCTGTGGAAAGCAGCCACCACCATTTTGGAATGTGAACCGCCAGAGACTACTCTACAGGAGAAAGAAAAACTATTCTGGAAGTCTTAGGTGGCTTCGCCATGCAGCCTTTGAGTAAAAGGAACACTATGCAACCTAAGTTTTTTTCTCTTTTGAACACTCTCCTCTTGAGGGACCCCAACATCCATCGTAAGGAGAAAATAAGGCCTCCGGATATCTTGAGATGCGCAGATATGTTATTGGTGGGAAGATGGTCCCTTGGAAGAGGCTTTTCTGAGAGAAGCCCAACTGCCGAAGGGTATCTTTTTGTAGATCATAAGCCTGCGGTACCCCTGGCCAGGAAGACGGTGTGATAGAAACATATTATGTTTGGCTTATTTTATGTTTTCATTAGTGCCAGCCCTGTGCTAAGAATTTGAGGTACTTTACCTTTCAGAAACCCTATAAAGTACACACCACTAGCTTCCTTTCCCAGTCCGGGAGAGTCTCATGTAGTCCTTAAGCTCACACAGCTGAAGTGATAAATGATCAGGGCTAGTCTTGCAAACCTAAGAAGCATTTCCTTGTTCTCTGCTCTGAACATTTGTTTTGATGATGGAAGAAGAGAAGATTGGGTGGGTATGAAACGGCAAATATATGTGAAAGAAAAGCCCTTTCGCAAGTACTTGGGGTCACGTTTGGGTAGACTTTCTGGTGAATCCCAGTCTGTAAACATCACAAATGTTAGTTTAATGGAATAGAATGTGCACTGCATTGGCTCCTGTTGAGATTTTTAGGAGAATTGGCTTGAAGCTTACGTTTCCTTTCCAAATGAGGCAACTCACTTTCTTTCCCAAGCCAGGGTCCTGTCATTCAAGACAAAAAAAATTACCTTCTCCTTCCCTTCTTAGTGGAAGGAGAGCTTTGTAATCTTCCAATGAAGTACAGCTTAAGTACCTTTGCCAAGTTCACGTCTCTTAATACCACTATTGTTCACACCGATTGCTATCATTTAGCTCTTTCCTGCTGAACAATGGACTAGTTTCCTCCTCAGTTGTTCAGAGCTGATTAATATCAGCCTTGGTAAACCGAACATGTGGGGCTCCACCTAATTCATATTGTCTGGGAGGACTTCCCTCCTGCATCCCAGCTTGAATGGAAGAGTCTTTCCCTAGGTAGCAGGTTGCCATCATTACATTGTGAGCTCAGATAACTCCTTATACCTCCTGAGAGGTCCTGATGGTCAGCAGCTCTGGGAAGGTGATATCTTATAAAGAGGAAGTATCAGTAAAGCTGACTACTACCTGGATGTTTTCTTCCATCCTACCTCTGGACCTGATCGCCCGTCTTCACTCAGGGCCTTCATGCCACCTCTGTGAAACCCTCCCCAGCTCTTTCTGTTGGTGGGAGAAATGCCATTATTTTGGTTCTCATTATGCTACGCAGGTACCTCCACTCAGGTAGTACTAACCCTGCTGTAATGGAATGATGTGATAGCATGTCTTCATCTTTTTCCAGACTGAACATCTCTTATTTCCCTGGATATCTTAAGCACTCGGTGCACATAGAAAAAGGGGCTTGGAAGATTAACCACGCTTCTCTTGTCCTTTCAAAGATTTCTCACAAGTAATACCAGCTTACAATATAATTTTTCTATAGGCTAATAGGAGTACAAATCAGGGATGGTACTATGTTTATATTTTTGGTTCTCTGCTCTCAGATGTATCTGGTTCTCTGTCTCCAGTGTCCTGAGAGAGTTGTATGTTTTCAAACGGATTTTCAGGATGTAAATTGTGACGAAGCAACCAATATATGTAAAAATGTGTTATGGAATTTAAAATCACCTCTAAAGTAATTTGTTTGTTTCTCTGAGAGGAACTGCATCTAAACCAGGGGTGGAAAACGTCTGGCCTGTGGCCTTATAAGGACAGCAAAATCATTTGGTCTGGCCCTGCCAAGGCATTAGGGATGAGTTAATTAAATGTTTGCCCAAATATAGCAGGGTAATTTTAAAGTTGATAATTTTGAATGGCCCGCAAACGATGTTATAAATATCCAAGTGGCCTTGGCAGAAGAAAAGGTTCTTTATTGCTAACCTAAACGTTCGTTTTGATTATGGAAGAAGAGAAAATTTGGTGGATATGAAACTGCAAATATATGTGTTAAAAGGCCACATGGGCCTGGCTAACATGGCTCAGTGGTTGAGCATTGACCTATGAACCAGGAGGTTATGGTTCGATTCCTGGTCAGGGCATATACCCAGATTGCTAGCTCGATCCCTAGTATGGGGCATGCAGGAGGCAGCCAATCAATGATTCCTTCTCATCATTGATGTTTCCATCTCTCCCTCCCTCTTCATGCCTCTCTGAAATCAATAAAAAAATATATATTTTTAAAAAAGGCCATATGGTATAGTACTGCTTAGCATTCTCTGTTGTAATTGCCGGCTTGTCCTCTCCTCTGGTCTTTAAACTCCATGACGGCAGAGATCAACTCTGTATTACTGGCCATTTTATTCCCTCTGTATAGCACAATATGTGGAAATAATAGGGCTTCAATAAATATATATTTGTACAATCAAGAGAATTGAATGACATGTCATTGTGTTGTCCTCTTGTGTTATGGATGTTTCTGGACATATTGTTGCCTTTTGAGCCCTCTGAGCCTGTGGTGGACCCTCAGGTCTTATTTGTAGTATGACTTTAGAAAATAGATGAGGTTTTGACATTTTATTCTGTTTATTTATGTTTTAATTTTTGTGTGAGACTACAGATAGGACTCAAAGTTAAAAAGAGTAGACTTTCAGAATGACTAAAAACTAAATTAGCTATCAGGGGAATAGCTTTGTGACTGCAGTGGTTCCCCAAACCCTGGAGAATCAACTAGCCTGGGATGCGTAAAGTACAACATAAGGAATATAGTCAGTAATCATAAAAATAAAGAGCTAATATGCTAATGACCTATCGCAGGAGGCTGCCTGCGCGTGCACAGCGGGGCGTTGCTCTAGAAATGGGGTGGAAGCTGAGAGGCGCCCAGAGGAGGCGGGACCATCCTGTGCCCAGGAGGGCAGGGGTGAGAGCCTGTAGCGCCCCCCTCAGGGGTGAGAGCCTGTAGCGCCCCCCTCGCCACTCCTTCACCACCCACCGCTTGCACTCAGAGCCCCGGGCACAGCAGTGGGGAGGCTTCCACGCTCTCCTCTGGTGCCATGACAGCCGCGCTGCCTTGCTCTGGAGATGGAGACTGGGCTGAAGCAGGGAGGCGCCTGGAGGAGGCTGGACCAGCCCGAGGCCACTTGAGGGACTGAGGATGGGGCTTGAAGGGGCCAGAGCAGGCCAGAGGAGAGGGGTCGGGGGCTGGGCCAGGTGCACTGGAGCTCTGCGTGGAGAGGTTTGGGTGTCAAGGCAGGGCAGCGGGTGGGTGGGAGGGGCCACGCAATTTCACTCGCTGGGCTCCTAGTACTAATAACTATGATGTCAGATGAGTACTAGACTTTTGAGGTGACCCAAAACTAATATACTACTGTATGTCAACTTTAATTGAAAAATAAATTTAAAATAAAAAGAGTTCATGAGCAAGTAAGTGATGAAAGAGCCAAGGATTTTGGCTACTTTGCTGAGTGGTAAATTGCTCTGTTTTCTTTTTCACTAGTTCTAGATCACATATTTTGGCTCTAACTGACTCTCTTTTCAGGACTGGAAATAAATTTATGACCCACCATTTTCCCATGTAAATCTAGCTTCTAATTCCTTCAGTTAAATGCTGGAAGTTATTTGGTTGCAAATAATGTGAACAGTTTCATAATTCATTAAAATTCAACAAAAACAATGGTTAAGTCCACTTAGTAAGCAGAAAACTAGAGCAAATCCTTGAGACTAACATAGGGAGGTTTGTTTCTTTAGAAGAAAGACTTACTTTTGCCCGGCCAGAGGGACTCGGTCAGTTGAGTGTCATCCCATGCACTGAAAGGTTGTAGGTTCATTTCCTGGTCAGGGCACATACCTGAGTTGCAGTTTGATCCCCGGTCAAGGAGCATAAGGAAAACAACCCATTGCTCTTTCTCTCTTCTCCCCTGCCCCTCCTTTCCTCTCTATTCATGTCCTCCAGTGAAGATTAAAAAAAAAGATGCTGTACTCTTGGGTGGGTTTGGTAGAACATCAAGTTAGTAAATGTGCCTTGCTCTCTCTTGTTGCCATCTAACAGCTTTACTCATCCCCCAGACCAAGTGGTTAGTATGGAAATAATATAATCTATACAAATAAAAGGGTAATATGCTAATTAGACTGGGAGACCGGACATGTCCTGACCGTCTGAATTCTTCCAGACAAAGCCACGGTGGTGGGGGCCAAGGGAGAGGCAGTTAGGGGCCATGAGACCAGCAGGGGATTGCAGTTGGGGGCCACAGGCCAGCAGGGGAGCGGTTAGGCAGTGATCAAGCCAGGTGGCAGGCAAGCGGTAGAGCCAGCAGTGCCGGATTGAGAGAGGGATGTCCGACTGCTGGTTAAGCCAATAAACCAGTAGTCGGACATCCCCTGAGGGGTTCCCTGAGGGGTCCCAGATTGGAGAGGGGTCCTGGCAGTCGGACATCCCCTGAGGGGTCCTGGATTGGAGAGGGTGCATGTCGGGCTGAGGGATCCAATTCCCCCTCCCCCCACATGAATTTTGTGCACCGGGCCTCTAGTAATTAATAAGAATAAATTCACAACTGTAAACCTACTTTTGCCCCACCCATTATGTGTACATTAAACCAAGGGCAAAAAATTGAATAAACATTCTTTATCTTGAAGTATTGTCAGAATGTAATCTCTCACCATACATGGTTTACCATTAAATCATTCCTCTTTTCTGCAATGGTGAATGATTTGGATGGAATAGACCTAGATGTCCAAGTTTTTAATTATGGATCTCACAGTATGTATAGGTACATTTAAAAATTATATACATGCACTATCAAAAATGAAATAAATACAAATAAATAATATTGGATTGATTTATTATCAGAAAAATGTCCTGCCAAAATACATTTCATGATGATAACCTTTGAAAACAATACACAAATATGCTTCATTATCATGACTTTGTTGCCAAAAGCCATGTGAGAGTCTCTGTTACTTATAGTTTTCATTACTGCAAATTTTCAACATTTGGAAACAGAATTTTCTAATTAAAATCTTTGAAATAAATAATTTTATTAGTTTTGACCAATTTTGCTAAAGTTTAGAAGTTCCGCAGGTTCATTGGCGTTTAGAAGAATTACTGTTCTAAATGTCACTAGGGATAGTGACATTTTAATAGACAAATTTGAATGGAATAATTTGCTTTATTGATGAATAAGATTAAAAATTGAATCCTGCAGTGATGGAACCATTTCAAAGCACTGTTTTTAAAACCTTATCTTTTAACTTGCCTGACAGAACTCATACAGGGAATAGGGTAAATGTAAGCTTCGTCCTTTTCTTGTGTGTGCTCCTATTCACATCTTTAGTATTTGCAAATATGATTTCCTTGCATGTATTATTTTAAGCTACTTGTTCATTTTGTGAGAGCTTAATTACTAAGGATATAAATTTAAGCAGGCACATATAAAAGGGAATATGCTATGTCCTAATCATCTCATAGGTAGCACACTGTACATGACAAGTGAACATGTACACTGGAACTTTGTGGAGGTATCAGTGTTGCTTTGTATATTAAGTAATAGTGGAGGTTGTTTTTCAATTTTACTTCTATATTACAAATACAAATAGAAGTAATATTTTTTCCAAAATTTCTATGGATTATCTTTTCATCTCATTTTGGAAATCCCTAGTTGACAGGGTAGGCCGTATATTGACAATTTGGGTTGAAGTGTAAGTTCTTTGATGACATGGATAAAGTCTTAAACAGCTTTGTATCCCCATTGTTACAGATGCTAGTGTTTATATTTTTACTTGTTTAGTGCTTTAAACTTTTTGAACTCTTCAAATTTCAGTGTCATCTTTATCCTTTATAGGAATCCAATGAAATAGATATCATTCCCATTTTCAGATGAAGAAATCGAGGCTCCCTAGTTATGACTTGCTCTTGAATAAGTGGCAGAACAAGGAATTACAGGTCAAAGTCCTTTTTACTAAACTGCATTTGTCTCATAGCCAATACATTACATATTCAAATATTTGCTAAGTATAGCATTAATCAGGGAAACAGTGGAACAAGGTGTAAGTGATTTTTCTCCTCTCTGCGTGTCAAGAAGTAGTTGAGAAAGAGATCTCCGGTAAATAAGAAGTTATAAAATAGGCCAATCTGTTTTTGTTTTTGTTTTTAAATTGGTTAATATTTCTTAGTAGAGCTGATTGAATAGTGGATAAAATCAGTGAGAAATGGAAGAAGGATTTTTTTGATGAACGCTTGGCAACCCAGTAGTAATTTTGAAGAAGCAAATGGATTGAATCCTAGTAGTTTTCTAAACTTAAGTGTAAGGGTTTGGAGGTTCTTCAAATTTTATGAAATTACCTACGTTGCTGCAATAAAAATTGGCATAAGTGAATAGAAACTTAAATTACCCTATCTGTGCAAAGCAGTATTCAGAGACTAATGTTTATACAAAAGCCTTAGAAGAAAAATTTTGGCTACATTTCACCCAAGATTTCAGCTTCTTAATCGGTAATAATGTCAAAAACCACATAGGAAGTATTTCACAATAGCAGAAAAAATGACAGATACCCTGGGAACATTCAAACCAAGAAGATAACAGGGGCACTGTGTGTGGTCCTCTCAAATTAAGGTACTGAGTACATGGCTTCTGGAGGGGTAAGGGCCTCATTCCTCCTAAGTTATAGCTGTCTTGCATAGCAGTGTTACAGCCCTGTCCTACCTTTTATAAGGTAATTTCAGTTTCTTAAAAATAAAATACCAAAAAAAACCCCAACAAATTATTTTAGATGGGGGAAAACTGCAGAATAATATAAAATAACATTTTTAAATGGAAACTAATTCCACCCATTTAATGTATCAAAAATGGTACACAAATGGATAGCTTCTTTTGTACATTTATTTGAGCTAAAACAACAAAAACAGTTGTAGTTTCTTTAGTATTATTTAGGATTCCTTAGACATATAAATACTATAAATACATAAAGAGAGTGTCTAAACTAAGAATTACTTGCCTGGCTTTATAAATATTAAATAGAAACCTACAGATGTAAGGAATGCAATTAGGAAGCTGAAGAGATATGTTGGAATTTCTAAGCTAAAATTGCTGATAGAGAAACAGATTTGGAGAGGAAAAGTGACTTTTAGAGTAACATTGTGAATCAGAATTTGGTCTTTGATCATGGTAGGACCACACTTCTGTTAATTTTAAACTTTGTATTTCTTCTGAGGTTCCGTGTTATTGTTGAAATAAGACTTGGCATTTGTTCTAACTGCCTCTTAGTGCCAGACAGTATCCTACTTATTGAATAAACAAAAATCCTGTTCTCACGTGTGTGTGTGTATCTATGTGTGTGTATCTATGTGTGTGTGTAAAGAATAACCTCAAAGGCTGCTGTGAAAATTAACTGGGTCAGTATATATAAAACAGGACTAATCAAGGAGAGGCTATTATTGTCATCCTGCTTCTATAGATGAGGAGACCAAAAGTACAGAGAGGATGAGTAACTTAATCAGGATCACACAGCCAGTGAGTGGCAGAGCTAGATCCAGTCTGGGTAATCACACCTAAGACCATGTCCCTCACCTCTGCTCAGCATCAAAAACCCTTGACAAAAATGGTGAAAAGACTGACTAGCCAAGGAAATGTAGAAAGTGGCCATTAGTGCTTCTAGAGTATTTAGGTGACCCTTGAAGGGACTTGGGCACAATTTGGACCTCAGTTTTTTATTTGTTTGTTTGTTTGTTTTAAGGAAAGAATGGATAAAACAGAGATTCTCATAACCTGTCAATTCATATTTGAAATTTTTCTTCTCCTTTTCACTTTGCAAAGCCACTTTTTTTTTCCATGAGTGGTATAAGGTATTGGTACAAGGTTGCTTCTACCAGTCTTTGATTATAAATTCTAGTTTGACCACCTTCTTTAGTAAGTCTCTTTTTTTGTTCCCTGAGACTATATTATCTCTATGTTCTCTTTAACCGCTAAGATTTATGAGTAATCTATGAAATGTTTATAAAGTATGAAGTGATAGGTAAGTGTTGGGGGAGGAGCAGAGAGTCATTGAACAAATATGAATGATCAAGGGACTGGAGCAAAATCAGTCATGCTGACTCAATCTAGTGATTTTCCTTCTCAAAATAACAAGTTGGCCTTCCTCTTACAGGGGGAGTTTGATTGCTGATAACCATCATGCTTATAACTATGACTCAGTTGTGCCAAGTAGGTGAGCGAAACCACACTGATGAGAAACACAGGCCCTTTTCTCCTACTTTGAATGCCCCTAACTAACTCTTTTGGTATGTTGGGCAAGTCATTTCATATGTAATTTTTTTTTTCTGATACGGGGAAGTTTCTCAGGCTTCTCCAAGCATGGCTAGCTTGCTGAACCACATGATGTTGTAATGAACTATGTACATGTTTGTTTACTTCATAGAATCCTAAACTTCTTGAGGGCTGGGGCCTCATCAATACATATGTAGTTGCTAATAATATGTACTAGCACTTTGCACAATGCCAGGGAAATAGTATGTGACCATTATGTATTTGATAAATAAATGAAAGAACTTAGCAGACTATACCAAAAGTTATGTAAATAATGATTGTTTTCTGGAAGTGTAACCGTAATACCAAATGGATCCAAGTCAGCAGCCTCTAGTAACACCTGGACTGCCCCTCATAGATGTCCTCTTCTAGGACTTTAGAGGCTACGACTCTCATTTTTAGGAAATCAGAGCATTTTTAAAAGTGATTAATTCCACAAAATCTATATAACAGTCTCCATTTGGTAAATAACCAAGAAAGTCCCACCCAGAGACTCATTTCACCTTCCATGTCCATGTTTCAAAAAGCATATTTCATAATGTATATATTTGTATATATTTGCATTCAACCTAAGTATTACCTTGCATTTTTCCCCTCCTAATGTGTCATAGGTGCTCTTTCTATAGAGCGATCAGCAAACTTTCTCTGAGACACTAAGTGTTTAGGCTTCATCAGCTTATGGTTCCTATGGCAGCTGCTCAGTTCTGCTGCTGTAGCACTAAAGCAGCCATAGACACATAAACAAGCAGCCTGGCCATGTGCCAATCGACCTGTATTTATGAAAGCAGCCAGCCTTCCCTCCCTTAGTTTGCTCACCTCTCTTCAATAGAACTCATATGGATCATTTAAGATGTTAGGTAATATCCCTTTGATTTATTAATTTACTTAGTTGTATACTTGAAAATTTGGGCTATTTTTAAAAAATGTATTTTTTATTGATTTCAGAGAGGAAGGGAGAGGGAGAGATAGAAACATCAATGATGAAAGAGATCATTAGTCAGCTGCCTCCTGCATGCCCCCTACCTGGGATTGAGCCTGCATGTGCCCTGACCAAGAGTCAGACTGTGACCTCTTGGTGCATAGGTCAACACTCAACCACTGAGCCACACCAGTTGGGGTGGGGTATGCTTTTGTTCTTGTTTTTACCTTTTCCATTACACTGCAGTGAGCATCTTCTGTGTTTAGTGTGGGGGTTTTTTCCATGTATTTATTTTTGCTGATTTCTGCAACATAGATCTCAAGCACTCTCACAGCCTTGTCAAGACTGTTTTCTAAAACAGCAGAGGAGCAGACAGTGTTGGCTTAGCCACACCTGGCCTGTGTGACTGGCATGTGACAGGGAGAAGGGAACATGACCAAGAGCCTGTGCCAAAGAGAAACTCTCAGAGGTGGAGGTTGCATCACATGAGGTTACCAATATTAGACTGCTTTAGACCTATAAACATTGCTGCTTCATGTACCTCAGCACAATTAGCATAAATTTTGTCAACCTTTCACACAACAAACCCTCTAACATTGCAGCCCGAGTACATCCTAGGCCAGTGATGGCGAACCTATGACACGCGTGTCAGAGGTGACACACGAACTCATTTTTTTGGTTGATTTTTCTTTGTTAAATGGCATTTAAATATATAAAATACATATCAAAAATATAAGTCTTTGTTTTACCATGGTTGCAAATATCAAAAAATTTCTATATGTGACACGGCCCAGAGTTAAGTTAGGGTTTTTCAAAATGCTGACACGCTGAGCTCAAAAGGTTCGCCATCACTGTCCTAGGCCTTTATTTCAGCGTTCCTTGTTCTGAGTTGGGGCTTGATCAGGGACACTTGGAGTGGTGAGCTGAACTCAAGCTTGTGAAGATATTCTTAGCCAGAGGGAGACAGATGGGCTTCACAATGTCATCAATGCTACTATTTAGTAGCCCTTAGTAATTTATCCTGTGCTGTGTGGCTTTAGTGGGTGGTGAATCCAGGATTCAAATCCAGCTCTTTTGGATTCTAAGGTCATACATTTTTAACTCTACCACTCAATATAACTTGATTTCAGAGCTAGTCAGTCACAATTAGGTAATTTTATCTTTAAGTATTGTTTAGCCCACTCATTCCTCTACACTTGGGGTTTGCAAACTATAGTCCTGTTTTGTAAATAAAGTTTTATTGGAACACAGTCTAGTTCATTCATTTATCTATTCTCCATGCACCTTTTATATTGCATGGTGGCACTGAGTGGTTATGACAGAGGCCTTAAATCTGCAAACTTTAGTCCATGGACCAAAACCAACCTACTGTATCCTTTGGTCAAGAAAAGTATTGAAGCACAGCTGACTGTGGTGTCGATTTAACTGCTTTTGTTCAATTAAATTAAGTCAATGCCTGAAATTGTGTCCAACTCCCCTCATAGAAATTTAGCATTGCCCCCCTGCATCTCACTCTCTGTCTATGCTCTCATTGTGGAATATGTCTCCCTCCTCCATGAGGAGATGTTATAACATGAGGGTTTTAGGTTCTGAAGCCAAAGCCTCTGAGTTCAAATCCTGGATCTATCACTTTATAGTTACCATTGGAATAAGACAAAGGGCCATATTAGTGAAATAAAGTAGACAGAATACTTAGTAATCAGGTTACTTTAGCTCTCTCATGATCAGAATCCTATATAATAAAAGACTAATATGCAAATCAACCAAATGGTGAACAGTCGGTTGCTATGATGTGCACTGACCACCAGGGGGTAGACGCTCAATGCAGGAGCTGCCCCCTGGTGGTCAGTACACTCCCACAGGGGGAGTGCCGCTTAGCCAGAAGCCCTGAGCCTGGCTCACGGCTGGTGAGCGCAGTGGTGGTGGTGGGAGCCTCTCCCGCCTCCGTGACAGTGCTAGGATGTTTGGCAGCACTCCCTAGGGGAGTGGGCCTAAGCCGTCAGTCGGACATCCCCCAAGAGCTCCAGGACTGCGAGAGGGCACAGGCTGGGCTGAGGGACCCCCACCCCCCTGTGCACGAATTTTATGCACCAGGCCTCTAGTAGTCTAATAAATTTGGAGAACGAGAGAAGAAAGGATTTTGTTTAGTCCTATGGAAAAGTTGAAAAGTTTTATCTCTTGTTCTTGTGTTTTGTTGGAGTGGACCTTTTGAGTGGAAAACTATAGTCTACAAACAGCAGGATTTTGTTTCTGTTATGTAACAGCTCTGTTCCCTTAGGTATAAGCTACCTATTCTCTCTGAGCTGAGCCTCCCTCTTCTTGCTGGGAAAAAGGGGTTCTGGGTGTCTGTTTCCTCATAGGCTTATTGTGAGGATGAAATGAGGCAATTTGTAAAATGCCTGGAATGTGGCAGTTGCTATAAAAATGTTAGTTTCTTTCCCTGCCTTTCACACCCAGAAGTGTTTTGTTATGTAAATTTTATTTGGTGACTAACCATGCTTATCATATAGACATTTATTTATCTTCCTTTTCCAGAATACTTTCTCCTTGTAAGCTCTCAGGGTGAAGTTTTCCTTTTGATTATTAGAGGCTGATTCTGAAGGTGAATCGAAAGGTGGGGGGAGTTCTTTACTATGATGGGGAGGCAGGGAAGTGGACCTGCAAGTTGACCACAGATTCACGAGGCCTCTCCTTCCCTTATTTAATTGCAGTATAAACAAGAGGGCAGCAAGGTGACCAGTTACTGCGATGAGACCATGACCGGGTGGGTGCACGATGTGCTGGGCCGGAACTGGGCTTGCTTTACCGGAAAGAAGGTGGGAACTGCCGCGGAGAATGTGAGGGTGAACGCTGCCCACCTTGAAGGTCTCCAGGAAAAGTGAGTTGTCACAAATGAACAATATATTTCATTTCGTTTTTATTGTGTATGACATTAGGTGTGTATGTTAAATTCTTGGAAAATTTTATTTTGATTATATAATATGTATTTGGCTTGGAAACAAAGCTTTACTGGAAAAATATGTCGACTGGTGTAAATGAGAGAAGAAAGCATGATTTTTCAAAGTCCTCCAAATGTGATGTGTAAGAGGACTGCATAACCACAGTGACTAATAAAGAAAAATCATTTTATTATTGCCATGTAAAAGCATGTTGCATGATGTTTGTAGACACATCTGTTTATGTTGCAACAAGTGTAGGCGATACTGATTGGACATAAATTTTAAACAAGGCAGTAGTAACTGAAATTAAAATTCTTAGTGTTTACGTAGTGTATGCCATTTGCTAGGGCTGCCACAGCAAAGGACCACAGACTACATGGCTTAAACAACAGAAACTTATTTTCTCACAGTCCTGGAAGCTGGGAGTCCAAGATGAAGATGTAGGCAGGTTTGATTTCCTCTGAGGCCTCTCCCTGGGCTTCTCACGGCCACCTGCTCTCTGTGTCCTCATGTGATTATCCACTGTCTGTGTCCTCGTTTCCACTTCTTACAAGTACACCATACAGATTGGGTTAGGACTCACTCGTATGGCCTCTTTTTTTACTTTACTTTCTTCTTCAAAGGCCCAATCTCCAAATACAGTCACATGCTGAGATCCTGGAGGTTAGGACTTCAGCATCTGAGTTTGGACAGGACACAGTTCAGCCTGTAAAATGCAATTAATGCTTTTGTTAAGTTTGGTGCACGTTAGGTAACGTGAACCACACAAACAAGAGATTTCAGACTTTATTAGTTTGGACGGAAAAGAAAAATTAATATTATTGGTAGCAGCTTTTTATGTTTTATTTAGCTGTGAAATCCCCTGAAAGTGCACATGAACACATCATTAAAGCAGGTCACCCTGACAGGAATGGCTCCTGCAGCTGAGAGGCGGGGGGCCTGCGTGTAGAGGACGGGATGTGCGCTTCTGGTAAAGTGCTGACCTACGTCCACACTGACCCATGCCCCCCATTTAGCTTTTAAATTGTTTTGCTTGGCTTGATCGTTGAGCAACACATTTCCTAATAAGCTGTTCACTTTTACTCTGCTGTTTAGGATTTACTATGTACTATTGTACTTTTTGGATATTTCAAACATTGCCTCATTTAGCGTAGAAGCTAAATTGCTAACCGGAGTGCTCAGAACCTATGTTTCATCACCTGTGAAATGAGGAGGAAATTACTCTCAAGATCTCTTTCAGCTCTTAATAATCTGCTAACCCATACGTAGTGAGGTACATTATCTTTTAATCTCATTGGGTTTAGTATATATATTAAACACACACATATATATTTCACCCATTAACTCCATAATACGCCAGTTATGAGTTAGTTTTCAGCAGTCACATCCTTGCTCATGGCTGCATAAGGATGTACTTAAGTGGAAAACGGAGATCAGAGACATGGCCAAAGGTGACATCACCCAGCCCACGCCATTTCAGTACAGTTGTCAAGTTCACTGCCAGTTGGTAAAGCCGGTTCGCTTCTGTTCCCTTTGTCAAGGATTCTCACATTTTGGAAAATCGGACCATTTCCTGGTTCGAATTCTCAGTGGCTTTATCTAGAATCTTACTGGCAACTGGTTACTGTAACACCAGCCCAGCCTTCTCTGCCCCTGTGCTGGGGCACTTCCCAGGGTAACGATAATGCTGCAGGTCGCCGGCCCCAATGCCAAACGTGAGCTTCTCCAGGGGGTTTTGTTTTCCATGGGATCCAGTGTATTGAACACGCCACACCCTTTCATTTTGGCGAGAACAAGGGCGTCACTCATGAGGTCTAGAAGAGGGTCTGGGTGTGAACATTGTAGAAAGAATGAGCAGCCTTTAGCTAGTGGTTCTCAACCTTCTGGCCCTCACGTTGTGACCCCACCATAAAATTATTTTCGTTGCTACTTCGTCACTGTAATGTTGCTACTGTTATGAATCGTCATGTAAATATCTGACATGCAGGATGGTCTTAGGCGACCCCTGTGAAAGGGTCGTTCGACCGCCAAAGGGGTCGCGACCCACAGGTTGAGAACCGCTGCTTTAGACTCTCGTGGGTTGGATGGTGTCAAAGCTCAGGAAATCTCACTGTTTGCATTCTCCACCACAAAAGTGTCAAGTCCGTTTCCTTGGGGGTAGAACCAGGGCTCCACCTCCTCCTGGCTCATGGCTGACGTGCAGTGAAACTGCTTCCAGTACCTGGTACCTGGTGGGGAGATGGTGCACTATTGGAATATCCTTTGTATCGATTCCCACATTCCAGCTTGTCTTGGGAGACTCTGGCAGTCAATCAGCTTCCGTGGGCTTAGGGACCAATGCCAGTACCTGCAGGTGCTGACAGGCTTTGGTAGGTAATTCCACCCACGCTGTGTAAACAGCTGGGAAAGTGCCCTCCAGGTGAACCTGCCCGGTTATCTCACGCATCAGGACTGGAGCCACCCTCTTGGAGCACAGCTTCTTGTGGACACACAGGACGTTGATCTCCACCGTCTTCTCTGTGTCATAGACCTGGATGTTTGCTCGGATGGTGCTGATGAGCCCAACCAGTTTCCGACTTGAGACCACTCGAACCCACAGTGCCGTTGAGGGAGCCAGCCAGGTGCTGGAGAGCCCATAAAGGAAATTCTGGGGGATAATCAAGCCGAAACATGTTGCCATCCTCTCGCACGTCATTCTCATTCGGGAGGGCGTATAATTCTTGTTCCACACCACGATCCCCAGGTCCACGGCGTCCCAGGTGAAGCCCTGGGGCAGGGCATAGGGCCCCTGGCGGGTGTTGTCTTTGTCAGGCTTTGCACTCCGGACCCTGGCTGCTGACCACTCCTCCCAGTTTGAGAACCTGCAGCTTTACTTGCTAGCCTCTTCCTTGTTTTGGCAATGAAAACAGTTCAGTGGCCTGTATTTCCTGATCTTCTGCTGGCAAAGAATTCATCTTCACAGGCAGTTTCTGGGCTGACTCTGACTCGCTGCCTTTTTCTTTGTTTTTTGGTTTCTTTGTCTTCTTTTTGGCTCTAGTAGTATTGGCTGGACTCAAACCGCCCAGCTCTCCTCCTTGTCTTCGCAATCCCTGTGGTGCTCAAGACGATTTCATTTCCTTTCCATCACCTGAGGCCTGAGGCGCCAGTGACTGTCACTCTCTGCCACGCCTCCTAATCTCATTGGATCTCCCACACTAAAAACAATGGTGTTTAAGACCTTCTTTGTCATTACTATAATACACATAGCATAGGATATTTTTATTTTCTTAATATATTTTTATTGATTACAGAGAGGAAGGGAGAGGAAGAAAGAAACCTCAGTGAAGAGAGAGAATCATTGATTAGCTGCCTCCTGCATGCCCCACACTGGGATTCAAGACTACAACCTGGCCATGTGTCCTGACCGGGAATCAAAGCCTGACCTCCTGGTTCACAGGTTGACATCCAACCACTGAGACACACTGGCTGGGCTAGCACAGGATGTTTTGTTAGATGTTACAATACAGGTCTGGTTACTGCTTTTCAAATACTTGAAGTCCATGATATAGTGACTCTTATCAGTGGAAAATATTTCAAGGTATACATTTACAATTTAATATTTGCTCTCATCTAAAGAAACCAATCACTGTCATTTGTTTTCATTGTGATAGTGTGGTGAGAAGTACGATACAGGCAGTTTTATAATCTACTTAAGAAAGATACATCTCTGGCTTCACACTTTTCAACAAGTGGGGAAGAACTTTGGTAAAAACATTAAAAAGTTATCAAGGTAGTTGCATGTTTTTCTTATTAATTTCAGTGCTGCCAGGTTCTTTGACTATATCAAAATGGTCTCTCTATGAAATAAGTATTCATATACTCTGGGCCTAAATGGAAAATGGTATAATCATTCAGGAAGGCAATTTTTTTTTGGTAATGTAACATCAGCACTTTATTCAAATCTTCAAAAACAGTCTTTATTCTAAAATAAAAATTTTAAAAATCCACAGGTTAAGTACACCATGGTATACTTTTGTTGGCAGGTATTCCAGTAGTCTAAGTTAAGAAAAAGAAAAGTTCACAGTATGCCTAAGATGGTACTCAGGTTTATATTGCTTTGCATAAAAGAAAGTTTATGGAAGTGTTGGATAGTGAGTCATACTTCAGCCACTGAATTGGATTCATTTGTAATAATATGATAATTCTATAATTCTTAGCACCTGGCACATAAGCTGGGATACATGTTTGAATTAAATGAGTAATCAACTCCCCCATTTTTTTCTTTGTAAACATGTTCTTTGTATGTTATATTTATTTACATCTGACTCCAAGCATTTAGCGTCAGATACACCAGTGCTTCTCAGATTTTAATGTTATTGTGAGTCACTGCTCTGGGGAAGGAGGGATCTTATTAAAATGCATATTCAGATGAGTGTGGGTTGGCTGCATTTCTACCAAGTTTCCCCATTCAAGAACCCAATTTTAGTAACAAGGATATAAACCAAATGTTCATATGGAATACTTTTTAAAATCATGTAGTTATAATGTTTGCCATACTCTGTGTACATTATACAGTTTGTTCTGTTCTCTCTCTTTTTAAAAAATGATTACAAAGTTATAAAAGTGCATGGTAGAAACTGTAGGAGGTAGGGAAAGATGGTGATCCTGTGTCACCACTCAGATAACCATGGCTGGCATTTTTAAAAGGTACTTATATTATAAATATATATTATACTTTCACATAATTGGTTAATTTTCTATAAACCTCCTTTTATTCTGCTTTTTAATTTAATATAGACTTAGCACCCTTCCATATCACTAAATAATCTTCTAGACATTTTTACTGACTACACTATATAGTGTATTATTTATTTAATCAGTCCCTTATCTTAAAAGATTCGTTTAGGTTGTTTATAATCTATCACTAGTGTAAGTGTTTCATTGAACATCTTTGTACATACATCTTAGTTAGCTTGAATCTTTACTTTCATCAGAGACATTCTAGTTCCAGGCTACTGATATATATCCTATATAATAAAAGGCTAATATGCAAATTGTCCCCTCAATCAGGAGTTCAACTGGGAGTTTGACCAGGGGGCAGGGCTTGCCAGCCAACCACCCATGTCCCCTCTCCCCTGGCCAGTCCCGCCAACAATCAGCGCTCACCCCCCCCCCCAATCGGGGGTGGGGCCGGCCCACCAACCACCCACAGTCCCTCCCCCGGGCTGATCTGGCCTGATTGGTCCCATTTGGGGCAAGCCAGCCGGACTCCACCCGTGCAAAAATTTGTGCACTCGGGGAGTCCCTCAGCCTGGTCTGTGCCCTCTTGCAGTCTGGGACCCCTCAGAGGATGTCCACCTGCCGGCTTAGGCCTGCTCCCCGGGGGATCGGGCCTAAGCTGGCAGTCAGACATCCCTCTGGCAGCCTAGGAGCCCTCAGGAGATGTCCACTTGCCAGCAGGGAGCAGGCCTAAACTGCAGTCGGACATCCTTAGCGCTGCTGAGGAGGCAGGAGAGGCTCCCGCCACCACCGCTGTGCTGGCAGCCATCAGCCTGGCTTGTGGCTGAGCAGAGCTCCCCCTGTGGGAGCTCACTGACCACCAGGGGGCATCTCCTGCATTGAGTGTCTGCCCCCTGGTGGTCAGTGTGTGTCATAATGACCAGTCATTCCCAGTCGTTCTGCTGTTAGGGTAAATTTGCATATTACCCTTTTATTATATAGGCTATATATCCTCAGGCAAGAGTGGACAGTGCCTTTTGGACTCACAGGCTGTCTCTTTATATATGAACCAAACCAAATTTGCTTTGGTGCCAGAAAAATGGCTTTGTTTGAACAAAGGATATGAACACAAACTGTACTATAGCCTGATGTCTTTAGAGCCAAAGTAAGGGAATTTTTCTGATCAAAAATTGCTTACCATTTATTGTTGGAATGTCTGATGCCGTCACTCGAGGCTCCCAAGTGTTCCTTAGCTGGGTCGATGGGGTCATATTCAATACAAAATGACTTGAGTACAGTGAATACTCATTAGGGTTGAGGATAATGCAGGGATCCTTAATATTTTGATTTTTGTCTTCTGAAATTGGGTTTTATTTTACCTTATAATTTTCAGTTTATCTCAATTTTGTGTTCTGTATATACGATATTGCTTTTCCCATCGACTGTTGGGAAATTTGCCATTGTATGTTTCTCTCTATACCACGGTGTACTTAACCTGTGGATTTTTTAAAACATTTTTATTTTAGAATAAAGACTGTTTTGAAGATTTGAATGAAGTGCTGATGTTACATTACCAAAAAAAAAAAAAAATGCCTTCCTGAAAGATTATACCATTTTCCATTTAGGCCCAGAGTATATGAATGCTTATTTTAATGGAGTCTAGTTACGTCAGTAAAGAGTGTGCCTAAAGCTATCTTGTTTTTGTTGGCAGGTATTCCAATAGGCTCTACAAATATAATCACGACTTCGTGAAAGCGATCAATGCCGTTCAGAAGTCTTGGACTGCAACCACATACCTGGAATATGAGACTCTTACCCTGAGAGAGATGATTAGGAGAAGTGGTGGCCTCAGACAGAGACTCCCCAGGTAATAAAGCACATCTCTTGACACCAATAAAGATATTGAATGCCATCATCCCTTCCAACCAGCATCTCTCCCTGGGTTGGCCACCATTTCACTGGTCATCCCAACTTATTTTTTCTGTTATCTAAGGAAGGGAGAGAGAGAGAAAAGAGTGAGAGAAAAATCAATGTGAAGGAGAAACAATCTATTGGTTGCCTCCAGCCCCCGCCGTGATCAGGGATTGAATTAGAAACCTAGGTATGTGCCCTGACTGGGAATCAAACCTGCTACCTTTTGATGTACGGGATAATGCTCCAACCAACTGAACCACACTGACTAGGGCCGTGATCGGCAAACCGCGGCTCGCGAGCCACATGTGGCTCTTTGGCCCCTTGAGTGTGGCCGCAAAGTTTCAATCGCACTGTATGTGCGTGACCGCATGTGGTATTTTGTAGAAGAACCACACTCAAGGGGCCACAGTTTGCTGACTATTGGGCTAAGGCCTATTGTCTTTTTTTAAAAATATATTTTATTGATTTTTTACAGAGAGGAAGGGAGAGGGATAGAGAATCAGAAACATCGATGAGAGAGAAACATCGATTAGCTGCCTCCTGCACACCCCCCACTGGGGATGTGCCCACACCAAGGTACATGCCCTTGACTGGAATCGAACCTGGGACCCTTCAGTCCGCAGGCCAACGCTCTATCCACTGAACCAAACCAGTCAGGGCTGTTGTCATTTTTGTGTGTGACCATTTTCCTCTCCTATTCACACACACACTCTCATGCTCTCCAATCCCTGTTTATGGGTTTTGCTTTCACAGCATCTGCCGTTTCCATGATTCACTTTCCATTTTATTTTCTTTAATATATTTTTTACTATGGGGGTAAGGGGAGGGGGGATGAGAGATATCTGTAATATATTTTTTATTGATTTCAGAGATGAAGGGAGAGAGGGAGATAGAAACATCAATGACGAGAAAGAATCATTGATCAGCTGCCTCCTGCACACCCCCTACTGGGGATCAAGCTGGCAACCTGGGCATGTGCCCTGACCGGGAATCAAACTCTGACCTCCTGGTTCATAGGTCAATGCTCAACCACTGAGACACGCTGGCTGGGCTCCCTTTCCATTTTCTAAACTCTGGCTTAGTTAGGGCTTTGTTGTCTCTTTCCTGCCTTGTGGCTCAGCCTCCTACCCCATCTCTTTGGTCTGGTTTCTTTGATATCTTTCCCTCTCTGTCCCCATTCTAAGCCAATCTATAAAATATTGCCAATTTCATCTTTCTTTACTCAGCTATTATTGTGTTACTACCTGTTGTCTAAAGGATACATTTAACTTGGTAAGCAAAACCATCTAAACCTGACAGTAATATATTTAAGTACTGTGACCTGCTTTCAAATATATGACACACAATGACTGAAAACTTTCCTTTCATATCATCTCTATTCATGATATTTCCTTGTCTCAAATACCCCTCAACTTGCCTGTCAAATTTGCCACCTGTAAACATCTCAAAATCATCTTTCTGTTTTAAGTTCCAACCAAAAATGTTTCTTGTTTACCAATATACTTTTACTGTCCTCAGCCAGAAGTGACATTTTCTATCTTTAGCTTACACACCCCAGAGTGTAGTGTTACTTTGGGAAATTAGGTCATAATACTTTTAATTTATATAGTCAGGAATTTGGTAGGATTTTTAAAAATTCTTTCAAAACCATAGCTGCATTTATCAGAGTATATAGTACCTTAACATTTGTTAAGTAGCCAATGGTGTTTCTGTGATGCCCGACCTTGCTTCAGGAGAAATTCATAGAACTGAAGGGCAGGGAACTGGAAACCAATAGGGAGCTAATGGGAGTCAGTAAATTGTGTAGGTTGCTATTTTCCCTTAATAATCGTAACGTTTTCCAAATTTCTGATATGATATTGATGATTTCCTTAATATAAATAGAGTCCTTGGCCCAGATTTTATTGTTTGAACAGGCCACTCGTTGGTTAACTGTTCAGTAATTAAAATGCATTCTGACTTTTTATCTGCAGACTAATAATCCTAATGCTCTGGCATTCTTCAACTATGAGGCTATTTGGAGACTTTTCCTATCAGAGTTCTGCCCCTTTTTCAAAAAGAATCGTACATGGTATTTCTCAAGGTGTATTCTAAGGAACTGCTTGTCCATGAGATGCTCTTGATAATTGATATTGGGGAGTGTGTGTTGTGTCCCTTCTTAGATTCATAAAGTGAAGGAGTGGGGCTCCTGCCTGAAAGATAAGAGCCTCAGACACAACTGCTTTGCCACCTGTCATGTGCCATATAGCTGAGGAACTCCGTGCTCTGCTCCCCTCTCTCTCTCGCCCCACCACCTTTGTTCTGGGGAAGGGCTAGCTTCATGAAGGGCTGCTTTTGAGACTAAGGCTCCATAGGAGGCTTGGGATATGGAGATGGAATTGAGTGAAGTTGGAAAGACTGAAGTAGACATGGTGGTCTAGCTGCTCCCATTTCAATCACATTTTTTATACAATGAAAATTCTCTGAGATTCTTTTTTAAAAATATATATATATTTTATTCATTTTTCACAGAGAGGAAGGGAGAGGAATAGAGAGTTAGAAACATTGATCAGCTGCCTCCTGCACACCCCCTACTGGGGATGTGCCAAGGTATATGCCCTTGACCGGAATTGAACCTGGGACCCTTCAGTCCGCAGGCTGATGCTCTATCCACTGAGCCAAACCAGTTAGGGCAAGATTCTTAACTTTAGGTGTAGGGAATTTGTGCAACTGCTGAAATTATAGAAAAGTTCATTATTTGGGGGCATCTCCCTGAGTCCAGAGCTTTCACCAGATTCTTAAAGAATTTGGACCTAATTTATTAAGAGCTGGTAATGTAAAGTGTAACTATAATGTTGTAATTCCCACGTCTCCATCTTCCAAATTCCTCTTTCACTCTCTTCATTTTTATACCATTCAGCTTCAGTTGTCACACTATTTTTGCTTTGTCCATGGTGTGTTGATGGGCAAACATTCTGCCTTAAAGAGTGGTGGGAAGGAGGAAGTTAACATTTGAATGCCTCTTGTGGGCCAGAGAGTCACTTAAATCTATCAGTATTCTATTTAATCTGTTCAATGACATGAATGATGATGATGCCAGTTATCATACTAGCTTAATAATTTATTTATCAAGGACTTATCAGAGACAGGCATTGTTCTAAGCACTCTTTTCCTAAAAATTCTTTGAGTTAGATATGCTTATACTCATTTTAATAGGAGTCCATCATAGTTTTGTGGTGTTAAGATATTTGACTAACGCCTTGGCCATTGTGGCTCAGTTGGTTAGAGCATCATCCTGTCCACCAATAGGTGGTGGGTTCGATTCCCAGTCAGAGTACATACCCAGGTTTTGGGTTCGATCCCTGGTTGGGGTGTGTGTAGGAGGCAACCTATCAATGTTTCTCTCTCTCATTGATGTTTCTTTCTCTCTCCCTTTCTCAAAAAAAATTATTGAATCCAAAATTTTAAAAAAATGTCCAGCCAATGTGGTTCAGTTGTTGAACCAGAAGATCACTGTTCAATTCCCAGGCCAGGCACATGCCTGGGTTTCAGACTCGATCCCCAGTAGGGGGTGTGCAGGAGGCATCCTATCAATGATTCTTTCTCATCATTGATGTTTCTATCTCTCTCTCCATCTCCCTTCCTCTCTGAAAATCAATAAAAACATATTTAAAAAAATAAGATCTTTGACTAATGTCACACAGCTAGTAAGTGGTGAAGCCACTTGTAGGAGGTTGGTATAGCTCTGAGATACCCGCCCTGAAATTATGTTATGCTGCCATGCTTCAATTCCTTTTTTATCTTCCATATTTTTTAGTGTGTTTTTAGGTATTTATAGGATAATTAGTTAATATTTACTGAGTAGTTGAATCTTTTGGCCTCTCAATGTAAAAATCACAGAAATTGTTCATTTCCTTCCAAAATTTGTTTGTACCCTAGTTTTTATTCATAAATTTCAGAGTAAATATCCAAGGTTTATATCTTTTTTTTTCTGTCCAGCATATAAAATTTTCATGATGCATAGCTTTTTTATGTACGTTGGTAATTCCATGGACATTATCCAGGTTAAATGTTTTATAGCATTACTATAATTGCCTTGTATTTGTTATGGTAGTTTATGTATGTTTCATGTCTCTTAATGCTGTTTTTTATGTATATGGTCAAAGACCACCTCATGTTCATCTTCTAGCAATGCCCCTGGCTTAGTTAATATTTTAGCGAAAAATTGACATTTCTGTATGGAATATGCCATCTATTCTTTTTAAAAAATACATCTTTATTGATTTCAGAGAGGAAGGGAGAGGGAGAGAGAGAGAGAAACATCAATGATGAGAATCATAGATCCACTGCCTCCTGCATGCCCCATAATGGGAATTGAGCCTGCAACCTGGGTATGTGCCCTCACCAAGTTAAGCATTGACCTAGGACCTCATGGTCAATGTTTAACCACTGAGCCAGACTGGCTGTGCAGTGCTATCTATTCTTTACAGTTCTCAAGGTTATGATTGCTAGTCAGAAATGATTTTCCCCATGTCTTTTATCTCACTTCCGTTTTGACCTAGCATTAACTTATATAATCTCTTAGAGAAGTGTGTGAGAGAAGGACTTAGGATTAGTTGCAGAGGACATGAAGAAGTCCAGAAATAATCTTTGCCAATGACTAACTTGGAAGCTGGTAAAAACCAACTTGGTAATCACTGGAAAGTTAGAACGCTGTGGTATGATAATTCCAAGTTGAGTAAGAAATTCAAGTAGTTTACAATAACAGAAAAATAAATGTTACCACAATATAACAGTATTGCCCTAACACAAGAGGTGATGGAGCATAGAGAGAAGTGGGTTTTTGTTGGGGGTTGTGGGTGGAGGCTGTTGTATGAGCAGTCTTTAAAATTAAAAGTCAGGGAAAAACTCTAAGGGGATTTTTTCTAATCAGTGGGCAGCAAGCATTTTAAGTAGAAGGAACAGCAGTACAAAGGCATGGAACACAGAGCATTCGGCAAACTTGGGCAAACTTTAAGAATTCAGGCGTGGCTACAGCTAGAATGCTGTGTGTGTGTGTGTGTGTGTGTGTGTGTGTGTGTGTGTGTGTTTTAAATCTCTAATACAGAGAAGCTTGTAGAACAATTTCCTCATTTCTTGGCAATGATGGATAGGCAAAAATGTCTATCCATCATTTCATCATTCCAGGCAACTCTCATTTTGTGCCTTATTTTCCAAGCATATCCTATAAGCTCTAGTTCTGTAATGAAGCAATTTTGTCCTCTGTTTATGGAGCTAGTCTGCCTACTTGATACTTAGATCTTTTGTTTCTGTGCCTTCTTCACTTCTTTTACCTCCTCACTATCACTACTGACCATCTCCTGAGTTAGATATCAGTAATTTCTCTATATCCTTTGTAGGCCATCTTTAACTTCCCATGTCTACTTTCTTGGTCAAAATCTGTTAAAAGTAAAAGAATGCAGCTACTGACACATGTTAAAAATACATTGCAGTGATATACAAAACCAGTGTCATTTCACAGGGGGAAATTACTAGATCATGAAAAAGAAATGGTGAATGAAAGTCACACAACATAGTTCTGTAATAGAGATATTATGTAGATTGCCACATGATTGTGCAATACACACATTGAAACATTGATGAGACAAGTGCCCCTTGAGTCTGAATGTATATCTTAGCCAGCCAGGAGGTTGAAATTATGGAATTAGAAGTTAGGAAATCATCCTTAAAGGAAAGACTGTATATTGATGTCAAATGTATATTTCCATCCTAGGCCCAAACCTGCACCACTAACTGCTGAAATACATGAAAAGCTTTTACATTTGCCAACATCTTGGGATTGGAGAAATGTTCATGGTACCAATTTTGTTACCCCTGTTCGAAACCAAGGTAAAAAAAAGTCTAATTTTTCATTAATTTATTCTGAAACATTTATTGAACGTTTACTATGTGCCAAACTCTGCAGTAGATTCTGGAGATACAGAGATGAAATGGGCATGATTTACTTTAGTAAAGAAATGGAAATGATACGGCCAATGAATATTCACTTCTTCTTTTGTATCCACAACCGACTTTGGTACTAGATAATCTCTCGAAATGAGCTTAGAATTTCTTAATTATCCTTCTCAATATAGGTTCCATGTAGCTAATGGGATTAATCAGAGTGATATGCAAGCCAAACTCATTTGCTCTCCTAGTAAGAAGAGACTCATGTAGAAACAAAGAATTGCATACAGATAGAATTGGTATTCTGTCTACAGTCCCACTTTGCTAGCTGTCTTCCCCCTCCCTGCCCTGACCCCATCATTTAGTCTTAAGTACTATAAAAGGCCAGAAAATGGATCCATAATTTTTTTCTGGTAGATTTTTTAATCTGTGGCCTTTCCATTTATTTTATGTCAGGATATTACCTATTATGGTAAATATTAACCCAGCTTCCAAAATGGTGGCCTGGGAGCAGAGCCTGGGTTTACCAAAGGTATGACTGTAATTCCATTTTGTTTGTTTTTTTGTTTTGTTTTTTAAATATATTTTATTGATTCTTTACAGAGAGGAAGGGAGAGAGACAGTTAGAAACATCGATGAGAGAGAAACACCAATCAGCCGCCTCCTGCACATCTCCCACCGGGGATGTGCCCGCAACCCAGGCACATGCCCCTGACCAGAATCGAACCTGGGACCCTTCAGTCCGCAGGCCGACGCTCTATCCACTGAGCCAAACCGGTTTCGGCTGTAATTCCATTTTGTAAGTTATTTCCAGAAATTGGATACAGAATGAATACATTTAAGAACTCTTCCTCTAATAGCACTTGGTATCAAATTATCTTGTTACCCTAAATTTTAGCTAACAATGACTTGCGGAATCATTTATGTAATACTCAGGTTTATTACTTCTAAGCTCAATTTCAAGATAACTAGAGTACATATGACTGATTTGTTACCATAAAATATGTGTAGTATTTGCTGTCTGAAAACAATCTGATTGGTATCTCCTGAGAACATTATAAGTGAATAACATCCAAAGATAAATTGTTCTTCCCCTTTCCTAAAAATTCAGTGATAATCATGCTGACCCACTTAATCACCACTGACCTTTCAATTCCGTCCTCACTGAATTCTTGCAAAATGTTCTAAATGCCCAGAGCTCTGAGCAGGTCTTATAGCAGCCAGTCAGCAAGGTTCCTGTCCAGCTGACACCAGAGGTCTTCCCTTTGTACCAGTTATTCTAGGACTCTTCAGCTCTAGAGAAAGTGCAGAAATCATTCCCTACCTTCTCTTTTGCTGAAGAGGGATTGGAAATGAGAGAAATTTGAAGGTAATTGAGAAATGAAAGGACTGATGTTTAAAGAGAGGATTAAATTTTTCTCTATCATCAAACAGATTTCCTATACTTATTTGAAATGGTTAAATAACTACTTCATGTCGTATTGATTATGAGGGCCTAGCACAGGCTTGCTTCTGTTGTGTTGCATGTTTATAGAATACTAGAGGCCCGATGCATGAAATTTGTGCAAGAGGCTCAGCCCTCACAGCCCGGCTTCTGCCTCGTGGCCCCAAAGCCCCGCCCACTGTTCATTCTTCAGTCCAGTCTAATTAGCATATTAGCTCTTTATTATATAGGATGTTGTGTTAGGATTTTTTGGTAGTGGCTGAGGATATAAAAACTAATATGACATGGTCCTTGTCCTAGAGACTCACAGTTTAGCAGCCCTGCAAGCAAAACATTAAAATACAATATGAAAAGTTATTTGAAAAAGTGTTTTTAAAACTCAATGGAAGCATAGGAGAAGGTGGGGAAAAAAGTTTGGTTCCTCTCACTCCCCAAACGATATGATCAACTAGTGATGAGACAATGATCAACTAGTGATGAGACAATTATTCAGTGGAAGGAAATTAGACTTTCTAAAGCCAAGTTCTTTGATGTTGGTTTTCTTATAGCTTGAAAAGCTAATATTGTCTCCCATATCCCATATTTCGTGAGAGTTATAACTGTGAGTTGTACAGAGGCACGGGTAATTTAAAAACAGAAGGGTTCAATAGATTAATTGCTTTGCAATTGATTCCTCATTTGTAGAATCTTGTTCGGTACTTGGGAAAATAATGTACTTAGAGGTTCCTCTTTTGACTTTCTTTTGGTTTTCTGTACTTTCGGTTGGAAAAAAAAATATTTTCCCTTCCTGTTAATTGGGCAACTTGGAAATTTCCACTAACTTTAAGAACACCAGTGTTCGGTATAACCCAGAATTCAAAATTAGCTGCAGTTAAGGGAATTCACGACTTTATGCAGAGAGCATATCAAGATGAATGAAAAAAGAGACATCGGGAGGACAAATGAGGTTTTAGCTTTACACTTAGAAACAGGTTTAAGCCCCAGCCTGAATGGCTGGGTTGACTTTGAAGTGTGAGAGGCAAGAGAGCTCGGAAATTGGAAGACATGAACTTCCTTAGTTTTTCTTCCAGCTATGCTGCCTTTATTTATTCCATCTTCATGAGCGAAGAGGCTGTCTCTCAGGTCATGTTACTTAGGAAGTGCAGAGTGTTTTGCTAATGTTTAAAATGTAGTTCATTTCAGACTTGTTTTAAATGCTGTTTATGCCGTTATTTTATTTTTTTTTAAATATATTTTATTGATTTTTTACAGAGAGGAAGGGAGAGGGATAGAGAGTTAGAAACATCGGTGAGAGAGAAACATAGGTCAGCTGCCTCCTGCACACTCCCTACTGGGGATGTGCCCGCAACCAAGGTACATGCCCTTGACCGGAATCGAACCTGGGACCCTTGAGTCCGCAGGCCGACGCTCTATCCACTGAGCCAAACCGGTTAGGGCCAGACTTGTTTTAAATGCTGTTTATGCCGGAAGGCAGGAACCTTAAACTGTCTGCTTCACCCTATTCGTTTTACATACAAGATAGAGAGAAATGCCGGAGAGATCAAGAGACTTGCTCACAGTCACATAGCTGAGTGACAAAGCAAGTGGAAGGCAGGAAGGGGTAGGAATTCTGACTCCTTACTACTAGTTCTGTATGTTTCCTGCTGTTGGAAGGTGCAGCTGAACATTGTTAAATCTTGCAAAAGTGACATTATTTACTTGAGACTGTGAAAATTGGCTTGTTGCAGAGTTCTGTCTGGGCCAGACCTCCCTTAGTCTTCTGAAGGGATAATGGTTCTTTTAAAATCTAGGCTCTGGCTTTGATGTTCGAAAGTCATTAATTACCTCGGCAGCTGACACATTCTTCTGGGAACTACAGGGGCTTGAGAGAAGTTATCTCCTTTTCTCATCCCCATGTTTTTTTCTGTTAACAGAGCACATTCTGATCTCTTGAATGTACATGTGACTTGTCTCCCCCCCGCCCCGCCTGCCCCCCACAATGATGGATGGTCAGAAATAACCAAGAGAGGTTATTTCTTTGGCTGCCATGGGCCAAGAATCCTGGGTGGCCAAAATGGGGCTGTTTCCAGACTCTTGTGGAATGTTATTTTTTTTACAAGACCCTTGTGTTTCATTGTAGGAACAACTGGCTTTGGCTATTTATTGTCACTCATGTAGTTCTTTGACATTCTATCACTTGAAAGTTAAGGAGGGTCCTAAGGATAGTGTTACTTGGATGGTTTAAACAAAATGTATAAGTTAATTTTGGTCTATTTAGTAACTAGATGACAGGGAAAGGGAATTTGAAGATTCATTAAAGTAGATAGAGACCTGTGAACTGAAAAGGACACCAGGCCTGCATTAGCAGACACTAGGCACTAGCCCCTGCCATCTGTTGGCTTTGTGACTTTGGACAAGTCATTATTGCTTCTTTCCAAGTCTCAGTGTATGCATTATCAAGTGAGTGATAATTCATTTAGTACAAATAAATGAATTCCAAGGCCTTCTCCCAAATGTTTGTCTTTTTATAAAAAATATGTTTTTATTGATTTTATAGAGAGAGGAAGGGAGAGGGAGAGAGAGATAGAAACATCAATGGGAGCTCATCGATTGGCTGCCTCCTGCATGCCCCCTACTGCATGTGTCCTGACTGAATCGAACCAGTGACCTCTTAGTGCATGGGACGATGCTCAACAAACTGAGCTACTGCCAGGGCTTACCAGCAGCCCCTGAATGACAGATGAACAGATTACTCTGACACAGTTTCATTGTGAATGAGAGGGCTAAGGGATGGCCTGGCTGAAGGAACCAGGCAGCCTCAGTTGCCTGCCTTGTTAGCCTTTTATTCTAGTTTTTATCTTTAGATACAATGAGTAGGGTGAGTAATCTTGGGAGGACACATGTGTTTGCATTGTCCTCAAGCAATGGCATCCAGGGATTAAGCATAAGGATTCCAGCAAACACCTGGGGATCTGCACATTCACAGACTTGTTTGGAAAGGACAGGGAATAATTAGGGGCGCCACCTTCGACACTCCCCTAAGTCTCCCCTAAGTCGGAATTCCAATAAACAGGGCAGGCAGCCTCCCACACACTTCCCTTTTCTCAGAATGTCCTACTTACAACTTTCCAATCAAGTGTCATGTGTTCCCCAACAAGCTACACTGGCCCATCGCAAGTGTTTGTCTTCTACTGTCCATAATTTAGATGATCCCTCAGCAGCAAAAGCAGTGTATAATGTGATATGGGTAAATCTGAGATGTTTATTAGAATTTGTGGAAACATCAGAAATGGTAGCAGTTAAAGGCTAGTAGGGCTCTAATAGATTCTAGGTTTTGGACCTCTGATATTGTTGAATTTCTTAGAGAGGGCTCACATTAGGGCCTAGGGTTGTGTCTCCCTTACAGCTTAGAAACAAGTCAAGGTTCACTGTTTCCATTCAAGTCATTTCCCCCCCGGATGCAAATATGTATCTTGTTCATAACTTGACTCTTTCTTCCACAAACATGCATTGCGTTCCCTTGTTGCATCAGGCACCAAGATGAAGAGAACACATTTCCTGTGAACACTCAAGGAAATTTACAGTATAGTTTTTGGAAAACAATATAAGTAATTCAAATAGAGTTTAGGATGTTGGAGGCTGAGCATAGAGTATCCTGGATTTACTTTGCACTCAGAGAGGAATGAGAATCAACAGTTACCTTCTCCAAGTAACATATTTTGAATGCATAATGTTCTTTTGAGTATTTTTCTTTCTAAGGAAGACAGTATCTAAACTGTGAAATTTAGCTTTATTAAATAGAACAAACGCAGCATTCTCTTTACGTAGAATGAGTTTTTTGGATTGTAATATGTCTATTCACTAATCTTGTTTTATGTGCATAAGGGAGTGCTCACTATTCAGATAATTTAGTAACTAATATTAGTAAAGTGAACAACATGCCAATTGTGTATATTTGCATTTAGTACCAATGTCTTGGTACTAAATTTGTATCAGCGACAAAGAGGCTATGTAATAATAGAAATATTAATATTATGCCCATTTCTTTCTAGAATTATAACAAGTAGAAGTCCCAGTTTTGTTATATATGTGCCACATTTTCTTATTTCTTAACCACACATATTGAAGAAACATAGAAAAATAATATTGTTCACATATTTTTCTTTATAATGTATTATTTTTCTTTTGAAATAGCAACTATATTCCTCGCATATTCTTCTTAAGTAAATTGATTTTGTCTTTGCCAGAGCATTCAGGTGTTAAAATGAAGCTGTTTTCTTTTCCCTTCTCCCTACCCCCATCCAGCTATTTTCATATTCTTCTCTCCTCTCGGTAATACTTTTCGGGGACCATAGCTATACTGCTGTTACCCCTTTTCACTTGGAATCAGTCTTCTTTTAATTTTACTACCTCCATGTCTTATATCTTTATTTCCTCATTGGATATCTTAAGTACCATATTCATCATTATAATTATTCTCTTTCTTTCTTGGGCTTTGTTGTCTTTTGCCTCCTTGACCCTGGTTAAATCAAACTCTCTACAATATACCCATCCTTGAGCCCATCTTAGGGTTAGTTCCACCCAGCAAGTTGTGTTAGAAAATGCTGCTTTTTAAAAGCTCAGCTTATTTGTATCCCTCAGTCTGTTTTCTCTCAGTCTGGTGGCTCTGCAGACATAGGTCATTTCTTCATGATCAAGAATACTGTCAAATGCTTTGCAGAAGTTAGGAAGTTTTCGTTCTTCTTTTTTTTTCCCTCTCTTAAAATATTCTCAAGGAAAGCCCCATATAGTAACATTTGCCTTTTGATGAAAAAGCTGAAATCTTAATGTTTGCTTTAAGTTCAGTCATGTCTATTGATTGACTCTTTTTTTATTGTGCTCAAGCAACACTCAGTGTAAATATATTAAAATATCTCAACCACTGAGCTTTTTCTGTTTTTTGTGAGTACTTCAAAGGTCTCTTTTATGAAGTAAAAAAATATATCTTTTTTTTCTCCGTCACCAGCATCTTGTGGAAGCTGTTACTCATTTGCTTCTATGGGTATGCTGGAAGCAAGAATACGTATTCTAACCAACAATACCCAGTCGCCAATCTTGAGTCCTCAGGAGGTTGTGTCTTGCAGCCAGTATGCTCAAGGTAAGTGTTGTATTTCAGACACTATTTCCTATGTGTGTGGTTGGCCAATGTTGGCAAAGATAAAAGGATGGTGTAGTAGAGAGAGCCAATGTCTGTAGTCAGAAAATCCTGGTGCAAGTCTGCCCCTATCAGTTATTAATGAGTGGTTTCTCATGGAATTTATTGCACCCCCAATAGTTATACTATAGATTGCATGAGCACTGCCTCTTAGGAATCTCTTACATACATTACCCAACAATACCCCAAACCCTGAAAGAGTAGATATAATCCCCAATTTATAGACAGGGAACAGACACGAAGTTGTTCTATAATCTTTTAAAGGCCACACAGCTTCTAACCCTTAGAGCAGGGGTCCTCAAACTACGGCCCGTGGGCCACATGCAAATACAAATATTGTATTTGTTCCTGTTTTGTTTTTTTACTTCAAAATAAGATATGTGCAGTGTGCATAAGAATTTGTTCATAGTTTTTTTTAAACTATAGTCTGGCCCTCCAACGGTCTGAGGGACAGCGAACTGGCCCCCTGTTTAAAAAGTTTGAGGACCCCTGCCTTAGAGTTTCAGTTTCCCTCCAAAACCTAATTCTTGTTAAAACCAAACTAGCACTGGTTTTTCTTTAGGATAATTTAAAATTCTGTATGTATGTTTTTGAGAAGAGGGCATATGTAATGTATGAAGAAAGCCTGATGGCCATTCATTCAGAGAGAAACATTCCCATGTTAGAGTTTTCTTCTGTCAACCCTGGGTTTGGCCAAGAGAAAGTTTCTCAGTTCACCAGCGGAGAATGGTTATTTGCCAGTGGGCCTTTCATTCTTTCTGAAATACTTATCAAACATGGATATTGTGACTTCCAGGATCTGGGGATTGTGATGTATCAAGACAGTCCTTCCTCTTATGAAGAGCCATGGTGTGGTGTCTGGATATTTAATAAGAACAATAATAGTGAAATTTTAAAATATATATATATTTTATTGATTTTTTTTACAGAGAGGAAGGGAGAGGGATAGAGAGTTAGAAACATTGATGAGAGAGAAACATTGATCAGCTGCCTTCTGCACCCCCCTCCCACCCCCACCGGGGATATGCCAGCAACCAAGGTACATGCCCGTGACCAGAATTGAACCTGGGACCTTTCAGTCTGCATGCCGATGCTCTATCCACTGAGTCAAACCGGTTAGGGCAATAGTGAACTTTTATTGCTTTTATATGGAGTGACTAATTTAATTCTACAAGAAAGGTGCTATTACTATCTACATTTTACAGATAAGTAAACAGAGGTACAGAGACATTCTTCACACAGTTTTGGGTTTGAACCTACATAGTGAGGCTGCAGAGCCTCCCACCTAACCACTATGCTAGAGGTACCTTCAAGTGCTGAATAAATGTCTGGTAAATAGATAGGGATGATAGGATAGTGAGCTGGGTAGTAATAGATAGATGAATGAAGTGACATTTAAGCCAGGTACAACTTCCAGGTAGCATAAAAAATTAATGGAATAGAAAGAGATGCGAGGAAGTGGGACAATTTCTCCTTGTGTCCCTTTCTAATAAAGGGGTAATAACTCTGTGTTATTCCTCCTCAGGCTGTGAAGGCGGCTTCCCATACCTCATTGCAGGAAAGTATGCCCAAGATTTCGGGCTGGTGGAAGAGGCGTGCTTCCCCTACACAGGCACTGACTCGCCATGCAAAATGAAGGAGGACTGCTTTCGTTACTACACATCTGAGTACCACTATGTAGGTGGTTTCTACGGGGGCTGCAACGAAGCCCTGATGAAGCTTGAGCTGGTCCATCATGGGCCCATGGCAGTTGCTTTTGAAGTCTATGATGACTTCCTCCACTACAACCAGGGGATCTACCACCACACTGGTCTGAAGGACCCTTTCAATCCATTTGAGCTGACTAATCACGCTGTCCTGCTGGTGGGCTATGGCACTGACCCCAAAACTGGGCTGGATTACTGGATTGTTAAAAACAGCTGGGGCACCAGCTGGGGTGAGCAAGGTTACTTCCGGATCCGTAGAGGGACTGATGAGTGTGCAATTGAAAGCATAGCAATGGCAGCCACACCAATTCCAAAATTGTAGCATGAACCACCCAGCATTTTATACTGACCGCCATCAGTCATGAAAGGGGATGATTTATTCACAGGTTAGAGATTTTATTGCAGCAGCTTCAGAAGATTACAAATAGATTCTTATTAAGATTTTTGCCTTCAAAATTAAAACTGCCCTTGATTTAATATACCTTCCCATTAGCCACTAACCTAATTTTTTCTAAGTATTCAATTAAATGAGTTTTTATGATGGTGGTGAACTATGCACTAATGGATTTTGCTAATCATTTCTAATTCAAACATGCTATATTTTGAAAAGTCTATTTGAAAATCTCAAGGAATTATGGCAAGGATTATTAAATTAAAAAAATATTTTTTGTAAATGATCAAGTGATATATATTGTAGAATGTATGTGTGTGCATAAGAGAACTTCTACCATTGGCTCCTTCAATTCAGATTTATTGTGTCACCTATATAAGTACTTTAAGAAGGAAAAGCATTTGAGGATATTTAATTAAAAACAAAAATTTATGAAACTCTATGATAGGGAATATGTTCAAATAATGGCTAGTGAATGCTAAATTCATCCCCTGTATAGTTGATGAGCCAAAAGTCATAGCAAAAAAAAACAAAACAAAACAAAAAGGAGTTTTGGTCAAAATGTTGATATTGGTTACATTTTCTTATGGTCTATCTTGAATTTCGAAGTATTGGTTAACCTTCATTGGGTGAGCAGTAATAGCTTAATTAGTAGAATATTAGCAGTTTAGATTTGGACAGATCTTTGGGTCTCTAAGATATATTTCACAGTGATATGAAACTGCTATGCTGAGTAAATTGGTGTCATCTATTAGAAATGATTGATTAGGCAAAATTAGGCAGCCAAAGCTCTAAAATATACATAAGAACCACAAGTCTTTTGGAAGAGACCGTAAATAGAGATCATGCAATCAAACCTCTGCACAGAAAAAGAGACTAAGGCTTAGAAAAAGTTCAAGTAACTCACCTAAGGTCACACAGGTGGTAAGTAAGGGAGTCATGAATAGCACCCAGATCTAAGGCCTGTTCTCCTTGAGCAACTGGACACTGAACCTCAGCACTTTGCACCAGAATATCCAAAATCCTCAGGGATACGAGGTGTATACTTGGAAATTTCACCTTGACATGTTAAGTCTCAGAGTTTTGTCTTTAAACCTCATGTACTCTCTGCATGACTATTGATTCACTACAATGACACTTTTATTCTCCTTGAACTGAAGTGGCCTTCCAGGAATTTACCGAGTGTTTAAGGTGTGGCTTCTTGTGCTTCTTGGAACACTGAGACATACCTTTGACCTTTTCACCACATGGTGACACAGAACTTCCAGGAGGACTCCAACGACTAGTATTTCCTCTGTCACTGTTACTGATTCAATGTAATTTTAGTCCTACTTTATGCCTAGCCTTGTCACTATGTGAGAGTGTAAAAAGAATTTGAAATCAAGGATGCATTTATTTTTCACTGAAATTTAAATAGATACTACCTCTCAGCTTAACAGATATGACTTTGTTAACAAGTACACATGAGCTTATCCTCTGGGTTTCTATTGGACAGCAGTTAGCGGACGCATAAGAGAGCAAGTCAGGAAGATGCAGAGTGCCCATGGTTTTGCACAATTTTCTGAGAGCCCTGACAGCCCCACAGGAAAATCATTGCTGGTATCATGTATTAAATACTTGAGAAAATACTGAAAAACTAAACATAGGTGTGAACCTAATTGGCAGTGGGAAGCAGCTCTCACAGCACGATGAGTTGAAGACAAGCAGGGGTTTGAAGAGGCCCTAAGTCTTCAGAGATGGCAAGAAGGATTGCCCAAATGAGAGCTCGTGTTACACTGCACTTCCACCTGCATTTATCTGCGTGGACTCTGCTTCTCCTGTGTCTATAAGACAGAAAAGATCACTTATTTCAGCAGCAGTGGAAGAATTAAAGACAGTGACTAAATGAAACATTGTAGTTCCCCCAGCCTTGTGATTAAACTGTTAAACTGTACAAACAGCAGCAAGTTTCATTCTAAAATGTGTTCATGTTGGTGTTAATAGCACATAAATAACCAAAGTCGGCTGACAAATTAAACTATGGAAAAAACGGGATGGCAATTCTGGCTAAGCTCCCCAAAGACATTCCCAGAAACACTACAGTGAAAGCATGCGTGGGTGACACCACTGACCACAAAGAGAAACTAAGTTTAATCGGGCATCTAGCTCAGCTGTGACACTGGCTGCCACTTACCCACCATGAAACCTTGGGCAGTTTCCTTAAACCACCTGTGCTTCCTTGTCCTCATTTGTTAATGGAGATAATGGAATAGATCTCACATTTAACTCTTCCTACCTAAAGCCTTGCTGTTGCAACAAAGGAATCAAATGGATTTGTGCCTTCAGGTGATATCATTTGCTTTATTTAAGATCAGGCTTTTCACCATCCCAAGTGGGCGAACTAAACTAAATTCAGATAATGAAATCTTCCTAGCCTTCCAAGCTCAAGGAACTCTGACCTCTCACCACTGAATTCGGGAAGGGAATAGACTTGGATAGGAAGGGATACACATGTACTAAACAGAGCTCTCTGAGGATTAAATGCCTTCAGATATGCAAAGGATGCAGAACAGTGCTTGGAACGTAATAAGTCCGCTTTTTTCTGAACTCAAATAATCATTTGCTATAGGAAGCAGCTAAGACACAATTCTGCTAATGAACAAAGTCTACCCTACTAGGGGGAGAGAGAAAAACCAAGAGAGGAACACTGGTACAAAGAATCCCACAGAAAAAAACTTGCGAAAAGTATAAATTAGACAGTTCTGATCTGGTGTAGAGGTTTCACTTCCCCACCACACTGCTGCTGCTGCCCCTGTGGAGAGAACAAGTGTGAGCTGGTCAAGGTCAGGTGCTACAGCACAGCTGAAAATCAGACCCCAGTTGAGAGGAAAGTCACTAACTGAAGCAAAAAGGAGTCAGGCTAATCTAAGGTGGTAACCGCTGGATTTTCCTATTCGGAATTTTTCTATTAGGATAAGGTAAGCATAACAGATTCACAGGACAATGCCAAAGGTCATCTAGTCCACCTCTGTCCTTGAAATAAAAACGGGTTTTGCAGGTGAGATAACATGTCTGGGGTCCCAGCTAATAAAGATAAATCTGGGCCCCAGTGTGTCTAGAACTTTCTACTGTACCCACTGCCTCCTAATTAAGAAAAACAGAGAAATTCTAACTGAGACTAATGACTTCATCTTGCTCTTAAAATCATTTCTAAGATCTTTCCTAACTCTCCAATCCTTTTCTGGTCTCTTGGGGAAAAATGCTGTAAGCTCTAATCCATGTGGTTTGGAAGCTTTAACAGTTTTCTTCTAAATATAGTGATGCTAATATTTGTATTTCTTAATTGTAGTAAGTATTTATTTTTGGATAGAAGCTTCCTGACCAAGACAGGAGAGCTTTAGATAAATCAAATTCTTCTGCTCTGAGGGAAGTGGATGGACTTGACATTAGCCATTGGACCGTAGTTTCATTAGCTGTAAAATATTGACCTCGTTGAACTGTAGTTCCGAGTGAAACTGTAAATTTGCCTGAAATTGCCTGGGCTGTAAGATAATTGAAACCTCAGCAGCCCTGGCCATGCGACACGAAAATTGCAGGAGATGAACTAGCCTTTGGACAGAAAATGCAACACATGCCTTTGTTGTCTCTTCCTTTTTCCTCTCAGAAGTCCATTTATTGAGATCCATTTTCTTCAAGTGCTTTTAAGAGTTAGCAGCAGTGGAAAATTTAACCTCTCCTTTTCTGATCTTGAGACTATGATGCTGATTTTCAACTTTCCTAAAAGGCAATTTGTTTTTTGAAATTTAGTTCTATTGAAAAAGCCAGCTTGTTCCTTCCTCTAATACAAATGGTCTAAAGAGAGAGAAATCCTAGCAATCAATTGAACAGAAATGAGTTGGAGAAATAGCCTTTCCCTGAGGAAATGAGGGAAATGCCACGAAGGTAAGGTGGCGCATTAAAGGAATCATTGAGATAATTTATTTTTTCCCTGTACTATATTTTCTTAACCTTCAAAAGTATTGAATAGGTTCAGTGTACTGTAAGATTAATGATAGAAAGTGAATGCTGCTAGTATCAGATTTTTGTACCACATTCTCTCTTTTGTGGGAGACCTAAGAGAAAAGCCAGTTTGTCCTTCCGATAACTACTCCTGTGCCGTCATAACAAATGCACAGTATTCCCAAGAGCTAGTAGACAGCAGCCTAAGATTCAATTGTGCAACAGGATGAGTCAATGGAAAGTAAACAGAATAGCCTTGTGCCGTCAAAATGTACTGCACTTTGGAATCAGTCCCGATGCTGCGACTTTGCTTCTCCCATGTTTGTTATTTGGACCTGAGTCCAATTACTGAATGGAGTTGTCTAGTCTTCAGTGTCTTTGCCTGTTAAAGGGTGATGCTAGTACTATCAAGGGTTGTGACAAGGTGTCGGGATGGGAAAGTCTGCCAGACAACATGCGAATGCTCTTACACTTATTTTCCTGGCACTAAGTAACGGTTACAGACTTGGGAAGAGGGAGGTAATTCTGAGGACTGAAGCTATCCCAGAAGCTACCAGAGAGTAGACAGAACTTGAGCTGAGCTGTGAAGGATCAAGAGGAGAAGTAAAAGACATGGAGGGCGAGGGAGCGGGTAAAGACTGAAGTCACAGAAGAGAAGGGCAATGCCCCTCATTCCGAGAAGACAGATTGAGCCCTTTCTGAGTAGCCCCCGACCAATAGGAACCCATTGATAGGCTTTTTTAAATATCTAAAACTTAAATGTATAAAAATACAGTCATAATTAATCGTAAGAATTGGGCTCATTAGTGGATCAGATATTGATTGATTTTTTTTAAATCCTCACCTGAGGATATTTTTCCATTGATTCTTAGAGAGAGAGAGAGACAGAGAAACAGTGTGAGAGAAACACATCAATTGGTTGTCTCCTGCATGAGCCCTGACCAGGGCTGGGACCAGGGAAAAGCCTGCCACTGAGGTACATGCCCTTGACCAAAATCAAACCCGGGACCCTTCGGTCTGCAGGCCGATGCTCTATCCACTGAGTCAAACTGGCTAGGGCCAGATACTGGTTGACTTTAACAAAGGAGGAGAGGAGCAAATCGGAAGATAGAATGATAATTGGAAGCCCATGTGTGTGAGAAAATCCTGTCAGAAGATAAACACATTTGGTCAAGATAAGAATGAAAAGAAATGAGGTAGGTTGCAGGATTTTTGCTTAAAAAGAACACTTGTGTAAAGCATTAATCCTCTCTTGTGAGGTCATGGACCATGGACCCTTTTGAGATGGATAAAAACTATGGCTTCTTTCCCAGGAAAAATGCATATACTCATCTTATTTAACCTCTCATAAAAGCTCAGCATGATCTTGGAGATTGACATGCCCCAGCACAGTCAAGTTTACTCTTGTGTGCATAGCACCTTTCCCCCCAGCCAATTAGCTATTCCAAAGTGCAGATGTTGTCCCTGTGTTCTCTCAGCTACAGGCTGGGAGGAGCCATTGGAAAGTTTTGGCCGGTGGGACAGAGGGAGCCTCTTCCAGGTAGATAGCTCAGCGTCCAGGCATAATCCCAGGCTTAGTCACACCCTGTTTGGAAACAGCTCCCCATTTGTTCTCTGAGTCTTAGTGGCTCTCAGAGCCTAGCCCCTTGTCTTGGTTTCTGTGGGTTGGAATCTAATCTCACTCCTACTGTCACCATCAATAGAGTAGGAATCTGACCAGTAAAATTCTGCCTGGTAACTAGTCCTTCCACCAATGGAGAGAATTCTGATGCCCACTGCCTGCCCACAGGACTGTTCATTTTGTGTAGCCCCCAGGCTCCCGTCACTGTGCTCCTGCCATTCACAGGAGCAACACCATGACTTCTCCCTGCTTGAACCTCCTGCTGCCTCCTGACCTGGACTGCCCACTGCTGCAGTTTCACCCAGAGGGTCTCTAACTGCCACATTATTTATTTTTGCACCCAGTTCTGTTTTTATTGGTAATAATAATAGTTGCTGATTTGTCAAGGTCTTAACTTTAAGCCAGGTGGTGTGGTAAGCCTCCTTCAGTTCCTTGTAAAGATCCTGTCTTACAGCTAAGGAGTCAGAGCACTTAAGTAACTTGCCCCAAATCACAGAGCTCATCCATTTACTTGAGAACCCAGGTCCCTTTGTTCTAGAACCGCAGCTCTTCACTACTCTGAGATGTCCTTCCTGGGTCTTCCCCAGTGGTTGATTTTTAAAGACCTGGTCCATTTTGTTGTCCCTGTGTTTTTGTAGGTAACTATCATACTTTGCACAGTCGCTGAGAAGTAAGAAGATGCCTTCATCATTTAAATCAGGATGAATAAAAGGAGGGTGGTCTCAGAGAGGTTGAGTCAGGAGGAGAACAGTGAGAGAGGGATGATGACATACTCTATTTTAAACATTGCATTTCAGCTGACTGCTGCAAACACAGTAAAAGCTACTTTCAACAAGCGTCTCACCAGAAATGTGATAGGATTCTTAGGAAGGATTTGGCAAATGTAATGTTTAGCAGATTTGCAACAATTGCTATAAGCTCAAATGGAAGATAGTTTCTGGCAAGGCACTGGGCCCTCCCAGGGAGAGTGGATTATTTTACTTGGTGTGCAAAGGCAAGGAAGGTATTAAAGATAGCTACCTTCCTTCCAATATAAAAATATAAATAAGCAAAAAGAAGAAAGATGATTGAGGCCTTCTCTGTTGTATTTCATGGACCTCAGCATGCTGGTAGAAAGCAACACAGAACACATACATTCAGGTTCACAGAAAGTTTAAAGTCGACCTGGCCACTCAACGATCTCTTTCTGTATATTTGAGCAGCCCACCTGTTGGGTTTTTGAAGTTTGGAATAATAAAAGAATAACAAAGAAAGAGGCCCTGTAGTTTTTGCATGCATTTTCAGGGACTTCAGCTCAGAGCCTTTAGCATGAAGAGTGCTATCTTGGGCAAACATCCAGAAAAACATCTCTTAGGGGGAGACTTCTGTTTTTGTTTTGGAACAAATCTGCAATTAATCAAAGCATTATTTCCAGTTATAAAAAGTTGGAAATAACCTAGAAGTCCAACAAACAGAAAACAGATTATTTATAGTACACAAACTTGACAATATATTATAACAATATTAAAAATAACTATGCTGCCAATATAACCACATTCAGAAATGTTTATGTTATGTAAAAAATGGATGCCATGTTTTGTTATGTAATAAGCAAATGGACATGTAAGCACCTTCAAAAGGGCAGGAGGACTATGAATAGCCACGCAAGTTATTTCCTCTGTTGTTTTTCTTATAACAGCTCTTTTACAGATAACAGAAAATGTAATCAAAATTTGCATTACCAAGAAGCCCTCATCACACAAATATGCTCCAGTCTCTGTTCTGTCATAAAAAGCCACCAACTCTTCATTTTACTGCAAATATCACATTACCTTTTTCCTTCTCTCAACAGCCAAGCTTCTTCAAAGAAGTTTCCTTTACCTTCCAGCTTTGTGTTTTGTCCCCAATCTATTGAAATCTGCCTGCGCCAAATCACTTCTTTGAAATTGTTCGCATCAAGGTAAGCAAAGTTCACCTTGTTGCTAAAAGCAGTTTTCAGTCATCTTGCCATTTGATGTTTGGTCATGCCTCCCTGAAACTTGCAATTCCCAGCTTTTCAGAACTCTATTTCTTTATAGTTCTTTTCAGGTTCCTGGTACTACACCCACTTCTTAATTTTTCTGTTCTTCCAGCTTCATTACCAATTCCCCTTTCTCCATTTCTACACACTGTTTCTGTTGAACCTTTTCACAGTCAGTATATATTGTCTATGTTCTGGTGAATCCCAAATCTAGCCTTCATCTCCAGAGCTCACAAGTAAGTTATCTATTGTGGCATTACAAATTACTCCAAAACTTAATGGTTTAAACGACACACACTTATTATCTTTCAATTGCTGTAGGCCAGGAATCTGAGCACAATTTCACGGGATTCTTTGCTGCATGACCTCTCAAAGTATGCATGCATCAAGGTACCCACCCATGATCTGCAGTCTCATCTGAAGGCTCAACTGGGGAAGGTCACTCAGAGATTGCAGGCGGTATTCAGTTCCTTGCAGGTTCTTGGATTGAAGTTTCCTGCTCACTGTTGGCCAGAGGCCACCCTCAGTGCCTTATCATATGGCCTCTCCAATGTGACAGCTTGCTTCATCTAAGTGTGCAAGCTGTGAAAGCAATAGAGAGAGTGTACTAGTAAAACAGAATTCACAATCCTTCTAACCTAATCCTGGAAGAGATATATCCTCAATGATCCCATATTCTATTGGCCAGAAGCAAATTAGTCAAGGAGAGAGTATTACAGAAAGACTGAATATCAGAA
>NW_005871154.1:1693294-1701425 GCF_000147115.1 Myotis lucifugus
GACCTGCTTTATCTTAGTTTACTTGGCCCTGGGTGCATATAAGCTTCTTTCCAGTTCTAGCCCTCACCTATTATAATACTTTGATCTTAATCAACATGTGGACTCATGTTCATTTATTCTGCAAATATTTAAAAAGCACCTACTATGTGTCTGGTACTCTGTATGGAAATGGAGATGAAATATGATAAATATTTGAGTCTGAGACTAAATTTCAACATTCAAAGTTCCTTCCAATTATGAAAGACCTTCCCTTCTCAACTTTTATCAGTCTCTTCTACTTCCCTTTATTCCTCAACACTCTCCTAAGAGAACTTAATTAATATTAGGTGATGTCAAGGCAATCTAGTATGAAGAAATAGACAGAAAATTGTAATTGCAGAGGCAGAATGAAAAGACATTAACTCAAGTCCACACATAGAAAAAAGAGCACCAGTAATGGTAACTATGTATGTAAATATAGAAGAGAGTATAAATGTATTTTTGTTTGTAATTATTTTCTCCTATTTGACTTTAAAAGACAATAGCATGAAGCAATAATTATAAAACTCTGAAGATTCAGCTTACAATGTATAAAGATGTAATTCAGCCCAGCTGGTGTTGCTCAGTGGTTTGACCTATGAGGAGGTCAGGGTTCAATTCCAGGTCAGGGCACATGCCTGGGGGCATGCAGGAGGCAGCCAATCAATGATTCTCTCTCATCATTGATGATCTCTCTCTCTCTCTCTCTCTCTCTCTCTCTCTCTCTCTCTTTCTCTCTCCCTTTCTGAAATCAATAAAAATGTATTTTTTTAAAAAGATGCCTATGATAACTCTAAACAGCTATCTCACCTCCAACTTATACATAGATGCACAACCCATTAGCAAGTGCAAAATGCACTAATCTGAATACATCGTCTTTTTCCCATTCCCAATGCGTGCTCATTTTCATCCTTTTAGTTAATGGCATCAACATCCACCCAGTTTCTGAAATCAGAAATGTAGGTGTTATCATTGATTTATTTTTCCTTCTCAGCCACAACATTCAATTAGTCATGTCCTCCTGCCTTCTCAGCCACAACATTCAATTAGTCATGTCCTCCTGCCAATCCTGATTTCTAAATATCTATGCGATCTGTTGTTCTGCACATGCCTATCTTAAGCTATCATGATCTGTAACTTGTGTGACTGCTATTGCCTCCTAACATACCTTTCCATGTCCAGCCATGCCCTCTTCCAATCCTCACCAGAGCACTGGTGACAGATGTCATGCCCCTGCTTAAAGTCTGTAATGACTCCCCATAGTTCAGGAATATTTCAAGGTGGACAGGCTAGTAATGTGGAAATTCATATTCCATAAACCTGTGGTTTTCATAATGCAGGCTACAAAAATTTAAACTCTGCATAATCTTCTTGGTTGGGGGGGGGGATACGTGGAAGTTGAATGGCAGACATCATGAGGGGGATATCTTTCTACTTGAATAATATCCAAACTCCTTGATAGGAGGTAAGTGATTTAGTCTGGTGTCCCAAACATGGGGGATGTAAAATTAAAACAGTTGTATTTGTTTGTAGTAATGGCTGTGAATTGTTCTTTTTAAAAAAATATATATTTTTTATTGATATCAGAGAGGGAGAGAGAGATAGAAACATCAATGATAAGAGAGAATTGATTGGCTGCCTCCTGCATGCTCCCCACTGGGGATGGAGCCCACAACCTGGGCATGTGCCCTAACTGGGAATCGGACTGTGATGTCCCAGTTCATAGTTGGATGCTCAATTCCTGAGCTACACCGGCTGTCAATTGTTCTTTCTAATGTTATCTTTTTGAAAGCATGAATCCCTTGAAGATATTTCAGTTCTAGCATATAACTTTCCAGGCATTTTCATTTATTAAAAGTTCATACCAGGTCTAAGAAACTCAGACCTATTGATTTTGACATTTTAATCTCTCAGAGTCTCAGTCAGCCCACAGGATGACAATGTAAGAACAGGAAACTGCTCTTGTGCAGGTCCTGGCAGAGGCAGGACCCACACCTATCAGAACAGGGCTCTAATTTCTTCCAAGACCATGGTTCTAGATCAGTGATGGCAAACCTATGACATGCGTGTCAGAGGTGACACGCGAACTCATTTTTTTGGTTGATTTTTCTTTGTTAAATGGCATTTAAATATATAAAATAAATATCAAAAATATAAGTCTTTGTTTTACTATGGTTGCAAATATCAAAAAATTTCTTTATGTCTCACGGCACCAGAGTTAAGTTAGAGTTTTTCAAAATGCTGACACACTGAGCTCAAAAGGTTCACCATCACAGTTCCAGATGCTTAGAATTTAGACATGTGGTCTGCTTGTAACAGACCTCCTCCTTTTTCTAATCTGCCCAGAGGGTGGGAATGATGAAGAGTGAAGATAGCATTTCCTAGTCAGTTGTAACATGATTGGTTGTCAAATATTTCTCTGGCTGTTGTCCCCCGAAGGTGTTGATGCCAGTTCTGAAATGTCTGTCTGGGAGCTGTCTGAGCAGAAGCAGACCTGAATGTGCCAACGATAAGCTGGAGGCCACACACCTGTGCTTATTTCTATCGGTGCTGCCCCTGCCTTCAAGATGTAAGTTACTGGATTCCCTAAAATACATCTCATCCTTAAATTCAGTTTAACTGGATCCATTTCCCAGGCCTGGAAAACAGATGATACTTGTTATCCTAACAGCCCCATAAAAAATGAGATTTGAAAGATGCTGTTTTCACGGGGACACATGAGAAACAACTATAAATCCCCTAAGACTTGGTTTGGCAGAAGTATTTTTCCATTCAGAACCGAGTAGTGTTTTTGGAGCTTGCTGTTATGCTTTATAGCTGGCGGCTGGATTATCCTGGTCTCCGCTGAAAACTCTGGCCTCAAAAGCGGATCTTCAAATATCCTGTGTTACAAAAGGGATTTAAAACTCCTAATGACTATTTATATGTCAAAAATAAGACATTATATTAACCAGATTATGAGACACTGTGCCTGTGAAAATGGCCGTAAAAATAGACAAAATAACTACCCATGAATGGTAGTGTATTGTTTATATTGTTCCTTACAATAACCTGAGATAGGTAGGGCAAGTTTTAATAGCCCATTTTACAGGTGCAAAAACTGAGGTTCAGTGAGCTCAAAAGCTTGACTCAGGGTATTTGGAAAAACCAGTACTTGATCCCACAGCTTAAACCTAAGCCAATTCTTTTTCCATTTTTCCACATCCTTTTCAATGTTTATTTTATGTAACGTAATGTAGTAGGCTTTGAGTTAATAATTCTCCCTTTAACTGTACCTGACAGAAAATTATACACCACTGTTGGCCAATAATGACTTGGAGAATTATTTATGCCTTCCTTAGCATTAGTACTTTAACACTACCTTTGAAGGTAAATCATCCTAGCTGTGACTGATCTATTATTATAAAACAGGTGTGGGCTTGGTTGTCTACCAACATGCCCATAAGTGAATATATCCCAGTGCCATAAATTAGGATCACCCACATTCTTTGTTTCTAGAACATTTATTTTACCTAGGACTCCTGCCTATAAACTCACCACCCTCTACTTCATACCTTCATATCATTCAATGCTTTGGGAGCTCCAAAGCCTTTGTTATGAGACCGGGACCCAGCCTGTCTCCTCTGTATTAAAAACCAGTACCAGTACCTTCCTATCTTTCAATTTGACAATAATTCTTGCTTATTTCAATCCTGTCATATTGCTCCCGATCCTTTGTTCTTTTTTTGTGGAAAAAGGAGATTAGAACTTGCCAAGGGGACAGTCAAATGGAATGGGAATAGTGTGAGAACCCTCTATTTGTGAAGCAGTGCAGGGCCTCACAGGTGGGTTGGTATGGAATAAAGGGAAACAAGAGTCCAGTACATGGATTCCAATGACACATGGTGATGTGATGGAGGCACTATTGATATTTAAGGGGACATGTTCTACAGTTGGTGGAACGTGGCAGCCGGAGCCCACTGGGTTCAAATGGTGGCATAACATGGTTGTAAAGCTTGGAAAGAGACCCCCAGGTAGGTAGTGCCTGGATGAAGTAGGTAGGCATAGTGTCAGGACCCAACAATATGATAGGGAAGCATGGCATTCGAATACAGGAAAGCGGGCAGGGCTTTGGTGTGTGTGTGTGTGTGTGTGTGTGTGTGTGTGTGTGTGTGTGTGTGTGTCTGGGGTGCAGGAGGCCTCGAGTACAATCCCACGAAGAGTGTTCAACGGTTCTGGTGGAGGAAGGAAGGACTGCAGTGTCGCGCTGCGGATACATTGGATTTTAACAGTACTGAGTAGACCCCCTGCCAGTGGAGTGGGTTCAGTGGGGAGGAGATTTACAAAGGGAAATAACACAATCAGATCTTTACTTGGATTATATTTTTATCTGTTTTTAAGAAAAGTTGAGAGGAAGGGAAGACTGCACACAGTGAGATTAGAAGGCTGCTGATAACTTCAAAGCATTGTCTGTCTCACCGTTATCCTTGTGAGACTTACTTTTCCAAATATCTGTAGATGGACTACCCTTGCCAAATCTTTTAACACTCACTATCTTTCTGTGTCATGCTTCTCTAATGAGATTGTAAACTTTGATGACTTTGGTGAGTTTAATTGTTTCATAGTATTAGGTTCATAATAAACAATCAGAAAAATGCATGGGTGCTGTTCAGTGAAAAATAGAAAGTGTGGCAAATAAAGCATAGTGTGAGCATTAGAGATGGAGGTATAGGATGTTTTACAGGGTATAGATGCATCAACATGGAAAGGTGAATGGATTTCTATAACCAGGTATTATCAGGTGGGCACCTTTTTAAATCACAAGTGACACCAATTTATGTTTGGTGTTTGAAAACCAGAGGGTGGGGCAAAAGTAGGTTTTAAGTTCTTTGTATGGAAAAAAAACCCACAGTAATAAATAATAATATAAAAATAAACTCTGTGTTTCATGTGCTCACAACTGTAAACCTACTTTCCCCCTCACCCTGTATATTATTTTATAACTTCATTATTCAACTTGATTGTGTTTCATGTGTTATTTATAAACAGAATATACAGTTGGGTCATTTTTAGAATCCAGCCTGATCTGTTAGTGGGTTGAATCCATTTGCACTTAAAATAGTTATTGAGATGGGTGGATTTCTGTCTATCATGTCAGTGCTTAATTTCTATTTGTCCCATCCACTCTGTCTCCCCTATTCCTTTTTTCTTGCCTGCTTTGGTTGAGATTATTTTTGCTTTAGTTACATTCTATGCATTACAGTCTTCAACTCCCCAGTGTCAGAGTGATGCTTCCTTATAATTAGTATGAGGCCTGGAGCACCGGAGGGTATCTTGCTGTCCTCCTGCAGGCTCAGGTAGGCCCTGCACACCTATGTCTTGGGAAGAGTGATCTCCTGCAGCGCCCCTGCCCTCCTCCAGTGATGAGTGCCAGCTCTTAGCTCTCAGTGCCTGGGATGCGGAAGGCTTCTTTCATTACCTTTCTTCACCATCAGACTCAGGCCATGAACACTTGCACCATAGAGTCTCTTTTATTTCCTCTTTTCTGTCCCCAGTCTTCTTTGTGAGCTCTCAGTGAAGGCCAGGGAAGGGATTGGGTGGGTAATGTGATCTTTGTGCCTCAGTGTTTAACAATTAATTAAGCCTGGCCATTGTGGCTCAGTGGTTGAGAATCAACCCATGAACCAGGAGGTCACGGTTCTATTCCAGGTCCAGGCAGCAAAAAAATAAAAATAAAATAAAAATTTCATCTATTTTCTTCTTACCCACGTGCAGCTTCCTCCTCTTCTCACTGCTCTGTGAAAGGTAAGCCCTTTCATCAGAGACTTGTCACCTTTTGCATTTCAGTTCATTAGGTCACCCAGTGCTCTTAGATTCTTAATAGACTAAAAACCTTTTATGATTCTGTATATTATCCAGCTTATTCTCATTATTAGAGGGGAAGCGACGTTCTCCTTTCACTTTCTGCATCCTAAGAAAATATAGAACACACAGGACACGTTTTCCACACTTAACATAACTGTTGGCACATAATTGGTGCTAAATAAGATATTTGTTAGTTGAATAATAGAAATAGTCTCATCTAATAATTGTAAGTTGTTGTTTCATTTCACCTGTGCTTAAATTTAGATGTTGTTTTGGAAAAAATAAACACTAAAAGATACTTAAATAAACTCTAAACAGTAAAATAAATTCTAAAAAATCACTCCATTGACTCTGGCCAGCTAGCTCAGTTAGTGCTGTCCTGATACACCAAGGTTGTGGGTTTGATCCCCAGTCAGAGCACATACAAGAAACAACCAATGAATGCATAAATAAGTGAAACAACTAAGCGATTCTCTCTCTCTCTCTCTCTCTCTCTCTCTCTCTCTCTCTCTCCTCGGTCAAATCAATAAATAACACTCCATCATGTCATGTATTTAGATATGTAGAGGAAAAGGGAATTCTGCTGTTCTGAATATTAGTACATAAGGGCAAAGAAGAAGTGAACCTTCTGCAAGGCAGTTCTTTGTGGTAAAAAAAGACACTCAGATCTCTTAATCTAAATATGACTATGAAATCTAATAAATAGCAAAAATCCTAGTATCTCCACAGTTCCTTTGGCATGGGTAATAAATCTTTCTGCCTTTTCCAGAGAGATCCTTGCCTATGCATAAACACAAAGACCCTTTCTTAGTTATACTTTATTTCTGGGTCTTGATAGAAATCTGTGGGGGATAATTCCTATGTAAACCTCATATTGATCTTTGATAACTGCACAGACATTCCTAAGTGTGAAGGAGAGGGATATGCAGTATTTAGAGGTCATCCAGCGGTTATATAATGGGTTAGTATCCCGTAAAATAACATCTGGAAGTGTAGTCAGGGGAAGTGACCACATCACTCTGCAGTGTATCTAGGCCAACAGCCTCACCCCTGAAATGCAGGCTGGTTGCCAGGGAGGGAGAAGATGGGCTTCTTTCTTCTTGTGAGCAGAACAGCAAGACCTTCGTGTCCTGAAAAAGCAAAGACAGACTAAAATATCATGAAACAGACCCGGGATACTAGAAATAAAAAAGCTATTTCTTGTTGCCCTGAATCTATTACTTACTTACAGAGGTGGGCCCTGAGCAGAATTTGAAGGAACCTAGAACACAAAAATAAACTACTAAAAAACACAAGGAACTAAAGAGAATTCTGAGTTATAATGAAAGGGAACAAAAGAATATCCATTTGTCAGGAACTGAATTTATTTAAACCTATCAAAGAGAAATTAACCACTAATGTATGCAGCCGTATGTGTATATGTCTTCATATATACATTTGTACATATACATATATGTATAAATGTGTGTTGTGTGTGTGTGTGTGTGTGTGAGAGAGAGAGAGAGAGAGAGAGAGAGAGAGAGAGAGAGAGAAAAGAGAAATTGAGTATGAAAACCAATTGCTCAGAGAAATCTAAAGTTTTTCTCATGAACTTGCAAATGGAAACTGGAGCTGTGCCTGGAATGAAGATGAAACATTTTGACTGGATTAGGCTTTTCTCCAGTGCAATTGTTAGGGTGAGAATTTGCAGCACGGAGGTGCTTGCTTTGGGTGCCTGTGCCTCAGAGATATGTCAGCTCAGGCCTCATGTGTCCCTCTGGAGGTACCTCTCAGTCTGATCCCGGGAATGCTAAACACCTGACTCATCTCTTCATGAAACTGAGTCTGTTTTATCCCAAGGTGTGGCACGCTGTCAGTGACTCAAGAACCTTTAATCCTACCGTGAGCTAGATTTTTGCCTCACAGGAGAAAAGCAGGAAAACTATATTTTCTGAAAAACCAGCATGTAGGGTAATCTTGGTGTGAACCTTTTAAAATCATCAAATGGATTCAGGCTGTGAAATGTTTATCCAGGTTATTTTGAGTTGCATGAATTTTCAATTTCTTTGCACACAATTATTTTTATTCTTTTTTTCCCCAAAATATATTTTATTGATTTTTTACAGAGAGGAAGGGAGAGGGATAGAGAGTTAGAAACATCGATCAGCTGCCTCCTGCACACTCCTACTGGGGATGTGCCCGCAACCAAGGTACATGCCCTTGACCAGAATCGAACCTGGGACCCTTGAGTTCGCAGAGCGTGACGCTCTATCCACTGAGCCAAACCGGT
>NW_005871154.1:1703239-1721062 GCF_000147115.1 Myotis lucifugus
ATAGTAATCATATCCACTTCTTGGAGAGGCTAAATTTGATCAAGCTTATAGACTAATAAGAAATAAACCTAGAATTCAAACCCAGACATAGTTCACTCCAATTCTCATCTATTTTTCATTGCTATATTGAGATCACTAAAACCATTCTAAGTATAAACTGACAGTATGTTATTTAATCTTTTTTTGTTCTGTGAAATGGGTAGTTGAACATTGAGCCCTAGACCGAAATCTATGTGATGAAATATGTAGAAAAGTTAGCGAAATGGATGGTGAATTAGAAAATTCAGAAATCTCCCAGTGGGGGTTGCTCAGTGGTTGAGCATCGACCTATGATCCAGGAGGTTATGGTTCCATTCCCAGTCAGGGCCCATGCTCAGGTTACAAGCTCGAACATAGTAGGGGGCATGCAGGAGGCAACTGATCAATGATTCTCTCTCATCACTGATGTTTTTATCTCTCTCTCCCTCTTCCTTCCTCTATGAAATCAATAAAAATGTTTTTTTTTTAAAGAAAATTCTGAAATGATCTGAGATACTTCAAACAAGTACCACTCAGACATCCTTTGGAGCCTCTACCTTCAGGCTTGATATATTTCACTACCATTCTAGGAAGTGGTACCACTTATTAACATTTAATATTAAAGGGTTCTGCACCCTTTGTTGGTTCAATTCCAGGTTCTAATACTTTCTCGTCTGCTGTTTTAGTTTCCTCATCTGGCAATGGGGGATAATGAGGTTCTCCTCCTCCTACAGTTGTCAAGAATATTAAAAATGATAATTTACCACTTTAGCTGGTTTGGCTCAGTGGATAAAGTGTCAGCCTGCAGACTGAAGGGTCCCAGTTTGATTCTGGTCAAGGGCACATACCTGGGTTACAGGCTTCTTTCCTTCAATGGAAAAATATCTTTGGGTGAGAATTAACAACAAAAGATGATAATTTACCTTAAGCCTTAAATTCAGAAGTTGCCTGGCACACAGTAAGTGTTTGATGACTGCTAACTAATATTTCCATTAAGCCAGAATGCAAGGCCCTTTGTGTTGCAGACATACTCGACCCTTAATTTGCCTTGTGTTGGGAACTTGGCTAGATTTGTCCATACATGATTTTGTCCAATATTTAACAACAACCCTATTAGCTAGATATTACCCTTGTTTTCAGGCATATCAAGTAGTTACATCATCACCGTCACCATCATCATGATTATCATAATCACATTTTTCTTCATTTTGTATTATTTTCTAGTTTTATAGAGAAGTAATCCCTTCATATAGACCAGGGGTGGGGAACCTTTTTCTGCCAAGGGCCATTTAGATATTTATAATATCATTCCTAGGCCATACAAAATTATCAGCTTAAAAATTGACCTGCTATATTTGGTCAAACATTTCCTAGGCCTCATAAGGCCCAAGGGCTTGATGTTCCCCACCTCTGATATAGATGAATAATTTAAATGAAGGACATCAACCTGGGAAGAGAGAGAGAGAGAAAGACTTGTAACAGGAGCAGAGGTAAGAAACAGGCCATTTAGGTTTCAGGTGTGGGTTTCTGTGTTACAAAATCTGTATATTGCACCAAGTGCCCACCACCCAAAGCCAAATCTCCTGTCACCTCAATTAATTTAATAAATAAATACGTATTTTTTAAATGAAAGAAACAGGCCATTCAGTTTTCTACTTCTAGCTGCAATATCTTCTTGAGACACAGCAGCACTGGAATATTTCTGAATTTGCCCTCTTTCATTATAATGCAACTAGAGGCCCAGTGCACAAAAATCATGCACTGGAGGGGGGGGTCCTTCAGCCCAGCCTGCACCCTCTTGCAGTCCAGGACCCGTCACTCCTTACCGTCCACCTGCTCCCTGCTCCTTACCACCCGGCTGGCTGCTCCTTAGTGTTGGCTTCTGGCTGAGTGGTGTGCATACTGACCACCAGGGGGCAGCTCCTGCATTGAGCGTCTGCCCCCTGGTGGTCAGTGCTCATCATAGTGACCAGTCGTTCGGCCATTCAGTTGGATTTGCATATCATGCTTTTATTATATAGGATACCTTTTTTTGGCTCAAGCTACTGTTTCCTTGTAAGTTAAGAAGTCCTAATTGCTACTGTATGGGGGAATACAGAGAATTAAAGTCCCAGATGGGCCTGGCCAGTATTTCTCAATGGTTTAGCATCAACCTATGAACCAGGAGGTCTCTGTTCAGTTCCCAGTTGGGGCACATGCCTGGGTTGTGGGCTTGATTTCCAGTGGGGGGTGTGCAGGAGGTATTGTTGATGTTTCTGTCTCTCTCTCTCCCTCTCCCTTCCTCTCTGAAATCAATAAAAAATATTTTTTTAAAATATATTTTATTGATTTTTTACAGAGTGGAAGGGAGAGGGACAGAGAGTCAGAAACATCGATGGGAGAGAAACATAGATCAGCTGCCTCCTGCACACCTCCTACTGGGGATGTGCCCGCAACCAAGGTACAGGCCCTTGACTGGAATCAAACCTGGGACCTTTCAGTCCATAGGCCAATGCTCCATCCACTAAGCTAAACCAGTTAGGGCAATCAAAAATATTTTTTAAAAAGTCTCAGATGATATGATGGATGGTCTTTGAACAAAGAATTGGTTTGTTGTGTGTATACTAAGCCATTTGCTATATTGAATTTTTATGTGTTAAAGTAAAAGTAAATAGAATACATTACATTAAGAAAATATGCATAAGTCAACCCCCATATCTTAACAATTTCTATCTATTTATCTGAGGTCATACCTTATTTTATTGTGCTTCACAGGTATCACCTTTCCAGCAAATTGAAGGCAAGACCGTCCACCTGCAAAATTATTAAGACTCACTTTATTGTGATACTTCATTGCTGGGGTCTGGAACTAAACCCACAACAACTCCAAAGTATGCCGGTATCTGTCTATCCCTTTATCTGTACATATGAATATAAATAATTCTGGATTGATATTTTCTAATATTACTAATCATTTTTTGGTGATGAGACACTGTTATTTTACTTTCTTCTTTGTAATTTTATATTTGCACTGGATTTTTAATAGTGTAAAGATATTAAAAAGAGTCACTTATTTAAAAAAGGAAGAAGGAAGGAAGAAGAGAGGGAAGCAAGGAAGGAATAGAAAGGAAGGAAGGAAAGAAAAGAGAAAAGGTAGTTTATAAAGGTAGAATTCTGGGTCAGAAGTCACAGTTCTTCACACAGGTGACCTGCTCAATCTATCATAGCTTTGACTATTTCATTAACTGCCCTGAGACACTTTTCATTTCTTGCCCAGGGACACTTGGGAAATTTACTATTTTTTATTTATTGACTTATGTGTGACAAGAAAGTGTCAACATTTAGAATAACTTTAGTTTTTTAATACTGCTTCCTAGTGTAAGATTATGGAAGACATATTTAGTAACAATTAAGGTTCCAAAGTTAAAAGTGGAAATTTAACCCTTGGCATATTAAAAGATGAGTGTCAAATAAAAAGTTATCTACACACACACACACACACACACACACACACTGAACTAAATTTGCATACCTGTAAACAATGACAGCTCTGTTACAATTTAGGCTAGCCCCTTTGGGTTTTGATTTGAAGGAGCATCTTGATTTCAGAAACATTAAAAGGTGGAGAGGAAATAAAGTGTGTCTTGAATCAAGACACTGTAATGTTTATTGTTTTTAGCAGAACGCAGGGCTAAACCATGAACTAAGGATGGCCATATAGATTGAAGTCTACCTTTTATCTAGGATTCTAATTGCCAATACTTTCTATGCATTCCTAGTATCTATAATTTATTGATAATTTAAATTCTTCATAGTAAATTAAACTACCTTGCTATATATATCATCAAAGAATAAGAACCCTACAAGATGTGTCATGAACTATTTACCAATTCATTAATATATGCTTTTCTATGTTAATTACTTAAAAATTGGCAATTTATATGAACCATATTTGGAAAAATTCCCTTAGTTAAAAAGAGTGTAATCAAATAAATTGAACCAGCAAAGTCTTGAATCAAGCAAGTTGAAGTCCTCCCTAAATATCATGCTTCCATTTCTATAGATAAAGCAACTATGACTTAAAGAATAGTTTTCTAAATTCATGGCAAAGTCAGGACCACAAGCCACACTTCCTGTCTTCTGCCCAAGGCCCTCTCCACTTTACCATCCTATTACAATGCATCTTATTCCTTGACCTGTAACAGGTAACTAAAATTTTACAGTAAAAAACTCAACCTGTTATTGAGAGGAAACAATTATATAGTTGGTCAAAATGAGCTTATCATCCATAGGGTAACAGATAAGCAATCCATTCTGCCAGCAGGGCCCAGGGTCCCTGCCCCAGTCCTCCCTGGCTTATCTCTGAACCTGTTCCACACTTAGAGCTTACTGGTCAGACCTACTCCTATGTGGATTGGGAAATAGAATAGATTAACTGGTTTAATTAAAATGACAACAAAAGCATTGTATGTATTATCAAAAATATATATATTATTTTGGCCTAAAAGTTTCCTTCTGGGAGCCCAGGAGGGATTATTGTGGAATGTTCTGCATTCTAAAGGCTATGTTTGTTTTCAGTACATTTTAAGTGGAATATTTTTCACCCTTCTGAGTAGGACAGACAAAGGCTTTAATTAAACAAACGTCACATGGGAACTCTTGCCCCAAAAGCCTTTATTGGCCCTAATTAGCAGATGCAGCTGTAGACTCAATATTAGATGGTCTGTTTATTGTGTCCATTTATATCCTACTCATCAGGGAGCATGTGCAAGGCACCCCAGAATTATCAGGCTTAATTAAAATTCACTCAATTGCTAGAGAAAACATCCCATGTAAAAATGGGTCAGGAAAAAGAGGAAGATTAAAAAAAAGAAGGAGAAGTCTACTGGAACTATTACCAAGGCTTCTCTGGGAAAACAAAAGGATGATTTGATTGCCTGTAACCGCCTGGGACAACACATACATTTCGGGGCCAGGCTGACTATACAGACAGGGGAACCACTGAGGTAAAATGTTTCCCTCCTCTGTCCAGGCAGAGCTCCTGGGGGATCCCCAGGGGTCCCCTAGGTTTCATTCTAAGCAGACTGGGGAGGAGGAGCGGCACGTTTCGTTCATCTAGGCATGTGAATTGAATTCATCATTTAAGGAATTATACAACACTCGCCGAAACCGGTTTGGCTCAGTGGATAGAGCGTCGGCCTACGGACTGAAAGGTCCCGGGTTCGATTCCGGTCAAGGGCATGTACCTGGGTTGCAGGCACATCCCCAGTAGGAGATGTGCAGGAGGCAGCTGATCGATGTTTCTCTCTCATCGATGTTTCTAACTCTCTATCTCTCTCTCCCTTCCTCTCTGTAAAAAATCAATAAAATATATTTAAAAAAAAAAAAAAAGGAATTATACAACACTAGATCTGAAAGGCCCTAGAACAGTGGTTCTCAACCTTCTGGTCCTTTAAATACAGTTCCTCATGTTGTGACCCAACCATAAAATTATTTTCGTTACTACTTCATAACTGTAATGTCGCTACTATTATGAATCGTAATGTAAATATCTGATATGCAGGATGGTCTTAGGCGACCCCTGTGAAAGGGTCGTTCGACCACCAAAGGGGTCGCGACCCACAGGTTGAGAACCGCTGCCCTAGAAGGTTGACTTCATGTATCTCAGATACAATATTTAACAAAATTACTATTACTGCTTCAATTTTTTTGCTGTCCTTTGTGTTTTTTGCATCTTCTAGATAAAATACCTGAGGCTGAAAAATGCCAAGCCCTTCCCAAATGTCATACATAGAGTCAGTACATGATAGAATCAGCATCTAAACTTCTGTCTGTCCCCTTTCTGTACACTGCAGGGCTTCTCCTGTATTAGTTATAAGAATTTAATATTGTGGCCAATAACTTGTTAATGTGGATAAATGAGCTGGAGCCTTGCAGACGGACACACTTGAGATTAAGCCCTTCTCCTTTTCTTAGCTTCTCTAAGCCTCAGTTTCTTCATGCATCAGAGTAGGATGATAAATAATTCTTGAAAACTGGATTATGGGGGATCAACTTTGTGAGAAGATTTTGGCTTTTGGAAAACACTTGATAAATACTATTTCACATCTTGTTTTTACTTATAGTCCACCGAGACCTTATTTGGAAGACACTTTGAGGTGGAGAGTTCTTCACGTCTCTTTGGAGTGTCCTTGGGCCTGCTAACACAGAGGCCCTTCCAAGGGTAAGATGGGCTGCCATTCACCCTGAGTGCTCTACAGAAAGATAAGCCTCCTTTATTTGTCCTCCTTCCCAGGGAAGCCATTGTTGGGGATGTCTCTCTTCAGTATAAAAATTGTAAAATGTGAAATAGACAGTGACCAGACAATAATGGGAAAGCGGTAACAGTTTAGAATAGACTGTTTGAAATGTCCCAGTGAAGCCCCCCACTTCCCTCCTTAAAGACAGAGCAGAATCAGCTTGTGTCTCTCTGTGGTTTGAATGCTCCAACATAAATTGAAATACTCCTTTACATCTATAAAGGATATAGTTTTAGCCGAAACCGGTTTGGCTCAGTGGACAGAGCGTCGGCCTGCGGACTGAAAGGTCCCAGGTTCGATTCCGGTCAAGGGCATGTACCTGGGTTGCGGGCACATCCCCGGTGGGAGATGTGCAGGAGGCAGCTGATCGATGTTTCTCTCTCATCGATGTTTCTAGTTCTCTATCCCTCTCCCTTCCTCTCTGTAAAAAATCAATAAAATATATTTTTTTAAAAAAGTGCTATCTCTTTAAAAAAAAAGGATATAGTTTTAGCTTTAAAATAGTCAATTTTGTAATCCTTAGTATATGTGTTTTCTTAATTGAAAGTCATTAAAATAAGTCTACTCCCCTCCCCCTGACCTTTGAAGTCATCCAATCCCATCTATGCTCCAGAAGGTGTTCTTTCTGTATTTTGTGGTCCCTCATGCCTCCTTGTGACGTCCCTAAGAACTCCTGGGGAATTCTGGCATTCCAGCCTAAGAATGACATGTCTGGGGAGTATTTTAAGGAAGATAGAAGTAAGCCAAATCATGATTTTTGCTGTCTGAAAATTATTTCTGAAGTGATCGTCATGAAAATAAATTCCCTTTTGGCATTAGACCTACCATTCTGATAGTGGTCCTTAGGAGGGCAATTATTTCTAGATGAGGACAACAGAGAGGCAAGAGGAAAATAATTTAGGTTCTACGCCAACTATGCATTTTCCTATAAATGTTACTGTCTATATGTTGGAATATTAAGTATATAAAAAAAACTCAGTTAACTTACTATTCAAATGAAAGCAAGATTTAATGAGACATCACGACACATCGTAGTGTGGGGTCTCCCAGTTTTGTAATCTATTCCATTTTCAGGGTTACTTTTAATGTGGATCCTGTGGTACGTTGCTCAGATCCCGAAGCTCGCAGTCTCCCAGTTTCCCCAGCTACACTGAGTATTGCCTGATTAGGGCTCCCAGGTTAGGCTTGCCTCCCTTACCGCAATCCAGAACATCCCCGAAGGCCGTCCCAGATCCAGGGCTCCAGGACAAATTGGTTCTGTTATTATTGCATCACAAGTCAAATTTTCTTCTTATGCAATCAGGCTTTCCATATGCCTTCACAGATGCTGTTCCTGCAAAAAAAGAAGAAAAAAAAAGTTTTCCCTAAGGGCTGTTTACTGGGGAACCCAACCTATGACAGCTTCTCACACTACTGAGTTAATGCCTTCATTTCTGCCTTCACAGTGATTTCCCACGTTTCATTAGGACCATATCTGAATTTAAATGTGAAAATCAAGTAACAACTATGTGAATCTGAGACATCATTGGTACATGCATCGGTATCTACAGTCAGCAAAGTGCTATTTCTAATTCAATTAGTTTCAGTGAGAGCATCTAGCTGAGAGGCACATAGCTGCTTGCATTTACATATTTAATCATATTTGCTTTTCACAGCAACCATGTGGTATAAACATCATATATGGTTAGGAAAGAAAGAAATTGAGATTTATTCACTTGGTTAAAGTAATAATGTTAGTACACTGTGGAAATAGAAGTTGAACCCAGGTCCTCTTTCACTAATTTTAGTTGCGAATGTTTGTGCTGTTCACAAATATTTCCAACTCTCTGTCTTTTGAGCACACAGCAGAATTGCACCTCCCCTTGTAATACTAAGCATGGCCATGCCACTGGCTTTGGTTAATGAAATGGGAGAAAAGCTGGTAACTTTTTGCTTCACTTCCCTCCCTTGCCACAGGGAGCAGTGAAGTGCCAGATTGTAGTGGCTTTGCCAGCTTGTGTCCCTGAATGAAGACAACATGGCACAGAACCCTTAGCACAACCCACGACAGGCATGAGGGTAAGTGAAAATTAAACTGAATTGTTTCAAGTCATTGTTCTCCAGGGTTTGTTTGTTATCACCTCATACTCTAACTAACACAATTGATAAATAAATTATGACTAAAGAATAGTTTTTTTTCCTTTTATTATTTTTTTAAAGACTCCATTTTTAAACTTCTTTAAAATTGATTTTAGAGAGAGAGGAAAGGAGAGGGAGAGAGAGAGAGAGAGAAACATCAATGTGAGAGTAAAACACTGATTGGCTGCCTCCTGCACGCCCCCTACTGGGGATCATGCCTTCAACCCAGACATCAGGTTGTTTTTTAACTAAGATATATTAAAAGAGAATTGCGATTTTTGCTAAAACTAAAATATCCTTAATACTAGAATTTATTTTATAATGCAATGTAATTGAAAGGGGTTTGGTTTTACAACCATGTAGATATAAATGAATTTGAATCTGTGATTTAACATACTTGTTTAATGACCTTAGGTTTTAATTTCTTTCTTAGCCCCCATTTACTCATCTGTAAAATAAAGCTAGTAATAATGTGCTATAGCATTGATGTGATGGTTTGATAAAATAAGGCCTGCAAAGCTTTTAGCAAATTGCCTAACACAGAGATGATACCAAATAAGTGTTTTGCAGAAAGTGGTCCTCTAATCCTCTGGATCTGAAAGTCGTTAAAAAATACAGATTTCTGAGAACCATACCAGATCTACCGATTTGGATCTCAGGATGTGATTTAACAAACGCCTTTAGCCATTCTTCACTGAGATTTGAAAGTGACTGTACTAAACAAATGTTAAATATTTCTGTCATATATATATGGTTCAGACAGCCAGAAAGCCTTCAGTGAGATTCTTGAAATGATCTTAGAACTCTCAACGGAAGCATCACCCACTGCACAGTAGATGCGTCGGAATGAGCTCAACAGAGGATATGGGGAATGCAATGCACACTCCAAAGCATTAACATCTAAAAGGAAAGCCTCTGTGAATTCTTTGCATCTCTAAGTATCACATGAACAGTACAGTTTGACTATGGTGATCTTAGCTGTTGAGAATTGGGGTGGGGGTGGGCATCTGGGACTTGAAGACTAGCTGCAATCAGAGGCCTGTGAAATGGGGGTGATGGCCAGATAAGGCAAGGATACGTCGATTAGAAACTCCAATGAGTAAACAGTTACAACTCCTGAAATGTCTGGTGGGATGCTAGGCCTGAACTTTTTCTTTTTGCTGTGTTTTGCAACAGAGAAGCCTTTGATGATTCCTGCTGATGCTTTTTAGGAATGAAGAGTAACCTTGGGGCTTTGTGTTCCCCTCCCAACCTCCGTGTCACCAAGTCAGCTTTTTCTACTTCTCTCTTCCTGAATTTGTGTTTATGTATGCCTATGACCTTGTAGGCCCCAAAAGGAAAGTTTCCTTAGCCTGTTTGCCTCAGTGGATAGAGCATCGGACCGTGGACTGAAGGGTCCTGGGTTCAATTCTAGACAAGGGCACATACATCTGTTGCAGGCTCAAGTTCCAGTCCTGGTTGAGGCTCAAGTGGGAGGCAACCAGCCGATGTGATGTGTCTCTCCCACATCGATGTTTCTTTTTTCTCTGTCTCTCCCCCTCCCTTCCACTCTCTGTAAAAAATCAATGGAAAAATATCCTCAAGTAAGGATTAACAATAGAATAAAAAGGAAAGTTGAAAATAACCAAGAGAGAAGAAGCTGACTCCATTTCCAGTGAAGCAGTTAGGCTTTCTCATTTAAAAACAGGAAAGTAAAGAGCACTTTTGACTTTTAGTTTTGTAGCTTGTGGGAGGAGAGGAGGAACCCATATCCACTAGGATCCGGAGTAAAGGCAGGGGGAGTGCAGGTCAGAGCTGGGCCCGCTGACCTAAGACCACTGTTTGAAGAAGTACTTAGATCTTGGGTTAACTGTGAGGGGCCTGGAGTCCCCTAAGAGCCACCCTTCTGGGCAGAGAACTGGACAAGGACACTCCACTACAGTTTAGAGCTGAAGAGGTAGGGCGGCCACTGCTCCTTCCAGGCATCACACAGCCTCAAGGAGCAAGGGCAGCAGAGACACACACCCAGTGATCTTGCTTCCTCCTGCTCAAGATTGTGATGCTCAGTAGACCTATTTCAGGTCTGTATAAGTCCCACCTCCCTCCTGTCCTGCCAGGTGGTTCTTGCAACATAAGAGGGAAGAGAGAAAGGAACTCCTCCAAATAACTGATAATGGGTGGGCAGGGGAGTCTTGAGTGAATTCTATATAATAAAAGCCTAATATGCTAAATGTCCAATCAACTGGTCAGCCATTCAACCAATCAAAGCATAATATGCTAATGATATGCTAAAGCTGCTCAACTGCTCACTATGACATGCACTGACCACCAGGGGGCAGACGCTCCAACTGGTAGGTTAGCTTGCTGCTGGAATCCAGCCGATTGGGACTGAGCGAGAAGGGCCGGACACACCCTAGAGCCCTCCAGTGGTTCCTCCCAGGCTGACCGACTTCCCATGTCTCTTCCCAGCCCTGATCATGCACCAGTGGGGTCCCTTGGCCTGGCCTGCACCCTCTCACAATCCGGGACCCCTTGGGGGATGGTGGAGAGCTGGTTTCGGCCCATTCCCACAGGCCAGGCTGAGGGACCCCACTGGTGCACGAATTCATGCACAGGGCCTCTAGTCTTAAATAAAATTGAGAAATGTAAATACATGTGATATCACTGCATTGGGAATATTGAGGAGAAGTTTGAGCTTGTGTTCTAATCTTGTCACACTTGCCTAAGCTGGCAGACTCCCAGGCTTTGATTTCTGCCAGAAACTGGAACAGAATATAACAGGTTCTAGAATAATGTCTTTTCATTCAATGTCATTTTGTTATAACATTGACCAGATGCCTAGGAACTTAAGTGTTGTTTATATCAATTAGCCTATGGTAAAATTGCTTTCATGATCCATCATTTTCCTTCATGTCTCAGAACCTATTCATGACTTGAAGTGAGTACTTACTGTGCAAATATAAGGCAAGACTGTTCCATTCTGACTTAGCATTACTTGAGGGAAGTCAATTGCTACAGTCATCTTTTCTCCAATTCCAGAGAATGTAGGAAATAAGAATGGGGCTCAGATTTGCCTTCGCTTCCTTTCCTCTGCTGCCCTTGTGGGAGCCAAATCTGAAATCTTCCATTGCTTTTACTACTGTGAGTGAACTGGATTTTCATTTAGAGTTATGTTCAGTCATTATAAGCATTTGTGAATATCAGTTGTCCTTTATTCTTCCACGAACTACCGCCTGGAGCAGAGGCTGTTGATTGCCCCATTCTTCATCCTTGCTTCTTTCTGACACTCCCCTTTCTAGGACATGCCTATGCAAGTCTACCTAAACACCCTGAGATTAGGACATTCTCTAGGCCCCAACAGGCTGGAAGTGCTAGGAGTTGGTGCACCAGGAAGCAGCCCTAAGCCAAAAAGAAATGGGAATAATCAAATAAACATACATCTTCCTTATCCGTGAGGACGGGAGGTGAATAATTCTGTGTCATGTTCTACATCGTGTCTTTGGGATTAGGCCTAGTTGCCTTCAATATTGCTTGATACAATATACTTTACTGGCTTTTCCCCATTTCTTGTTTCCTGGCTCCACTTTTGTATTGGTGATTCCTGAATCACCTCCCAAATATCTTATTTGCACACAACTATTCATCTTAGTGGCATCTTCAGGGATTATCCAACCAAAGATACTTTGGAATAGGAAAGAGAATGACGAATACTTAGTGGGTGACTAGGATGGAAATTTAAAAGATTTAATGTAGCCATAAGGTGATGGTTGTCCCACCAAAGGAGGCTTCCAGCTACCCTCCAAAACACCCTGGCCAGGGCATATGTATTGTCTTGATGAATTTTCTCCACTCTGAGGTCTTGCCGATCTTGTCAACACAAAGAGCAGATGTATCCCTTGAGCAGGGTCATATCTACAAAGCTCATAGAACTGAGATCCAAAACTCAAATACCAGTTTATGAATTTACCATAAGAAGTAATGACCACAGGGACTGGAATACTCGACCTCTAAGTGACCACTGTATACTGTTGCTAGAGGCTGACCTACATGGATTTCTAAATAAACAGCAGAGGTGGCACGGGTAGCATGTAATTGTTGCAAGGGAAGCCAGGGGTACCCAAGGCATTAGTTTTAGATGTGATCCTCACATCTGCAAGTAAGGGCAATAGTGCCTATGAAAACAAAAAGCTAACACTCCTTCGCAGAAAATCCCTCCAACCTTCCACCCTGGAGATCCTTCCTGCATAGGACTTGGAGATTATGGGCTTTGCAAATGCTTCCATGTGGAATGCCTCTGGGATTCCCAATCCCTCCTTCTGAGCCTCACATTCTTCCTTTAAATGTTAATAGATTCCGCCAGACTCAAACCAGTTTTGCTGAACTGTAAACTATTCAGACTTATGCATTGATTTTGCATATATTGCAAAATTTCCAAGGGGCAATCTCATGTCCCTAGTTTTTAGTTTTGGAAGGGCTAACAAGCTACAGCACCCACTTATGAATATCGCCTATATATCCAGAGTGCATGTCATTTGTTCTCACGAGCAGTTTTTGAAGTGGATGTTGTTATTTTTATATTCCTCACAGGGAAACAGAGATTTGGGTAGATCTAGTTATTGTCCAAGGATGGAACTCGAGTTCAAGCCTGGGTTTGTCTAAGGTTATAACTCCTGGTCTTTCTTTGTCTTGCTATTGAAAAGTTGTGAATGGTATCAAGCTTCTGTATACAATATTGATATGAATAAAGGTTTTTACAACTAGCACAAAATTTGAGAAATCCTAAGGGTCCATCTAACTCTAAAAGTGTATGATTTTTTGAAAATGTACCTGGCTTTGTTAACCCTCAGAATGAAGACCTTTTTTCCTAAATAATTCTGACAAAAATTACTGCTCTTGGTTATTCAGGGACAAGAAGTTGTGTCTGAGTTATCTTTGTAATTGCCTCACTTTTTTACTTCACTGACCTTAGGATCATGTTATTCATTCCTGTTACTCACCAAGTCTCTTTACTAATGCTCATTGCATCTGGTATAGATGTTTCACAAGGAATGAGAGTAACTTTCTAAGGATTGTAAAAGATCTAATTACCTTTATTGACCCTGCCCAGAAGCAACAACAGATAATGCTGTAATTAACTGAGTTTCACTACAAATGGGAAACATGTGGGTGATTTTTATTATACAAGAAGAAAGGCCAGCTCAGTAAGCTGATGGGTAACTTATTTAGCACCCTGAAATTTGTTCAATGCTTCTGTATCTTTTTTTCCTTTATTTTATTTTTTCCCATCACCAATTATCCTCCTTATACCTTCTTTCACCTCCTCCCCTAATCTATTGTCCCTGTCAATGAATTCTTTCTCTTTCTTTTTAAAAATTAAAAAAGAATTTTAAATTGATTTTGCAGAGAGAGGAAAGGAGAGGGATAAAGAGAGAGAGAAACATTGATGAGAGGGAAACATCAACTGGCTGCCTCCTGCACACCACCTACTGGGGATCAAGCTCACAAACTGAGCATGTGCCCTGACCAGGAATCGAACTGATGACCTCCTGGCGCATGGTTGACACTTAACCATAGCCACACCGTCCAGGCTAAATTTTTTTTTATTGTTGACAGTATTACATATGTTTCCCATCCCCCTCCACCCCCCCCACCCCACCTCTCTCCACTTAAGCCCCACCCCAACCCAGGCCTTCATCAGACTATTATCTTTCTCCTTTTTTTTCTTTTTTGCTCAATCCCTCCAGCCCCCCCAGCCCCATCCTTGGACAGCTGTCAGCCTACTCTCTATCTATGAGTCTGTCTCTAACTGAACTAACAAGCTTCTGTATCTTTCTTTTTCTTCTTCCTTTCTATCTTTTTTCTCATCCACCCTTCCTAATTTAAAAATGTTTATTCTTCCAATTATGAAGTTAAATAGATGATCATCAAATAAAATTTTTAGAATACAGAAATATGGAAAGATAAAAATATACACATTTTTACTGTTTAGAAATGACTAAAGTTAACCTTATGATGTGGCTTTTCTGTGTGTGTGTGTGTGTGTGTGTGTGTGTGTGTGTACATACACTGTTTTTTGTTTGTTTCTTTTAAACATTATGAGGATAGACACCCTTTGGAGGATTCTGTCTATTTCAGTCTCCTTTTTCCAGAAAAGGTGAGTTTAGACAGGTCAGGAGGAGACAGCCAGGTTGAAGAAAGACAAATATTCATGGCAAGGTTGTGAGGAGTGTGAACACCGGGGACCAGGAGAAAAGCAAGCAGTGCAGGTATGAAATGCTGAGAAAGGAGTGGTCAGGAGGTGAGCAGGGCCCAGATAAATGTGAGCCCTGAATGCTAAGCTAAGGAATGTAGATTCCAACAGGAAGGCCAGGGGGAGGGGGTAATGCCATGATCAGAGCTTTAGAACAGTACCTGGCACATAGCAGGAGCTCAGTACATCTGTATCGACTGAATAAATGATGGTCATGTAGAGATTGGGTGACAGTGACATGAATAGAGGGAGGGAAGCCAGTGAGGAAATGCTCATTTCCTAAATTACTAAGGGTTGGAACTAAAGTTTTGGAAATGGAGATAACAGAGATAAAAGAATGAATTGTGGAGAAATTAAATGTTTCCTCTTGCCCTAGCCAGTTTGGCTCAGTGGATAGAGCGTTGGCCTGCAGACTATAGGGCAGTGGTTCTCAACCAGTGGGTCGCGACCCCTTTGGCGGTCTAACGGCCCTTTCACAGGGGTCGCCTAAGACCATCCTGCATATCAGATATTTACATTACGATTCATAACAGTAGCAACATTACAGTTATGAAGTAGCAACGACAATAATTTTATGGTTGGGTCACAACATGAGGAACTGTATTTAAAGGGCCAGAAGGTTGAGAACCACTGCTATAGGGTCCTGGGTTTGATTCTGGTCAAGGGCATTTGCCTCAGTTGCAGGCTCGTGGGGGAGGCAACCAACCAATGTTTCTCTCTCTCTGTCTCTCCCCTCCCTTACACTCTTTCTAAAAATCAATGGAAAAAATATCCTCGGGTGAGAATTAACTAACTCACTAAATAAATAAATGTTTCCCCCCTCTCACCAAATGTTCCCCTTTTGCCAGATGGGTAGAATATCTTTGCTTAGTGCCTCGAGCTACTCTGTGAGCTACTCTGTTATCTCACTTCTCAGACTGACTATAAACTTTGGTTTAATTGATGATTAGTTGAATTAGCAATTAAATTTTAGCACATACGCATAAGATAAATTTCTATCCTCTACACATCTACTCGATTACATTCCTATGTATGTGAGTTACCTGCCAGGGCCGTGATTGAAATGGAGACACTCCTACAAAGTGGAACTTGGAAATTCTAAGTAAGCAAAAGCTTACTCTTGTGCAATACACATCTTAAAATGGATCCTAAACGTTTCAAGCCATAAGGTCATGTCATGCCCTGTGTTTATTTTACATCCAGTTGGTGGGAGAATTGGGAGCAAGTCCATGGGCACAGCATTTGTAGGATAAGTCTGCTCTACACCAGGTAGGTCACACACACCTCTTTGTATTTTTGTTTTGATGGTTCTGTCTTGTAAATCTGTATGTGTGCTTTGGACAGGCTATTATTTCATATATTGTAACTTCATGGCTGATATGGCTAAGTAGCAACCAACTTAGTTGAGTAAGAAAACAGCAGTACAGGTAATACTCGCATACAGCAGAAGTTATGGATGTGATGCATGAATGTTAGGAAATAATCACTGTTCTCAAATGCAGGAGGTGGATCTGACCCTTCCTGTATTTCTTAGTTAATTCCAGTTAACTTTTTACAAAGAGTCAAAATATCTTGTTATTTTTTTTTAATTTTAGGCAATTGGAAAGTTTTCATCACTAGGATTTGAGTCTATGCAGCCCTTAAAAGTCTCTTTCCTCCTCAGTGTGCACCTACTAAGTACCTACTATGGATGGTCAAGGAGCTTATAGGCTACATCGTTAGATTTTCACACTGAGCCTGTAAGAAGGGCATTGGTATTCCTGTTTTGAAAAAAGTTGAGGAACAAGAATGTTGGGTAAATTTTCCAAGGTCATGCAGCTAGTAAATAATGAAGCTGAGATTTCTGCACAAATATGAATCAAAAGTCCAAGTTCTTTGCACAACACACCCTCCATCCCAACAACTAATCCTGTGGATTTCCCAGGATTTGGAGATAGAAATGCTATAGCTGAAATGGGGAAGAAAAAATTGACCTGAGAAAATAACCAGGACTGGATACATAAGAATAAAAACAACATTTAATAAGACTTTTAAATCTGTATCATACTTCATTGTTTAAGAGCCATGTCACATACAGCATCTTTTTTTAAAAAGCACAGTTTATTGATTTTTTTAGAAAGAGAGAGAGAAACATCAATGTGGGAGCAAGAGCACAACATCAGTTGGCTGCCTCCTGCACGCCACCTACTGGGGATCCAGCCACCCACCCTGGGCATGTGCCCTTAAGTGGAAATCAAACCTGCAATCTTTTGATGCATGACTCAATGCGCAACCAATTGAGCCACACGTGCCAGGGCCATACAACATCTTTTTAACATAACCACACGATGTGGAAATACAGACCAAGGTTAATATTCTCCATGTAGATGGAGAAGTAGAATTTTCTCAGGAAAATTACAGAGACTTGCCCACAGTCACAGGCTAATTTAAGGCAGGGTTCTCTTTAAGAATTTAAAGCAGGATTCTCCTGAGAAGCAGAATCCAAGATTCCTGGTTTCTGACACGGTGCATCCTTCCTATGCACTGAGCAACCTTCAAGCAGTTTGTACTTCAGTAGAAGGCTGGGCTGCAGACCCTGTAGGAGCAGTCGACTCTACAACCAGGGAGACAGCACAGGGGGTTGCACACAGGCTACACCCGGCCTCCACAGGGGGGCAGATTTTAGGTTGGCAGAATTTCAACATCTTACCTATTGTAGGTGTATGCCCTTTTATTTATTGATCTATTTATCTATTATTATTACTATTATTATTATTCCTCTTCATCACCATCAACATCACTATCACTATTACTGTTGAAAAGCTAATTTGTGGGGGTACTATGCTAGTTATGAAGTTATAAAGTCAAATAATTATGTTATACAATGAACAGTGTGATATTGTTATTAGTATTTAGTCAATAATTTCACAGTGGTAGAAAGAGGTTACTGAGCCTTATGTATGAAACAAGCCACTAATAGGGAGGGAGAGTGTGATGTAGAGAAGGTTCCGTGGAGGAGGAGTCACCTGAAGAATAATAAGTAGTTTGGAGTGAGGAAGTCCAAAGGTCTTTTCAGAAGTGAGGCTTGTACTAAGGCACAGAGTTACTAAACATTCTGTATGTTTGGAAAAATGCATGTGCTTCCAAATTACTGGAGGATAAAGTATGAGAAAAGATGTGTAGAGTCAGGGGCAGAGATAG
>NW_005871154.1:1747489-1761023 GCF_000147115.1 Myotis lucifugus
TTCTTAGACATATTTTACAGGTGTTACTGATAAAGAGCAATTAGACATCCAAAATAATAATTGCAGAGGACCCAAAACTAAAATAATGGCAGGGGAAGATATTTTAAATGAAAGACAGAAAGACATAATAAAGTTTTTAAAGCTATTTATTTAGCTGACCATACTTGTTAAAAATTGCTATTTGTATTCATTTCATTTTAACAAATAATTATTATAGGTAAAAATGAAAATAATGGGTTTGTTTGATTCCAGTTGCTGTATATTATCTTGAAACAGAGTACTCATTGTAGTGCTCTAGAAATTGTGTTTGTAGCTATATGCTAGAGGCCCGGTGCATGAGATTCGTGCATTGGGGGTGGGGGAGTCCCTCAGCCCAGCCTACGCCCTCTCACAGTCTGGAACCCCTTGGGGATGTTCACCTGCTGGTTTAGGCCAGATTACCCCCCACCCCTGGGATTAGGCCTAAGCCAGCAGTCAGACATCCCTCTCGCAGTCCGGGACTCTCATAGTTCAGGACCCCTCGCTCCTTACCACCCGCCTGCAGCAGAGGCGGGAAAGGCTCCTGCCACTGCTGCTGCACTAGTCAGCCATGAGCCCAGCTTCTGGCTGAGCAGCACTCCCCCTATGGGAGCGTACTAACCATCAGACGGCAGCTCCTGTGTTGAACGTCTGCCCCTGATGGTCAGTGTGCATCATAGCTACCAGTCATTCTGCCATTTGGTCAATTTGCATATTAGGCTTTTATTATATAGGATAGCATTTTATGAAGATTATTTTGCAGAATTTCTTTGTTGAATATCACGCCAAATTAAATCTTTAATTAAAAAAACTTTATTATGATGTGTGAAATGCTTTGATGTACTCAAGATAAGAAGTGCTAGTGGTAAGTATAATTAGATGTAGAAAATTCACATGTGCTAAAAGTTATGTTCAAATACCACATTGATATTTTATGGTATTTGTATTTTGGATGATCTCCCAAAATATATGAAAGATAATTTATATAACTCCAGAAAAATATTTTTATTACTTCCTATTTCATTTTTGGGAAAAAGACATATGTTTTATTCTTTTGAAAAAGGAAATGATATTTTCTTAACATGGCATTTCCAATGATCTATCACTTCATAATGTGTTATAAATAAGGAAAAATGACTCATAAGACTCTAGCAATATTATACATAAAAATCACTATCTAGTTTCAAAAGTGATAATTTGCTGAGCTTTATCTTAAATATACATTTAAGAGATAATGGATTATGACTGGAAAAATACATTTTATCATGTTTGAAACAAAGGAAATCCTCACTAGGGAAACAACCAGAATTAAGAAACCAAGGCACATATTATATAGTATTGTTATAATTATACATATCTACTTATACACATTCCAAAGAAATAAACATAGAAATAAATAACAGAAAAAGATGCAATGAAATGTTTGTAGTGAAAGACTTTCTAGGGAGCTAGGGCACCATTTCTACTTGGCAATGTTCAGTGGTGCTTTCTTAGAGAAGATTGAATTCTTTTAGTCTTAGATTTATAGTATGAACAATGGAATACTTTTAGCCCTACAGTGTAAGTCTTATGTTTAGTCTTGTAGTAGTATATTAGTTTTACATCTTACAACAGAGTTCTTTTAGTATTACAATGGGAGACAATAGGAGTAGTGAGAAATTATAACTTACTTTTATATAGTGATTTCTTCTGTTGCAATAAACAATTGCCCAGTCATTTATCTGATTTGATTTTTGTGAGTAGAGAGGGTGGAAACTATTTATTACATTTTACTGATACAGAGTCTGAGGCTAAGAAAGATCCAATGACTACATAAGTCTCACTGCAATTAAGTTGTAGAGCTGAGACTAAACCCAATAATTTGGCTTTTAAAATTTATTCATTTCTTTTTATAGTGACAAAATACACATAAAGTTTGCTTTCTTAACCATTTTAAGTGTACAGTTATATGTTATAAAATATATTCACATTATTGTACCACCATCACTGCTACCTGTGCCTAAAATTCTTTTATCTTGTAAAATTAAAACTCTATACTATTAAATAATAACTTTCCATTATTCCCTCCACCCAGGCTCTGACAACCACCATTATTCTGTCTTTATGATTTTGACTACTGTAAGTACCTCATATAAATAGAATCATATAGTGTCTTTTTGTGATTGGCTTATTTCACTCAGCATAATGTCCTCATGGTTCAACCATGTTGCATATTGCAGAATTTCCTTCCCTTTTCACGCTGAATAATATTCTGCTGTATGTAGTATATACCACATTTTGTTTATCCATTCATCTGTCAATGGACACATGGGTGCTTCCATGTTTTAGTTATTGTGAACAATGCTGCTATGAACTTGGGTGTACAAATATTTCTTTGAAACCCAACTTTCAATTCTTTTGATCATATACCCAGAGGTGGAATTTCTGGATAATATATTAATTCTATTTTTAATTTTTTAATTGTTTTCCACCGTGGCTATACCATTTTACATTCCTACCAAAAGTGTACAATTTTTCCACATCCTTGCCAACAATTGTTTTCTACTTTTTTAAAATAGTAGCCATCCTAATGGATGTGCTGTGCTATCTTATTATAGTTACGATTAGTGATGTTGAACATATTTCATGTGCTTATTGCCATTCAAATATATTTTTGGAAAAAATGTCTATCCAAGTCCTTTGTCCATTTTTAAAATATATTTTTAAAATTTTTAAATTACAGTTGACATATAATATTACATTAGTTTCAGGTATACAACCTCATGATTAGACAGTCATATAACTTATGAAATGATCACCTTGATAAACCTAGTACCCATCTGACACCATATTGTAGTTATTACAGTATTATTGACTATATTCCCTATGCTGTACTTTACATCCCCATGACTGTTCTGTAACTACCAATTTGTACTTCTAAATCACTTAACTTTTTCACCCATTCCCCCCAAACCTTTTCTCATCTGGCAACTGTCAAAATGTTCTCTGTGTCTATGAATCTATTTCTGTTCTGCTTATTTGTTTATTTTGATTTTTAGATTCCACATATAAGTGAAATCATCTGACATTTGTCTTTCTCTGTTTGCCTTATTTTATTTAGCATAATACTGTCTAGGTTCATCCACGTTATTGTGGATGGCAAGATTTCATTCTTTTTTATGGCTGAAACATATTCTATTGTATATATGCACAACTTCTTTATCCATTCATCTATCAATGGCACTTAGGTTGCTTCCATATCTTGCCTATTTAAGTAATAGTTCAATGAACATATGAATGGCTCTGTGCTTTCTGGGAGGTGCAGGCCCTGGTCAGCCATCACCTGTGCCCTGCCAGGGCTACCCAGCATGAGCTACAAAGTGATCTGCAGATGGCTGCTACTTGTGCTGTGCCTGGAGGTACCTGGAAGAGGCCAGCTGCCACTAGTGCCAGGCCCGAGGTCACTTAATAAGAGGTATGGGGTATGCAGAGGCCAAATGCTGCTTTTTGAAGAGGTCTTAGGAAAGTCTAAACCATGAGCTAAGAGAAACTGTTTGTATAGAAAAGCCACTGGAAACTGCTTGGGTGGGCTGGAAAGTTGGTTGGGGCAGGGTCTCAAGGAATCACCTGGGTGGGGTGAACAGTGTTACCCAGGTTGGTGGAGTTTCAGATATGGTGCCATCTGCAAGCTCTTTGGGGAAGGCTCAGCAAAGGAAAATTGATATCTGTCAGCACTTCTGTCTGGGAGAAAGCTGCTCCTCCAGCCCTCGTTTTGAATCTAGACAATTCAGTTCCTCCTCATATGTCCGTGGTGCCTTTTGAGCTGCTGCCCCAGTGCTGGAACTCAAAGCAAGTGAGTCTGAGTAATTCCTTGAGAACCCTTTAAAGGGAATGTGTGGGACTCCAGGAACCCTTGTCCTCACTCAGTCACAATCCCTGTTGATTTTCACAGCCAGAAGTTATGGGGGCCTCTTTTCCTGGCAGTGTTGCCTCAGACTGGGCATTCTGGTATGGGCCTAGGACCCCTTATTTATCAGGGAGGTCCTCCGCAGCTGAAATATCCCTCCTAAGTTTTAACCACCACACATGGGTGTGAGACCAGCCCATTCTGCATTTCTGTCCCCTCTACCAGTCCCCATGTGGCTTCTGCTTTATATTCGTAGTTATAGGCCTTATGTTCAGCTAGACTTCGGGCAGTTCTGACTGGTGGTTTTTCTGTAGTTTAGTGACAATTTTGATGTGGCTGTGAGAGGTTCTGAGTACCACATTTACCTACACCACCATCTTGACTAGAAGTTAATTTGGCTTTTTACGTGGAATTTGAAGAGCCATGAATGCCAAGTTCAGAGTTATCATCGGATTCCCAGCTTAGTGAATCCCAGAGATCTGACGGATATGTTTCCTTCTCTCAGCCAGGACAGCCACAGCTTCCCTTTTCGCTGGGACCCATAGTTACAGCCTTTTCAGGAATGCTTGTCAGCCCAGTGTTCCCAATCTTGTTTTTCCTAGTTTTGCTCACTTCTTTGTATAATAAATGGCAGGCAGCACGAGCTAATTAGCAAACAGCAGACAATGCATGTTGGTACACAATCCTTACTCCTCCAAGGCCTCTATTACTGCCAGTGACTTGTGACCTCACTATGAACCTGGGTGGCAGTAAAGCTACCACTGCGATTAGGGTTAGAATACAGTAATCTTCTTAGCCTTAGTTGAAACCGTGAAAATCCGTTTCATCTTCAATTATTATTTATTTGGCCCATTTCTCTGGAGGGCAAGGGGCTGTCTAATCCCCCAGGCTGAGCCTCAGCAGTCTGTACCAGCAGGAAAGAATGCCAGCCTCACATACCAGGAGCTGGGAGACTGGGCCGTGGATTTGAGAGGCCCCAACCCCGAAGGGGTTGGAGATGAGGAAGCTTCAGGAACTTGCTTGTCTGATGGTTACTCTCCGAGAGAGCTGCTTTAAAAATGGTTCAAGAAAAGCTCCTAGAAGTGTAAGGTTTTCCTAAGTGGAGAAGAATCAACAAACTGTAAAACCTTGTATTACAAAAAATTCATAACATAAAGTAAACTAAGATACCACTGATGACTCAGGAGTGATTCAGCTGATTCACCTCTTTCACTCTCAAAGGAGCTCATGTCAGCAAAGCCAAGTGTGCTCATTGGAGATGCACAGACTTTATCCCAGAACAGCTGAGAGAAGCGTGCGTCCACACCACAGGCCCAGATTGGATTACGGGAGGACCTCATCTGGGATGAGTCAATAGAAAAGGTCTGGTTGAAGAATTGTTTCATCAAATGGAGGAAACATCCGCAAAAACTCAGCAATGGTTGTCAATAGGAGCGTTAAGATGGTTTCAGTGGAGAGGAGGCCCTCTTACCTAAACTGTGGTAAACACTTGTTGTAAACCCACTGTGGTAAACACTGGAGGTTTGGATACCTATAGCACTGATCTTCCTGAGCCTTATGGTATCCAACAACCTAGAGGGCCTGGTTCCTTTTGGGGAACTTTTTACAAGATTATTAGCCTCAAGAAGCCTAGTAGACATGTCTGGGGTCTCTCTGGTCCTCTTTGTGTCTCTGTTCCCTGTAACATAGGCCAATTTGTACAACACCATGCTGTACCTGGGGAAGATGATCCCAGCTGTCTAGGTAAGAATCTCTTCCCCAAGGTACTCAGGTTGCTACTACCAATTGTGCTACATTAATATCTTGTGCATAATCTTTGAAAGACTGATTATTTCTTTGGGGTGAATTATTAAAACAGTAATGTCTAGTTAAAGAGAATTTACTAGTTGTTGGAAATTATGCCTGTATGTAAGACTCAGTGCACATGGTCAGATTATCTTTGAGAATGTCCTATCCATTTAGAGAAGCTATTCAAAGGGGTTGGAGGGTGAGAGGTGAGCATGCTGACTTGAGAGTTAGTGGCATATTCAGAAATGGAACACAGCCCTTAGGACTTCCAGTCCAGCAGTCCTTAATCCCCCCTTCCCTTTGCTTTCTGTGGAAGCCTGTGGCAATGCTCACGTTCCTTGCAGGAAAAAACAAAAAACAAAAAGCAGCTATTGTATCCAGGGCTCAAAGTGGTTGGCAGTAACAGAAGACATGGTTTCACATGGATCATATTTTCCATTGTGATTAAAACGTTTACTGAATGACTGCGTAAGTCATGACACTTAAATGCAACCTCGCGTGAATGAGGACAGAGCATGTGTTGAGCACACAGGTGTGACACAGCAGGTACTGTGCCAGGAGCTAGTAGGGTATACCACTGGTAGGATGTAGATTGGGAGGAAATCTACAAAAAAGAATGCTGGTAGGACATAGACACATAAACTGCTATTATATAGGCGTGCTAGGGAGGGAGAGGACCTCTTCCCATCTGGCTCAAGGAGGCTTGTTATTTAGGATTTGGATTGGCCACATAGAACAGAAAATACGACTCAGTGAAGGATTAATGAGATAGGATTTATTCCCCCTGCACATAAAATAAGTTCAGAGGTTGTGAGCAGAGCAGTGCCCGACTGAAGTAATTTATTTTTGAAGAATATTGATCCAGGAGTGGGAACACGGTCTAAGCAGGGGAATGGAGTCCGGGAGATTCTGGGTGAGATGGCACGAGGGACTGAGCAAAAGGACAGGCTGGGTGTGGGGGATATTGGAGGAATGAATGAGCAAATTGGTGTCAGAGAGGAAAAGTAGGGCAGGAAGGAGACAAAGATGGTATCACGGTTTGGGAACACCACGTCTTTGGAGGAAAGAGTAAGTGTCCTTTCAGGCACATGGCACTGGGGGGAAGGCTCCTGCCAGCACCTTGTGATCTAGGCCTGGGCTGCTGTGACAGCTGCTCTGGGACAGTGTGGGGACCTGTATGGTGTTCTGAAGCGTCAGCCTGACTCTGCCACCAATGAGACGGTGTTGGTTCCCTTGGGAGGACAAACATCCCAGCACTGATAAGATCAGTGGAATCAGGACCTGAAAGTTTGGGCAAAAAATACTGAAAGCTGAAACCGTGACACTGCGCATGTGGTGGAGAGGCCTAGAAAAGCCACGTCGGTGCCGATCCCTGAAACCTGGAGCCCGAACTGCTGGGAATCCTCGTCCAAGACCCATTAGGTGCCGATCCATTTTTTAAAAGGAAATTGTTTTATTCTGTTTAAATCAATAACGTTCCCTGTAAAAATAAGAGAGGGAAAAAAATATAAAAGTAGAAAGAAATGTAATACAGTAAAGCAGTAACCTCACCATAGAGAGTCTCTGATAACATATCCTATATGCAAATTGGCCGAATGGCAGACCAACCAGTCGCTATGATGTGCACTGACCCCCAGGTGACAGACGCTCAATGCAGGAGCCTGGTGGTCAATGTGCTCCCACAGGGGGAGCACCACTCAGCCAGAAGCCGGGCTCATGGCTGGTGAGCACAGTGGCAGTGGTGGGAGCCTCTCCTGCCTCCGTGGTAGTCCGACATCCCCCGAGGGCTCCTGGACTGTGAGAGGGCACAGGCCTCTAGTTGGTATATAATTTTCTATGCATTTGTGTGAATATACATATCTATATACAAATAGTACATATACATATATAAAGTGAAAATTATATATAACATGCCAAACTGGGTGTTAGAATATTTTATAATTTTTTTCAGTTTTTAAATATTGTAAAAAAGAATTTTGAACATCTTTTCAGGTCATTCAATATTTTTCTTTAATATTATTTATAAAGGTTGTATAATGTGCCATTACATATTTATAGTATAATTATATTTAACATATTTAAGAAGTTCCTCTTTTTTTACAATGATAAGCAACACTGTTATATATGCTCCTGAAGTTAAATGTGTACAAACCTCTCTCTCTAATGGTTTTATTAGCATAAATTTCTACAAGTGGAATTGTTAGGTCAAAGGCACATGCATTTTTAAGTTTTCCATGCAGCTTTTCCCCTCCCACAGTTTTTTTCTTAAGTATAGTCTCACCTGGGTCCTATGATCGTCTATTTCTCTGAATCTTTGTCAATAGTGGGTATTTTAGTATTAAAACAATTATCCTACTTCTATTACTAATGAAAATATTTTTTCACATTATTATTAGCATTTTTATTTTTCTGTGTGGTCAGTTGTTTACTCATATCCCCGTGACTCTATCTATTTGGATGTTTTAAAATAATTTATAAAACCTTTTTATATGTAAAGTATATTTCCTTTATGCCTGTCTTAAATGTAGCAAATTTTCCCCCAGTTTACATTTACCATTTGTTTGGCTTCTGATGATTTATATACATACATTTTAAAATGTTTTTCCTTTTATGATTTCTGCCTTTTTCATAATGCTTAAAAGTCCTTTGCCCGCAATACTTATTGAGTAGATATTCACCTCTGTGGTCTAGTAGTACTTTCGTGGAGTAGAGGACACACGCTCAGGAATGTATCTGAGGTGGGATCAGAGGACTCGGGCTGATGGGATGGGTGGGTGCTAAAGAGGGAGGAGTCACGTGTGAGCTTGTTCTTAGGCCTGGTAGACTCTGGTGAGGGTGCAACCACTGACTAAAACCAGGAGTACAGGAAAAGGAACAAGTCTGTTAGGGTAGATAATGAGTTCGGTTTTGCACACTTTGCACTTGAAATGTCTGCCAGACATGCCCAAAAGGCAGTTGGAACAAGGGTATGGAACTCAGGGGTAAGGTTGGGGTTTTAATGCAGATATAAACATATTCAGCAGACATTGGATAGCTTAACATTTTCTTTTCAGTGCACATCCTGGGCCCAACGCGATGCTAATAAGCACTTCACCGCATTACGTCATTTAGGCTTCCTGACGACCTTAAGAGGTAGAAATTATTATCCTCTATGAGTAGACAGGCTTACAGAAGTTAAATTACTTTACTAAGGTCTTATCACAGGTTAGCGGTGAAACTCCAATGTGAAATCAAATAAGCCCGCCTGATTTCCAGAGTTTACTCTCTGGCCCGGTTTGCTCTGTTGCCACAGGAGTGGATGAGCAGGGAATGCCAGGGAAAGCCAGAGTCCCCAGGATGGAGACTGGCACAGTTAGCAGTGGGCAGAGAAGGGAAGGGATCTCTTAGGAAGTAGAGGGGAAGGGGGAGGGAGAGTGGGAGGGCCATGTATGTACATGCTGACTGACTCCGCAACCAGAATGCAAACATTTTGATGGTAGGGGTTTATTTTGATGGTAGGGGTTTATCTCTTACACATTCTTGTACATAAATCTGAGACCCCACTCCTGACCCTACTCCTGAAAAAAAAAATGTTTCTTGATTGATGCCCTAAATGGTCTGTCAGTAATTTTCTTAAGTTATCCTCTGAGCTAGACCAGTCCCTGTGTCCCCACCTGTCATGGACGAGGGGCTCATTCACAGGAGCACCTCAGTATCATTCAGCTATGGCCTTCTTGGAGAGCAGCAGAAGCGGACCCTTGGCTTATGCTCTCTGCATATGTGGGCGAGGTCACTCCCACAGAAGAAGCACACGCTGCGTTTGTTGCCTTTTTGCTGAGTTGTTGAGTGAGTGTGGTATATAACCCTTTTACCTTTGAATCATAGATTTTTGGTTTCCTCTTTTAGTGGATGTTTCCCTACATACTTAGGACTTTGTAAAATAGAATCAGAATCAACCCTTTTTCTTTACAGCCTGAATATGTAGTCGTGTCACAGAAATAACACTGGACCTGGATTTTACATGCTAAAGGAGTGTGGTACAGGGGGCAAAGCATGCAGTTAGGAATTAGAATTACAGTTTTTGTTCTGACACTTCGGGCAAATTACTTAAATTCTTTGAGCCACATTCTCCTCCTTATAAAAATAAGGGGTACCTACTAACAGGGTGGTTATGAGGGTTAAATAAATTAACCAAGATAAAGGGCGTGGCCCATTATAGGTACCCAATACAAGGAAGTTGAAACTCTGAGTTCATATAGAATCATTTTGCTTCAATGCTCTTCTCAAATGACCGTTTGGTAGCTCATTTGTACTCATCCCTGTGGTTGGGTTAGGAGGAAAATGAGTCCTAACTCAGCCATGTCGATTTAATGCAAGTCTAATGTGTGCAGCTATGGCACATAATTTTAATTGGTAATAAATCTGCCGAAAAAGGTTTAGGGCATAATCTAATTTTCTTGGTCCAGACTAACAGTGGGTTCAGAAACTCACCTGCATGATAATCAGTAAATAACCCATTATAGTTTCTTTTTCTGGGGGGGAAAAAAAATCCAACGTCAACATTTTTGTGGACTGAAATGTGTTCATTTCAAGCACTTCCCATACGGGAGCTACCTTGGCCTCACTCCAAATAATCTAAACAGTGTTGCCTACCTCCAGACGACTGCTGCAGCTGTGAATGAATACTGCATGTAACTCCCACTGCAAGTTAGCACAGGCTTCAGACAAGCCTGCGAGATAAAAGGGGAACTCTTTGAAGACAACAGAGAAGTGAGCCGCAGCCTGAGCTTGGCAGGCCTATTTATTAAAACGGTGATTTAGGAGATTTTTCAAATGCCACTCTTAGTTGTAGCTCTCATTGGAGAGGTCTGTCTGCTTCAGGAATACACATCCTGTGGACGCTCTGGCTTGTTCCTGTGGTTTGGTGTAATTATTAATAGAGCCCCCTTTCACTCTCAAGAGTCCCTGTTTGTCTGATAAATGCTGTGGTCATTCCTTACAGGCCCTTTTCAGAGCAAAGCCCATCTCTTTGAAGATATAATCTTTGCCTTGATCTAAGAAAAATGACCTTCGTTTCCTACAACAGACTCTTTGGCGCCCTATCTTACAGCCATTAAAGTATGTCTTCAGAGCAATAATTAAGAGCCACGTAAGCTAATGACTTTCTCCCTATGGCGCTCTTATTGGTGAAAGCACGTGAGGTAAAGTCATAGGGACTCATCTAATACAGCAGCCCTGGGCAGGAAACGTGAGGGCTTCACGTTTATGTTTACAAAGCAATTCCCAATCATTTGTACGGGCAGGAATATGTACCTACATTGGACAGTGACTGTTCCTTCTGGAATGCCATTCTGCGCTTGAAGTTTGAGCACTTCGTGGTCTTACACACCTTTTGCAGACTCGAGTCATCTGCATGCCTCTTCTTCAGGAGAGGGTGTGCTGTGGTGTATCGATTTGGGGACAGAAAGATTGTCAAAACATCATCAGAGATGCTCTGAGAGTTACTGTTGTAACAGCAGTGTGGCTGCTGGGAGGAGGAGCCACATGGCAAAACCCCAGCCATTCACTAAGGAAGGAGGGAGGGCGGCTTGTCAGGGTAAAGCCAGGCATCCGCCTGAGGAGTCTGAAGCAGACGGTTTCACAGGCTGGGACAGATGGCTTCTTGGGAAGCCTTGTCATGTGGGGGTAGAGGGAGCAAGGAGGAAAGATGATCTACCTGTTTGCTAATGTCCTTTCGTCTCGACAGCTCCAGCCTGAATCTAGTTTCTATTCTGTCCCCACTTGTGAGGCTTCCTATCTGCAGCTCAATTCGGAGAGAAGGAAAGAAGGTCAAAGCAAGGGCAGGGAGCACAGAAAGGCTTTCCTTCTGGGGGAAGAACGTGCTTGGAGAGCCCTTCTCCTGGGAAAAAGGTGCAACAGCTGAGGAGAGAACAGATCCATGGGACCAGAAGAGAACAATGGTATCTTGTTTGCTTCAAAATGGTCCTTTCACAGCCTTTCTCCCACGTCTCCCAAAGGGGGGCAGGTGGAGCTCAGGACAGAAAGTTTCACCTCATGGGTAATGGTGCCATTGGGGGGGGGATGATTAGAACGAGCGGGGTGTCCCTCTTTCCAGGGGGTGTCTAGAAGAGCCAGAATTCAGGCATCCTAGTTGAAAATACTCCCCAGAGATCTTGTGACCCAGTTCCCTCATTTCACCTGAGGACTTTCAGGTTCAGAGATCTTGAGTGACCTTTACAAAGATTTCACTGAACGGCTACCCTGGGTGCTCACCAAGCCACGGAAGTCTAAAAGATTTTAAAAGTACAAACCGAGAGTAATTTCTTCCCACTGTGAAGAATTGTCATGAGACCTAAATGCATGACTCTGGAAACCAACTGCACAGACTTCCTGCTGGCCAGGGAGCTTGCTCACCAGGGTCGCCCTTGCTGCCCCTGACCGGGATCTCCTGTCCCCAGGGAAGCAGTGAGCTGAAACTTCAGGAACCATTTCTTCATTTTTGTATTCTTTTAAAAAATTTATTGATTAGAGAGAGAGAGAGAGAGAGAGAGAGAGAGAGAGAGATTAGTTGTCCCACTTATTTATGCATTCATTGGCTGATTCTTGTATGTGCCCTGACCGGGGATCGAACCCAAAACCTTGGCATATGGAAACAGTGCTCTAACCAACGGAGCTACCTGGCCAGTGCAGTTTTGTATTCTTTTGCTTAAAGAGTCTCCTTCCCCCTAATTTTATAAACTTCAGGTCCCAGAAAACCTGAATCTTGGCCTGCCTGTCCCACGTAATAAATCTAAACATCTGATGCTCCAACATCCTCCTGATCAGAAGAGATCAGGTGAGCCTGAGGATGACTCAGCTGAGGCCACTGGGAAAACAGGCTTCAGCCTGTGAAAAAGTTGGACCAGGCATAACATTTGAGGGCTGGCTCACGTTATGTCTCAAACTTTCACCCCCTCCTTGTTTCTATCACCATTCCCTCCTTGCCCAGACCAGACTTGTCTTTCAGATCTACAGAACTGGGATTTTGGATAGGGCAAGAGTCTTATTTTGTCGTCTTCCCTGATTTTGTAGGTTCTGAGAATGGCTCAAGCACCTCAGGTTTGTGAATTGCCCTCCCTGCCAAGCAAAGCTACCGTGTTGGCCAATATGTCAGCAGGTAGGAAGAATACTTGGCTCACTTGTTAGATAGAATCTGCCTGGTGTGTCCCTGTGTGGGTGGAAACCAAGGAGTGATAACTACCTATCTCAGTATCAATAAACACAAACCAGTGCAACTCTATACACCTTCACTGAGTGCCCATTATGAACAAAGCTTCTGAGTTACCCTCTGAGAAGACAGATGATACGATATAGTGCCTGTCCACAGTGCGTATGTCAGAGAACATGGTATAAAAAGCATGTCCCTCATTTGATAGGAATAGCTACCAATTATTGAGCACCTACTCTAGGCTCCACGCTGTATTATATTTTCTCTAGTCTTCTCAACAACTCGCTCAGGCAGATAGATATTAGCTTTGTTTTGTTGATATGGAAACTGAGGCTCAAAGAGCTGATGTGATTTGTGCAGGTCAGGCACCTAGGGCAGCCCTCAGCTTTTGTGGAGGGCTAAATGTCAGAGGAAGACAGAAGGCAAGGGTGTTGCAAACCTTCCATTCTTGGTTTCACACAGGCCTGGGTTGAAATCCCAGTTCTAGCACTTGTGGGGCCTTGGGAAAGCGGCTCCCTGTCTTGGCTTCTTCATCTCCACTTCATAAGACAATTGGAAAGATGAAATGAGATAATGTGGGCATTGCTCATTTCCCCAGAAGGTTCAGGCACAAAGTGACTCATTTTGGTAGAGCATGCTCATCCCTGGGTCCCCGT